>NW_027468657.1:32828100-33253100 GCF_046254945.1 Alosa pseudoharengus
AGAGAAAGAGAAAAAGAGAAAGAGCAAAGGAGCGCAACAGGATCACAAAAAGAGAGGGAGACAGGGAGACGGAGAAATGCCGAGAAAGCTTCAAGTGAGGAAATGAAGGGGAAATTCCCCTGGAACAATGCAGTGCAGGCTGGAGGAGCTGGGACGAGATGGGGGCGATGGGGAGGGCTGCTGGAGGGGGGCAGCCCAGCCCCCAGCCCCCAGCCTACACCTCCAGGGTTTATGGTGGCTCTGCAGCCAGGCTTTTATGTCAGGTGTCACACTTCATTTGAGCAACCCGTATGGTTGCACACACTTCAAACAGTGACCAGAGGGTGCAGGCACACACACATAAACTCTCTCTCTCTCTCAAACACACACACACAAACACACACACACACACACACACACACACACACACACACACACACACACACACACACACACACACACACCCCACAAAGCAACACACCACAAAGCAAAAACAACCAGAAAGCCTAAGCATGCAACAAGTCCTCTGGTATGAGGCGGACATACTCTGATGTGCAGGGGTATTGTAATAAGCACTAAATCCCCCACATCTGTTTCACAAGATGAAATGTTTCTTGAATGAAGTCCCTACAAATCAGAGGAGCGTTGCAGACAGCACATTCAAATGTCTTGTTTAGAGGACATGATGAGAGTTGGATGACTTCATGGATGATTCACCCTGGGTGTGCACAGTATTAAGGTCATTTAGCCTGTAACATGTAATTATGTAGACCAGTGACAAGTCTCAACATGTTCTCAGCACCAAATTTGTACACATATATACACACACACACACACACACACACACACACACACACACACACACAAAGATAGAAAGCAACCCACAAAAATAGACAGACACACAGAAAGTCGTACATGCCCCCACCCCCACCCAAACCAGAAGCAGACATAACACTGCACTAAGAGGTGTTTTTTTCCAGAAAAAACACAATTTGTTTTGTTCTGAACTTCTGCCACATCCTTATAAAAACGCATTTGATAGCGTTCGCAACTCTTCCCCCCTTCATAAACGAACGCGAGCGTCTCACACGAGCCTTTCCTCTCCCTCTCTCTGGCATCATTAGGCGAGCGCTGCGCCGCAGTGTGGCTTCCATTAGCCTCTCCCACAAAGGCCGTATAATTAAAACCGATTCGGGCCGCCATTGTTGCGTAAGCTCTGCGGCTCTCCACTGGGAGGCCTGATGAAGTGCCTGAGAGAGGCGGCGGCAGTGGCGGCGACGGGAGCGGAGTGGGGGGGGGGGGGGGGGGGCTGTGTGGTGCTGCACGGTGCTCGGCGCGGGGCTGAGGGCCATGAAAGCGGCCCTGGAAAAAATGAGGTGCATTAGGGTGGTGCCGGACTTTTGTCTTGTACACAAAAAAGGGCCTTTTTATTGAGATTGTTAAAGTGAAGTGCTTGTGTGCGTCTGTGTATGTATAAAAAGAGTGTGTGTGTGTGTGTGTGTGAGTGAGAGTACAGAAGGGTATGTGAATGCTTGTATATGTTAGACTGTGAGAAAGTATAAGCGAGCCTCTGAGAGTCTGAAGGAGATGGTATGTGAGTCTTTGTGATAAAGTCTGAGAATTCGCACACGTCTATGTGAGTGTGTATGTGTGTGTGTCTGTGTGCGTGAGTCTCTCATTGTGTGTCTCTAGGGTGTCTGGGTTGAGTACATTGTCTGGCAAGAACAACACCTAGGCCTTGTGCCTGAGCTGTCCCACTGAAAGTCTGCACAATAGAGTGTGCGTGACAGAGTGTGCCACAAATGGACACATCTGTGTGTAACTGGGTGTGTATTTCCATCCATTTGTATTTGTTTGTGCATGAGTGAGAGTACAGAAGAGTATGTATTTCCATCCATTTGTATTTGTTTGTGCATGTGTATGTATATGCATGAGTTCAGTGCAGATGCATGTGCACGAATCGTCTGTGAATGTGTGTGTGCAGGTAGATGTGAATGTATCGGCATGTATGATGCAAATGTGCATTAATGTGTAATTTGTATGTTAACACGAGTGTACACGTGCATGTGCGTGCATGTGTGTGGTGTGTGAGACCCATCGGCCCAGATGCGGGTGTGTGTGGCTCAGAGGAAGTGATGCTGCGTGCTGGAATGTGCAGCTCTCAGTCCTACCTGCTGCCGGCTGCCCGCTCCTGCTGGAGCTCATTAGGGTGGGCGGCTCAGAAGAGAGGGAGAGAGAGAAGGAGGGGGGAGAGAAAGGGAGAGAGAGAGAGAGAGGAGGAAGGGAGAGAGAGGTGGGGTACGGTTGGGGGGGGGGGGTTAAGCTAGCGACAGGACTGGAGTCTGTCACATACAACTCAGCACAGATGCAAAGAGGGAGAGAGGGAGAGGGAGGGAGAGAGGGGGGGAAGAACAGAGGGGAAAAGACGAGAAGAGAGCAAAGGAGAGGTGAAAGCGAGGGAATCAGAGGAGGGAGTATATGCTGAGAACTTATAGGAGACTTATACTGGCCTCTTTAGCACAGCCCTTAATGAAAAGGGTCAGGAAAAGAAAAGCAATAGGTCCTCTGAAACGCAGCGTTCTCATGCCAAGAAACGTCCCGATAGTCAGATTTCAAAGTGTCGGATGGAACGGAACATACTTCATTTCCACTTTGAATTCGAAGCAGGTGTCCCTTTCCTTGGCACAGGCTTGGACGCCCGTATCTCGTGGCGCCTCGGGCATTCCAGGCCTGCCAGCGGCAAAATCATCTGACAAATGGGAGGAAAACGCTCTATAATCAAACACCAATCAGATAATTGCTCCTTTTCGCCACTCGCTCCTCCGGCCTCCGGCCGGTCCCCTCTGAAGGGTAAGACGATACTCTGGGAAGTCAAACAGATGTTCTCTTTGACCGCTCAGACTGCAACACACCCGCTCACCAGGCAGCCAGCTTCAAATCATATTAAAATGTAATTCAGTACTATCGTTACTAATGTCAATCTGCGGCAGGAGAGCAGCAGCTGGCAGAGAGACAAAAAAATATTACGTTTATTCTTCATCTTTCCCTCTCTCCATCTTTTATTTTTGCTACAATTCTTCCTCTCTGTACTTTCCAAGATCAATCTGCCTCTTTTGATGACTGTCATTCATCTTCGTATTGCATTTTGACACCAAGTTGTCGTCTTGGACTCTTTTTCTCTGGCTAGCCCTCTCTCTCTCTCTCTCTCTCTCTCTCTCTCTCTCTCTCTCTCTCTCTCTCTCTCTCTCTCTCTCTCTCTCTTTCTGCATTTGTCTTGAGAGGTTTATCACAGCTCCCCCTGTGGAGAGGACAGTCTGTGGGTGTAAGTGCCTGGGGGCGGGGGCCACCCCGTGTATTAGTGAAAAGCCTGATAAACACAGTAAAACACTGCAATAAAGAGCCTCACACAGGCAATTAGAGCGCTCAGCCTTCTTTACACTAAATAGGACTCACAGGCAGTGAAACCAACGTCATTTCACTTTAGCCTGATGTTAAAGTGCTTTGGACTTAACCCACACCATAGGCATTTGCATTCACAAAAAGACACTATTCCGTATTTCAGTGGAGCACATGATGCATCAGCCTTCAACAGGAACTGTAAATTCAGTAAAAACATTATGCACTGATGCACTTTTGTCTACACATACAGTTTACATGCTACAATGAAATCCGGACGAACTTGTCCAACTTGTCAGTACTCAAACCTCAGCGTGTACATTCACATGCTGCACTAGTATAGTATCCTTCAGCTCAGATTCCTGCACAAACTTGACTGCCTGAGTGCTTCAAACCTGACGCTTTGCACAAGCAGGCTGCGCTTATTAAAAGAGCAGATAAGCGCCCATGCTCTTCAGAGCATTTGCAAATAGTTGGAATATCGCAGGGCGAAAGTCATTTTTTTCCTCTCCATTTATAGCGCCCAGCTCATTTGCGAGTTGGCCGGCGCGGGCCATTACCTCAGCCCCGGCAGGCGTGAGAAAGTGCGCATTTAAGAGCCCAGGGAGTGCTGCCTTTGTCTTCCCTGTGTTTGGATTAGACATCCCCGTCGCCCCTCTATCAGGAGACACACTAATCAAGCACAACAGTGGACTTGTCTCTGTCCAATACTTCCTCTCATGCTCCACTGTCCTTCTCTTGTTCATCTTACTCGTGTTTAGCCGTTCCCTCTCTCTTTTTCCCTCTCTTTCCCTCTCTCTCTCTCTCTTTCTCTCTCCCTCTTTATTGCTTTTCTCCTTCTCTTTCTCTCTCTCCCTCTCTCTTTCACCTTTCTCCTTCTCTCTCTCTCCCTCTCTCTTTTGTCTTTCTCTTTCTCTCTCTCTCTCTCTCCCTCTTTCTCTCTCTCTCTCTCTCGTCTTTCTCTCTCTCTCAGTGTGTGTCTGGAGCCAGGCCAGTCCCCACTAGGCCTTTACATATACATGCCAATGGCTCCAGAATGTTCTGGAAACATGTCTCGCGCTCAGGACTGAAGTCATCCCCGCCATGTGGCTGTGCTCGGCGCTGAGCACTGGGGGACCCTGCTCAAAAGGTCTCTGTGAAATCAGATCGACTTGTGAGTGGGTGAAGGAGCCGCGCGAGGGTGACACAGGTCACATGGAACAGGAGACTTGCCCCCACCATTGCCACACACACACACACACACACACATAAACACAGACACACACACACCAAACACTGCACCCCAAGCCCAAAACACCACACAAGATACACACAAAGCTCCCAATACAAACACACACACACAAACACACACACACACTGCACCCCAAGCTCAAAACACCACACAAGATGCACACAAAGCTCCCAATACAAACACACACACACACACACACACACACACACACACACACACACATCACCTCCCCTCCCCTCTCCATTCCTCCCACAATCTCACACAGAGAAAGACGTGTAATGCACTCCGCAGGCATACGGAGTCATACGAAATGTTGGGATATGCAGACAAATACACAAAAGTGCGGCAGCTTTAATCTGCCGGGAAACAAAAGGAGGAGGAATGAGAGTTGGCCGGCCGCGCTGGCTGCCAAGCCCACAGTGGGAGGCGTGCAGATGAAAGCCATTATCTATAAACATTGGCGCATTAAATCGGATGTTAAATTAACACACGTGTTTGATGTGCCCACCTCCGAGGGCTCTGCTCTCCAAGCAGTCATGGGAGAGAAAGCCGGAAACGCACAAGACCCAACCAAGATGGCGCCACGTCCCCCCCCCCCCCTCGTTAGAGAAGAACATCAAATTGAGGTTCCTCATTAGAACCCTCCTAGTCAATGTGGAGAACCCTTTTCCAAACAAAAAGGATTCCTCAGCGCTGATAAAGCAGTTCAAATGCTCAGGGGTTTAACAGTTTAAGGGTTCTTCTACGGATAAAGGAGTGTCTACGTGGTTCCTTGTAGGTGTTCTGCTCCGGGGACAAGCTGAAGAATGCATGCGGCATGTTCTCCTCGCTGGGAAAGCAGCCCTAGCTGCAGCAGTGCTCTGTGCTCCTGTCCTGGGTCGTGACCTTAGCACCGGTGTCATTTAGACTAGACACAGTCTTCAATTGGGTTGGCATCGCTGGGCTTCTCTCAGGCGTGCTGAATAGGATTTGGATTTGCGGGCTGGGAGGGGGGGGATTGCTGCTGCGGTGGCCGTGGGGCCCTGGGCCCTGTGTCTGGCCAGAGAGCGCTGCACTGAGGAGGCTCAGGGACAGAATATCTGAATCCTGCAATCAGACAGGCTGGGACTTGTAACAGTGTTTGAACATACCCTATGTTTGTGTGTGTGACAGAGAGAAAGAAAGAGAGAGAGAGAGAGAGAGAGAGAGAGAGAGATAGTGTGTGCAAGGTGTGCATATGCACATGTGTGTGTGTGTGCGAGTGTGCGTGTTTGTGTCCACATTTGCGGGCGAGAGAATGAAAAGGGAAGACAAATTTACAAGGATACATTGTACATTGTACCTTTTATCTTATCAGGTCTCTCCTACATATCTCTCTCGCACACGCTCAAACACACACCCTCTCAGAGAGAGAGAGAAAGAGAGAGAGAGAGAGAGAGAGAGAGAGAGAGAGAGAGAGAGAGAGAGAGAGAGAGAGAGAGAGATTGATTGATATATGACTGCCGGAGGTCCAGCCAGTATGTGCTTGCATGCATGAGAGAGCATAAATGTGTGTTTGTGTGTGTGTTTATGTGTATGTCTGTGTGTGTGTTTGTGTGTCTGTATGTGTTTGTGTGTCTGTGTGTCTGTGTGTGTTTGTGTGTCTGTGTGTCTGTGTGTGTGGGCAGGACAATGTGTCCATCTGCATGCTCTGATTCAGACACTGTGGGATAACTCACTCTCTAATTCCCCTGGGGACTGACTCTACAGCTGGAGGAAGTCGAAACAAGCTGAAAGGATACTTAACTCTTGTGAATATATGCACATGAGTGTGTGTGTGAGTGTGTGTGTGTGTGTGTGTGTGTGTGTGCATGTATGAGTGTGTGTGTGTGTGTGTGTGTGTGTGTGTGTGTGTGTGTGTGTGTGTGTGTGTGCATGTGGATGAGTGTGTCGCCAAGTATGCTTGAGATCCAAATATGTGCTCATGTGTTTGTGCAGAGTGCTGGGGGGTTGAGAGCATGAGGTAATGCTTCTCCAGCAGTAATTGGGAAAATGAGGGCCGGTCCCTGAGGACGTGTGACCCTCACCCCCTCTGAGCTACAGACTCACCCACCGACAGTCCGAGACACAGACGCAGAGCAGGAATAACAGACGTGAGAGTGACAGAAGAAAGAAACAGATGCAGAGAGAGAGAGAGAACACAACAACACAGGGAGAACCAGGGAAAGATGGGTGGACAGAGAGAGAAAGAGAAGAAAGAGAGATGGACAGAGAGATAGAGAGATAGAGAGATAGATAGAGAGGTAGAGAGGTTGCTAGATAGACAGACGGTCCTGGGTTTCCTAGCAGGTCACATGTGATGAGCGCTGGGGGACAGCAGGAGAGGCAGCTGTGGTCCTCTGAGGGGAGCGTGGAGCTCACACTGGGTGTGTGTGTCTGTCACAAGCGTCCACTGTGCGGCTACCAGCAGCCCCTACGCCTCCGTCCCCTCTGATAACCTGCCTGTCGTTAGGACACGTGTCTCTACATGGGCCACAGCTGGAGTGTGCGGCTTTGTGTGCGGCTTGCTTGAGTGTGCATGTGTGTGTGTGTGGGTGTGTGTGTGTGTGTGTGTGTGTGTGTGTGTGTGTGTGTGTGTTTGTGTGTGTGTTTTCAAGTTGAGTGTGTTTGTACTTATGCAAGCTTGTATAGTGTGTAGGCATGCAAGACTGACTTGTACACCAGTGAAGTGATTAAATGTGTGTGTGTGTGTGTGTGTGTGTGGATCACATAAGCATGTTCTGTGTCACATTGTTATGACTATGAAAAGAACAGTGGTGTCTAAACACTAAACATGGCTGAGTACAAGTCATTCAGAGCGTGGGGGAGTATGAGCAGGCACTCAGAGAGGAATTGGCAGGTAGAAATACCACACACAGACACACACACACACACACACACACACACACACACACACACCCACCTGGTTGATGTGTTTGAGTTTGTCAATGATCTGGCTGATGACAGGTTCAGGGGGCTTGTTCCGGGAGTCGGAGCCATGGGAGGCTTTCCTCAGGCCTGGACCAGGGAACCTGTTGACACACACACACACACGCACACACACACACACACACACAAAATACAGATATGTCAATCCAAAACATGGCTATCATTACCTGACGCAGACACAGACTGGCATTATTGTAACAAAGTGTAAAAAATTTAACAAATTACATAACATTACCATGCAAGAACGTATAATTTGAACATTTGATAATAATTGTCATATAATAACAAGCATACAATTCCTTAATACGGTTGATGCGGTTTGGCCTGCTGTAATAAACTAAATCTTCTGTTTTCTATCAGCAAGAACTTGAAAAAACTCTTTTATTCGCTTCCATTGACTATTGAAGAGCCCATTTCAAGTTTGGTTCAATTTTCAGTTTGAATAGCAAATGTGATCTGCTTATGTTTAAATCACTGCCATACCATGAGCCACACACAAAGAATGTCATCTGTGACTCATAAGATAGCTTGAAGTGTTCGGCTCCAAAACAGTCAAAGTTCACGCTGAGATAATGCCATGACTGAGACTCACAACAGGAGCGTTACCGCCACCTAGAGGCCATGTTTTCTGTTTGACAAACGGTCCTTTGGCATCACTGATGTATTACAAGATATGTGTGAAGACAGGACTGTTTGTTTTAGGGAAATCATTTCCACCCTTACTTATTTGTTTAATAATTGTGTAAGCTTTCCTTCTGAGTTCTATTTACTTTGTAGTAGTAGATATCGTGTGTATGACAGATTCTTACTGACGTGGCCAAAATAAATGATTTCAGCTCTTCTATTTACTTCAGTTTTATTCTTTTATATAAAATCACCCCTGGGAAAAAGTGACAGGAAAAAAAACCTATGGATCAGAAAATATGAATGCTTCTTATGACCATTTCAATGATATTCTATGTGCTCCTTCATGAACTCTAAATGATTTAAACAGAAGTTTAAATCTAAATGATTTAAACAGAAGTGGTCTATGTTGGCCCCAAAACATACATTAAAAAGGCAGCGTAACAGGGAGTGCAAAACAGGGAATGCTCCTAATGTTTTTCCTCTATTAATAGAAAAGACACCTTCAGATCTCGATGTGTCTGTGCCACCTGGAATCCTCCGCCCACGTCAAGGAGAATAAACAAACACAAGGACACCGACTCTCCTTGGAAGAATGAAAAAAAAAAAAGCCTTGTTGACTCGCCCGCGTTTTTGAAGGCGAGTTTCCCTTTGATGATGTATTCATATTCATGTATCCTACCTGCTCCCGCAGGAGCGGCCCACACGGCACGCTGAGGTGCCATGCAGAAGCCTGCGCTAGTACCCCAGCCAGCGCAGCGCAGCGCACACACAGGGTTTAGGGTCTGCCTGCTGAGCCGTCTCTCTCTGAGTCACAGCGCTGAGCGCCGTGGACGTGTGAGAGAGGGCGCGACACACTCAGAAAACTTGTCAGTGACTTTGCAAGAGTAAACGAGTGCAATGTGTTTATGAGTGAATGTGTACGAGGGGAGAGACGGTGAAAGAGTGGGAGAGAAAGAAAAGAGTGAAAAGAGAGAGAGAGAAAGAGAGATGGTGGGGTAATGGAGAGAGAGAAAAGAGGAGCGAGGAGGGAAGAGAGAGACAGACAGAGATGGAGAGGCAGGGCGACGTGGAGAACGCGAGACAGGAGTGTGAGCTCTGGCTGCATCCTTGGGGAGCTCCCTGGGGCTGCTGTTCCAGCTGATTTCTCCCTATTAAGTGCTAATTAGCGCTAATGTGGCGCGCGGCGGCCGTGGGGACAGACGGGCGGCTGAGCCGACACCTCCGGCGCCTCCCCGCGCCGCACAGAGATCACAGGCCACCGTGCCGACGGCAGCCGCCACTCTCACACACACGCGCGCTGTAGCCAAGGCCGCTCACGGAGTCGAGCTGGCTGGCACAGACGCCAAAGACTAATGGCACGGAAAGCCCTAGAAAAGTTTTGTAATTGCAGCGCGCGGCGGTGTCACAGCCTCAGCCTCAGCGCGGCGTCGTTAGATTGGGTCATGCTTGGAGGGAGCGGTCCCAGGCCCAGGGCTGGTGAGGATTACTGGCAGCTGGTGAGGCATGATCACAGCCACAGCGTGAGCCTCCGCACCAGACGTGCGCCAGGAACTAAAAACAGAGTGCAACTTTGTCGCCTCAAAGAGAGAGTTAGCGCGCCGCTTTCACCAGTCCAAGTCCAAAAAGTCATCTGGAGTCGAGAGAAAAATAGCTCATGCTAGGCAACTGTGGAGGGGAAAAAAAAGAGGGAATGATATCATCGCCCTTTTTTGTGCAATGACACCATCCCGCTCACGAGTTCCCCATCAAAGCCATTACTCAAAACTTCACGCCCGCCTTGCCGAGCTCTTCATTAAACCAAATGACTTCTCCTCCACACTTATTTATTCTTCTTATTACCGCTGCTGTCAGCTCACCTCCCAGCATTAATTAGCACATAAATAATGCAGCGGTGCCCCATACTAGGAGGAGATGAGCAGATGCTATTACTTATGACTGACCGAGTCCATTCCACAGGCTGACCACCCCCACAGCAGGTGAGGAGGACACTGATAGGTTAGTGTTGGAATGGCAGCTGAGGTAACCTGACTCTCGCCAGATGAATTTCGTTCCGCCTAGCTCCACTCATCCATCTGGGACCAATCCACTGGAGTGTTGCTTCAGAAGGCTGGGCCTAATCAAAAAATGCTTGCATATGATTGAATAAGCCACTTGTCCGTCATCTATTGACGTGCTACTTCAACCACTCACATCAAAGCCAACCCGTGACGCTGATAACAGTCTCACAGTCGCTTCTACGCTATGTCACATCTATGAAACTCCCGCCCTGTGTCCTGATTGGCTCTACCATAAAATCTGGTGCAGAAATCACTCTCAATGGAAGAGGTCCCAGATGGATGTGAGTGAAGCTAGGCAGAGCTAAGCAGAACGTAATTCATCTGGCGAGAGTCAGGTTACAGCTGAGGGCAGCTGATGGCACTTTTATCATTTCTCCACTTACTGGAGCTGGGGAGAATGAGCCTTTCAGCAGGAGGTCATCATAACCTGGCGTTATTGTGCCCAACAAAGACAGCTTCAGCAGACAGCGACACACATTCAGATATTGGCCATGTAAGCCATGTAAATTTAGACTTCCCACTCTTTTCTACAGACTATTTTCCAGGACTCTTCCATTTATCAATGACAGTATTGACAGTGTGACTGGTACTTCAGTCAGGCATGGGACCATACACTCATATGCTCGTCCTCCTGGCATTCCTCATCTCACTTCCTATATAGCATATGGAGCAAAGGGGCAGAGCAGTCAGACCACGCGGCCTCAAAGCCGCTTCTCCACAGTAATACACTTGCAGCACAAACACCAGACCGGGTGATTTCACGGTTAATATGAAAACTGATAAATGCTTACAATATTTTATAAGGCAAGTTAAGCAATGTCAGCCAACCTGCATGAGGGTGTGTGTGAAATGGGGAACCATTTTCCACTTTTCACAGGTTTTCAAGGACCAGTGGGAACCCTGCATTGCTCATACTAGCTATGTATATGGCAAAGCCTATTGTTATCCACTAATGTGCACTGCATTGGGCATCTATCGCTGTACTCACTAGGCCTCCAGCCAACCATAACGGTGCAGTTCCAGCTCATTATCTAAGACACCAGAAACGCTAAATAAATGTATCAACAATGCAGATCTATCAGACATAAATAACTAAAAATGCATACAATCCAAATAAAACATCAGATGTCTAAATGCATCTTTTAACAGCTCGGTAGTTTGAGGCACAAGGCTGGATTATGCAGCACACTCACAATTACTGGGTATGTATGCTGAATATGCACCTCCGATCCTCCACAATGCAACTGTAAATAATAATGCACTTCAGTACATTCTCAACTGGTATAGTTTCTAGACCATAGCTCTTCTACATTAGTCCCTGTTGGCTTGTTAAAACTTCTGTGGCTGAAAGTTTTTAAGCAGTGCAATTTTTTCAAAACTGTCATTCACAGTTCTTCAGGACAGTTTGTGTGTGTGTGTGTGTGTGTGTGTGTTCCCCAGCACTGCTCGCATCATAATGTACAGCTCAGCTCAATCCAGCTATCAAGGTCACTCGGTTTGGCAGCGCTGCACACTCATTAAAACCCTGCCAAACATCTTGGCCACTCTCTCTCACACTCTCACACACACACACACACACACACACACACACACACACACACACACACACACACACACACACACACACACACACACACACACACACACACACACACACACACACACACACACACACACACACACACACACACACACACACACTCCAACACCAGGCGCGATCTGGGATGGGCGGCCCGGGAGCCGTGGGGGCTGCAGGACAATCCTTCCTGTCTCCACTGCGTCCCTGCGTCTCCCCTCCCTCCCCACCACTGTGTCCCTCCCTCCCTCCCTCCCTCTCTCATCCTCCTCTCCTAATTAACCCCTGTGGGGTGGCCGTGCCCCGCTGACACCCGTCTGCCCGCGCCCTCGGGGAGCGACTTCGCTCGGCGCTTCTGACTCGGCCGTTTTACTCGCCCACCGTCCTCTCCGCGGCAACTCGTCCCAGGCCTGCGGCGCCTCTGTGAAGGAGAGACACGCCACCGTTTCTTAACAGATGCAACACACACTCATACACACACACACACACATACACACTCAGACACACACACACACACACACACACACACACACTCAAACTGGGTACACATACTGTCAGGATATGTGCTCTCTCACACACCAACCTTCTGAGTGGATAGAGACAAGCCTGGTAGGGAGACCCACAGAGCTACAGAATGGAGCAGCACGGCCCATATGGGACACACACACACAGGGTAGAAACACACACTGAGACTACATATGGACCCAGCGCGCACACACACACACACACACACACACACACACACACAGGGTAGCAACACACACTGAGACCACATATGGACCCAGCTCACACCCACACAAACAAACACATCAACACAGACCATATACATACTCAATATAGAGTATATGGCATAGTACAGCATACACATACACAAAAACAAAACATACATAACAAACTTAGAACAAGCTTATCCCGATTTTGATCATATTCAGGATATGGTGTTTACATGAACACAGAAAAACCTGGTTATTAATATCCCTGTATACATGATGGATAAAGTTCTATTAGCTAATTGCGAGTTTGCATGAGAAACCAGGATAAGGTTCAAACATGGAGCAGTACCCTGGTTTCCTTCAGAGTACTCCACCTAGCATAACCTGGTTACTCAAAACCAGGATAAGGGCTTCTGAAATCGGTACTGAAGGGTTCTGAAATCGGTATGATATTTACATGCGCAAATACAAAAGAGGAATACTTCAAAATAACCGGGATACTGAAGTGCAAGTAAACGCAGTCATTGTGCCCAGTGCAGTGTTTGTGTGGGTGGGGGGGCTGAGTGGGTGCTGATGGGGAAGAGTCAGGAGTGTGGAGAGCAGGAGACTCACATGGAGGGCACAGAGAAATATGACACATTCACATTCCACACAGGCCCGCGCCAGCAGCCAGCCACCAGCGGCTAACGAATGATTAAAGCGGCCGAGAGCATCAGCAGTCGGTGACATTAATAATCCTCACAAGCACACACACACACACACTTACACAGACACACACACACACTTACACTTACACAGACACATGCACACAGGCACACACACACACTTACAAATGCATACACACACACACACACACACACACACACACACACACCCTCATAGCCTCCTCATACCCACACATTTATACACACACACACACACACACCAAGCCTGAGATTTACACTAACAGCCCTGTCAGAGAAAGAGCCAGCCAGCAGAAATCCTGCCAAGTGACCCTACTTCATTCAACCCCAGAAAGAAAACACGCATCGTGCGAATAAAATGAGCCGGGAGGAAATTTATGTGCACAGCTTTAATGCCCAAAGTCAAAATCATGATCGTAGAAGTGGTTTTTAATGTCTTGTTGTTCAAGAGTGTGTGTGTGTGTGTGTGTGTGTGTGTGTGTGTGTGTGTGCGCACGGGGTGAGTGTGTGCGTGTGTGTGGGCAGCACTTGAATGGCTATTACGAGCACTAGCACTTGGTCCCTCTGAGGGTTTGGTGGTTGTAAGTCTGCTGCGGTCGGCCTTGAGGCTGGTCCACTCTCCCTCCCAACCTTTAACACTCTGTCCCAGGCACCATCCATCCCCGAGCCTCTTCTAAAGGGGCTATTTCTCCGTCTGATGGATCCTCCAAAGACACAGGGATGGAGGCTGCACAGATGTGCTGCCTGAGAAGTGAGTTTGGCAGACAACGGGACTGCTGGCAGAGATTCTGCTGCCCTGACTGTGATGCATCCAAAGCACCTCTACCCGTTGACAGCACACAGGATACAGGCGCTGATAGGCCATTTCTATATGTCTGCCCTGTACTGCAGGACTGTCATGATAAAAGCTTCTTCTAGGCAGCTTCAGTATGTCCAGCAGGACTGTCATGATAAAAGCTTCTTCTAGGCAGCTTCAGCATGTCCAGCGTAAGAGAGTAAAAGTCCCACCATGTGTTGGTTCTGCCTGTGCACTAGTGACACAGGTGATTTCACAAATGAGTTGAGCTACCTGGCTGAGGAGTTGTGCTTGTTAGAATCAGCTGGTTTAGTGAATGGTTGGAACAAACACATGGTAGGACTTTTACTTTCTCAGGCTGGACATTTGCACCTCTGCTTGTTCTGAGTAACTGGAATGGATGTGTTGCGTGGATGTGTCAGTGGATTGTACTCACTTGTCGGTCATTTCCTGTCCGTTCCAGCAGAGGGAGTCGTTCAGCAAGGCTGACTCGCGGCTGCACAGCGCCTCCCCCAGGCCACTGTAGAAAGAGCCGAAGCCCCGCAGACCGGAGATGAACTTCCTGCAGATGGAGAGATAGGAGAGGAGGAAACGGATAGATATACAAACCGATCGATAGAGAGAGCGAGAGAGAGAGAGAGAGAGTGATAAGACCAAAATAAAAGAGTGGGAACAAGAGAAAGAGGAAGTGGAGAGTGTCAAACGGGGAGCAAAAACACGAGGCATCACAGTGAGGGCCTGACTGGGTGGCGTGCTGAATGAAACCCGGCCCAATTAGTGTCCTAGGGGGCCCGTGGAAGCTCACAGGCATGGAACTGAGGAGGAGAGGAGAGGAGGGGAGAGAAGAGGAGAGGAGGGGAGGGGAGAGGAGAGGAGAGGAGAGGAGAGGAGAGGAGAGGAGAAGAGGGGAGGTGAGAGGAGGGGATAAGGCGGGCGAGCGGGTTAGCTCAATGTCACTGCCACGGCGGGAGATGCCCTCTCGTGTTAATGAGGCTCTCTCTGTCACGATTGTCAGCTTCGCACTCACACTCTCATCATGTGCCCCCCCCCCCCCACACACACACACACACACTCTCATACACACTCACATGCACATGCACATGCACACACACACTCACACACACACACACACACACACACACACACACACACACACACACACACACACACACACACACACACACACACCTGTTTCTGTGTTGCTCACAAGTCCAACCTTACAGGCTTGGCACTCATTAGAGCTCAGACTATCGCTGGTGCTGTGAGCAGGGGACGGAGCCGTTTGGAGAGAGCTGGAGGGTTGTGGTGGGCAGGTGAGGGCAGAGCACAGGGCCAGACAGTGACAGCAAGAGCAGCACACTCACTCTGAGGCCATACAACCAGATCCTTAATTAAGAGCAGCGCAGCTCACATTAGCATAGCATCCCAGCCCGCCCGCCCGTCTCCCGCTCACTAGAAAGCCTGTGCTGTACTCGTGCTGTCTGTCACCCCTCAAAACTCACAGTGCGGCATTTCTGGATTGCCTTTTTGTATAGGCAGAATTTAAAAAAATTGATTGAAGAGCGAAAAAATTGATGGTTAGAGAGGCCACTGTCAGAAGCTGTATGCACTGTGATTCACTGTGTGTAGGTATGTGGGTAGTGGTGCATACTTTATAACTCAGCTGAATCTGATTTTGCAAGCCCACGATCACAGAGTTCATTTTAAACAGGCTCCACAGAGTGTTTACGCATAAACCAAATTGGATGACCAATTAAGAGCCTCACTGAAGGTCAGTGGAGTGGTGAGAGGTGTTGTGGTGGGCGCTAAGCCATTAAGCCTAATGAGTGCTGATGCTCGTCCCATGGGCACCCACTGATCTCAGGTCAGCTTCTGGAGGAGAGCCAATAACCTGCCCGCTATAGGCCTCCCCACCCCAAACACACAATTACCTGCGCCGACCAGACAGGGTCTCCTCAGGGTCAAAGTCCACAGGTTGGGGGTTGCGTGACGCCAGGGCGACTCTTGGGGGGTCTGGGGCGGCCGCTACGGACCGCGAGACACGTGCAGGCGCGTGTGCACACACACCGCTCACCTGCAGAAGGAAAACAGGATAAAGCACCCAAGGTCAGGATACGCCTCTCCACACAGCTTGTGACATTCCCACACAACAGTCCAAATAATAGTTTGGCTTAACAATGAAGTAATAAAATGTGCCGTCCCCAAACGGTAAACTTTCCACTCCTTTTATCTAGTGCAGCCATTCCTCCATGGCTGCCTATTTCTCAGTTTGTTTATTCCCGGTGACAATAGGATTTACATGACAAAGAAGCTAAGTCATTGTTTCGTACACCAATAGCTTTTTTTCCGCCTCTTTCTTTCTCTAATCGTAACTCTCGGCAGACACTCGGAGTGTAAATTAGGTTCCTTGTTCTCCCCATCGAAAAACACTACTGTTTTTTCTTCTTTTTCAGCGGGGCAACATCATAATAATAAATAAACTCTCTCTCTCTCTCTGTCTTCCTCTCTCTCTCTCTCTCTGCCTGCCTCTCTCCCCGTTTCTCTGCCTGAGTGAGATAATGGAGAGATGCCATTCTTTTCAGGTGCAATAAAAATGCAAATGCTTGTTAATGTTTTGCTTGTGGTTTAATGATTCGCCGGCGGTTTAATTTCCCCTGGGTTTTCGGCTTAATCCTGCCTTGTAATGTTAACGGCTAATTGTGTCCGCTTGCCTTAAATGAATACAGCACTGTGCTCAGGCACACTAAAGCCAGAGGCACTGAACGCTGATGGGACAAGGGGGGGGTGGGGGGGGGTTAAAGCTGGACATCTTCATTCATACACACACACACACACACACACACACACACAGATACTCAACAGAAAACACTAATGGAATCCACTCACACACACACACACACACACACACACACACACACACACACACACAGATACTCACATTCGAACAACAGACAATACTAAATTAATCCTCACACACACACACACACACACACACACACACACACACACACATATATATATACACACACTACATACGCACATGTAAACACAGTTAGACACACAAACAGATGCACAAACAGATGCACACACAAACAAACCCAAGTGCACAAACATGGAGGAAAACAAACACACCTGGGGACTAGCGATGTCATCAGAGTGCACACGCCTACACACAACCAATCAGGAGCTCATGTACGAGACAGAACCACAGAGCACATGTGCAGAAAGCTAATCTACTGGGCATCTCATCAGTACAGATCGATATACCGTTCTCCTATCGACTAACCAGAAAGAGGAGAGGAGAGAAGAGGAGAGAAGGAGAGAGACAAGCAAGGCACATAAAGCAAAGGTTGTAATTCTGTGTGTATCTCTATGCCTCAAAAGAGATCAAGGTGAATCACACAGTTTTTTTTTTTTTTCATTTTCCACATTCCTTTTTGCATTACTTTGATGTTGTATGTTATCACTGTACACCTCCGCTGCAACAAATGGGCTTTGACAGAACAGTTATTACTCAGCAATTCCAATTAAGATGTAAGTGAGGAAGGCTTCAATTACACAGTAAACAGAGACGCTGAGGGAGGACTGCAATTGTGATGGAACAGACTTGAACACGATATACCCTTACACATCTAAACACACACACACAAACACACACATACACAGTTGCTATCTCTCCCCTCCCGCTCAGGGGAAATCATTAGTGGCTAGTCTGCGCCACAACATGGAACAGCTCTCCTCGTGTAATTTCCATGGGCCCGCTGTCCCCCAGGCCGTGATTAATGCGATTGGTTGTGGGAGTAGCGTGTGCAGCGTGCCCTGTGTGAGCTCCTACACACCTCCCGGGAGACACGGCACACCGGAGAATTAGCGGGAGACCGACACAGGGAGGGGATCGGTGGACGGTACAGAGAGAGAGAGAGAGAGAGAGAGAGAGAGAGAGAGAGAGAGAGAGAATAAAAGAGAGATAGTGAAAGAGGGAGATGAAGAGAAAAAGCACCACCAATTTCTCAGCCTCGTAGGGTAAGCTGTATATTTCCGAGAAAACTGGAGTGATGGCCTGATCACCCCAATTTAAAAAAGCGGCAAACAAATTTGACCCCAGCAACCTGCAGAGGCGTCTGGGCACAGAGGAATCTCTCGGTCGAAGCACGAAGCACGGGGCCTTGAACAACATTCAAATGCGCCCCCAGAGCTAGCTTATGAAGTCAACTCTACTCGGCATATACCAGACACACCAGATTATAATATATACAATATGCAGTACAGACAAACCACAATTCACTGTAAACTGTATAATCCGAAAAAAAAGTGAAATGTGATAACAGCCAATAATCTCATAACCTCTGGGAAAAGCATTAGAGTTCCATTTGGAGTGTTTATCTGTGCTGAACTGGGCAACCAAGCAAGCCCAGGCCGTTGAACTTGAAAGTAATTGTGGTGAATAATTACTTAATATTAATCTTAGACTGGCAAACTTCAGGAAAAACTCAGGAATCAAGTTTATTCTGTTACAAGCAGAGAGGGTACAAAAAAATGGTCTATAGTCTATGTAGGCCTAGCCCAAGCCTGGAAGGCCTAGGTTGGCCTGTAGCCAACTTCTTCTCTCTTCCGTTCTACATCCTTCTAGTCTTAGTCTAAGTCCAAGTCTTATTCTGACAAACATTGCAGTTTAGTTACTTTTGTAAGGGTTAAACAAAGGAGAATTTTGGCGCCAAAACAAGCCCACTTGGTTGGTTCTCCACTTGGCATCAGACACACCTACTCACACCCACTTCACACCTATCTGAATAGCATGAGGAGAGATATCTTATATATCAGAAATATCACTTATAGAATGTTCCAAACATTCTCACAATCAAATCATTACAATCCTTGTACTGAGACTATCACAATGATACCGAACATGAATACATTTACATTTCATGACACATGGATACATTATATCAAGGTAACATCCTTTGTCCTGTGTACCTGATAGCCCTTGAACCAGTATATTAGCATTTGATTGGGGGAGGGGAGGGTGTCTTTGTTTTAAACCAAGAAGGGCCACATGGATAACGAAAACTAGTCTAGAAATGAAATTATTATTCATTTTAACCGTAAAATTATTGCTATCAAACTGAAATACAAAAGCAAAAACAAATGTTTTTCTGAGGTTATGAAAAGCTATTATAGTTCAGGTATGTTCAGGATGTATCTGTGTATGATGTTTCCTCCTGATGATATTTGCATATTTTAATGGGACTCTACAGGAACTAAAGTAAGACAGGGAAATGTGTTCATTTTCAATACTAATAACCTGAAACAAGCTTTTTACAGAGCCTTGTGCATACAGTTCACTGTCCACCATTACGAAATTCATACCCATACCACCTTGGCCAATTGTATAGGCTACCAGAAAAGTCTCCTGACACTGGTCCCTTTCATAATAACCACCAAGAACACACAATGTCTCCGCATGATAAAATAATCCTTCTCATTAAGAAGTGATGCAAGCATTCCACATCCTCGTCTGTTACAGACCCCCTGCATGTGCAGAAACGATGTGAGGAAAGATGTCCGACATCCGCCGATAGATTTTACCATTTAAAAAGAAATGAAAAGAAATCAAATTTACAAGCATAATTAGTTGAGAGAAATTCAATTAGTCCCTCCAATTAATTGCTCGATCAAAGATGATTTTGAGGGACCGTGGCTTAACCAACACTGGAGTCTGCCAGTGATAGACTTGGCAGGAGAGACAAACATCTGCATTCGCACTCAGACCCCCGCAGTGAAAGAAGATTAAATTCATTTTCTTTCACATTTCTTAAATAACTTCCCATTAGATATGCTTATTCTGTGATGTCCTTATGAGAAATTCCCCATTTCATTTCAGATAAGTGTTCTCATCCAATTCCTATTCTTCTCTCCTTCCTCAATGACTTACGGGCCATCGTCCCAGTTTGAAAGTATTTTATACGTGACTTTGAGAAGAAAAGATAAATTGAGTGTCTGATAGAGGGACAAAGACAGAGCAAGAGAGAAAGAGAGAGAGAGAAAGAGAGAGAGAGACCGTCAGAGAAAGATACAGTAAGGAAGGAGAAACGAGACAGACTGAAAGTGATACTGCAGCCATTGTTTACTATCTTCAGGTACTCATTAGCTGGGTATTAATATCAGCTTTGGAGGCAGCGTGCGTAATGCCACCAGAGAGAGGGAGAGAGAAGGAGAGAGAGAGGGAGGGAGAGAGAGGAAGCAAGTAAAGGAGTTGAGCGGAAAAAAGAATAGGACAGAAAAGATAAGAGCCGTCTCAACAAGAGTGTATTGAAATCCCTCCCCTCATCATAGCAGCCTTTATCACATCCATACAGCCAAGGACAGGTGAGACACACACACACACACACACACACACACACACACACACACACACACACACACACACACACACATAACACACACACACACACACACACACACACACACACACGCACGCACACACACACGCACACACCCATAACAACAAACAGGTAAAAGGCAAACAAAAATAAAGCCATTGATACACACACACTCTTCCATAGGAAAGACCAAACAGACCAAACAATACATACACAAGCACTCACAAAACCATTTCAATACGTACTGTATACAGATTGAAATACATACATAAGTCAAATACCTAACTTGTGATAAACTCTAGCTGATGTATGCTACATAAGACACACATAACTATGATGGATCATTGGACATAACTATGATGGGTGGAGACCCAGAGAGACTAAATCATGGCAGACAGCAGGTGATTCATGTTCCCTGTGAAGGAACATTTGCCAGCAGCATCTTCAGGCACTATAACAGGCTGAGCACTATACCTGCCAGAGCCTTTGGGCATGGAAGAGAGGGAAAGAGAGAGAGAGAGGAAAAAGAGAAAGAGACAGAGACAAAGAGAGATAGAGAGCACTCTATAGACATTTAACTGATAGGAAGACACTGTGCCTCAGAGCGACTTCAGGTGAGGTCACATCTAGAGTGTAAAAGACTTTTTGACAATGACAGCAGTTGAGCTCAAGAGGTGGGCCCCATTCAGCACTCAGTGCTGAAATCACAAGAGCACCTCAAGATGTGGTGTTGGTAAAACCCTTAATAGCCAGTGGAGCATGAAAGCATAATCTTTCAAAGAGCGGCGAGCCTTTCTCGGCATTCAAGCTGGTGGCTATGCAGGCCTGTGCTTCCTGCCTTCCTAGAGGTGAAGTCTTCAGCAGGTTTCTTTGTGAAGAGCCCTTCTCTCTCTGCAGCATTACTCACCTACCCCAGGTCCTCATGCGCTAGGAACAATGCACAGCCCCAACCCTCAGCCTCTCTCAGGCTCTCACTTCAAAATCATTTTCTCCTCTCCACTTCCTCTCCTTTTCCTCTTTCTCCTCTCCTCTTCCTCTCTTTCTTCCCCTCCTCTTCCTCTCTTTCTTCATATCCTCTTCCTCTCTTTCTCCTCTCCTCTTCCTCTCTTTCTTCCCCTCCTCTTCCTCTCTTTCTTCATATCCTCTTCCTCTCTTTCTCCTCTCCTCTTCCTCTCCTCTTCCTCCCTTTCTCCACTCCTCTTCCTCTCTTTCTTCCCCTCCTCTTCCTCTCTTTCTTCATACCCTCTCCCTCTCTCCTCTTCCTCCCTTTCTCCTCAGCTCTTTCTCTCTCTCTCCTCTTCCTCTCTCTCTCTTCTTCCTCCCTTTCTCCTCTCCTCTTCCTCTCATCTTCCTCCCTTTCTCCTCTCCTCTTCCTCTCTTTCTTCATACCCTCTCCCTCTCTCCTCTTCCTCTCTTTCTCCTCTCCTCTTCCTCCCTTTCTCCTCTGCTCTTCCTCTCTCTCTCTTCTTCCTCCCTTTCTCCTCTCCTCTTCCTCTCCTCTTCCTCTCTTTCTCCATCTTCTCTTCCTCTCTTTCTTCATCTTCTCCCTCATCTCCTCTCTCTCTCTCTGTCACCGGTTCTCTCTTTCTTCTGCTCGGTAACTAGTAAAAATAGAGCTTCATAAATCATGCATCTTCATTCAGAGCAGCGAGCAGGCGAGAGAGAGAGAGAGAGAAGGAAAGAAAGAGAGTGAATGAGGGTGGAGAACAGAAAGATGGACAGAATGTAAAGCAGAGGGCGGAAGAGGAGATACGGAGGGGAAATAAGGTGTAAGAGAATCCCTCCGTGTTCACTGTTGATGAATGATGTGGCCACACAGGCCCCGGATACTAGCGTCACACACAAACACGGCACAGCAGACACAGGGCACAGCAGACACACGGCACTGTACGCGCTGAAGGTGGGGCGTGGGCGCAAACGTTGCCATGGCACAACTCTGAGATTGGAACAGCCGGCGGGGCGCACAGAGAAAGCCCTTGATTTAGTGCATGCAACCGTTTGAGCAGGCGCTTCAGAGGAGCCACTTACACACACTCTTTAGCGCCAGTGTGAGCCATGAAATTAGCTTGCCACCTCGACAGAACAGGCAGCGGCACGAGGAGCTGGGGGGGTGTGGGGGCGGGGGCGGCCAACATGCTAATGTGCTCTCATATCATCACTCCAATGGAGCGCTCAGGATTACATACAAGCTTTACTCTTATTACGCTGCCTATTACTATCATCAGAGGGCCTTAGCACACTAGCGGTTAGCCGTTTTAAATGCGTATGGGGCAATTAGAGGAACATGGAGAGAGAGAGAGTGAGAGAGAGAGAGAGAGAGAGAGAGAGGAAAATTTAGAATAGTAACAGTTGTCTTTGTCCCTGGCACAGTGACCTTCGAATGGTGGTCTGGAGAAAGGACATAGACAGGAACACACTCACACAACCACAGACAGACAGACAGACAGACAGACACACACACACACACACACACACACACACACACACACACCCTACAGATGAAGGGCAGACAGGACATGTCAAAAAGCCAGACAATCTAGCGCTCAAATTTAAATCAAAGTGCTGAAGTGCCCACCTGAAAATCAAACACGCGCCCTCGTCAAATTTCCACCTGTGCTTCTAATTACTCGCCGTGGCAACATTACTGCCTCTGCCTGCAGCCTCAGCAGCTGAGGAGAGCAGAGGGCTCTGGCACAGTGTGACACATTCACGGCACACCGCTGTCACTCACACACTCACTCACACACTCACTGACACACACACACACACACACACACACAGACAGACAAACCCACAACCAGCCACACAGACAAATCCATTGTCAGCCACACACTGAGACTCACACACACACACACACACACACACACACACACACACACAGAGACAAAAGACACACACATTCACTCACATCCCCTCCACGCTGAGCTAAATCTGGCGCTAAAATGATGAGGCGCCATGCAGCAGCCAGCCCTGTCCAGCCCTGCCCAGCCCAGAGAGCTCGTCCTGGCCACTGCCCTCCCCGGCGGAAGCCCTGCCACCCCACACTGCTGGACGCGGTCTGCCTGACCGAGCCTGCCAGTCTGCAGGACCTCCATCTGCTTACCGGGAAAAAACCCCACACAGGCAGGAAAGATGCTGAGGGAAGCAAGGCGCCCGTGTGGAGCGGCACGGGAGATTTGTTAAGGGGGAGCCTTGCTGGACGTGACAAACGCATCTCCACATCAGCCATGCGTGTGTGTGTGTGTGTGTGTTTGTGAGTGTGTGTGTCTGTGTGAGTGAGTCTCTGTGTGTGTGTGTGTGTGTGTGTGTCTGTGTGTGTGTGTGTGTGTGTGTGAGTCTGTCTGTGTGTGTGTGTGTGTCTGTGTGTGTGTGTCTGTGTGAGTGAGTCTGTGTGAGTGAGTCTGTGTGTGTGAGTCTGTGTGTGTGTGTGTGTGTGTGTGTCTGTGTGTGTGTGTGTGTGTGTGTCTGTGTCTGTGTGTGTGTGTGTGTGTGTGTGTGTGTGTGTGTGTGTGTGCGTGTGCGTGTGTGAGTGTGTGCGCGTGTGCGTGTGTGAGTGTCTCTGCGTGTGTGTGTGCACCGGGGGATTGGGAGTGTCAGATTAGTGTGTTTAAGGTGTGAGAAAAGCTGACGTGTAAATAAAGGGAGCTGGAGCAGAGCGGTCTACATTAGCATGTGTCACACATCGCCCAGCGACAGACGTCCACGCAAGCAGAGTGTCACTCACCCACCCAACACACACGCTCCAACCGCATCACAAATCAGCTCCCATCCATAAGGCCCTATCTCTTAGGACTCTTCTCTTCACGCAAAACACTATTCATGCAATCTCTTTCTCTCTTTCTCTTTCTCTCTCTCTCTCTCTCTATACGTTCTGCGTTATGTCAGATATGTAGAATTTAGTACTTTTGCTCTGAGCGCCGCTTCACTGGCTTTTTTTGTGGCACTAGCGAAGGCATCAAACACACTCAGAATTGCCGAATAAGTGAGGGCAGAGCCTGTGTTAATAAATAATGTGTGTGTGTGTGTGTCCAGGTCACTGCTGGAAGAATGAGTGTGAAAGTGAAAAGTTCAGCACTCTCCCACCCTGCTCAAACAGCGTGCTGAACAAGCTCCAGTGCTCCCCAGCATTCAATAAAACATGAGCATCTCTTCAGCTCCTAAAGAGTCACACACACACACACACACACACACACACACACACCACACACACACACGCACCACATGCACATACACACACACACGCTTGCAAACCACTCAAGTGTGTTATTGCAGTTTAAACTCACTATGGCATGCGGAAAGGGGAGAGTTTGACTCAAACACATCACAGGTCTTCTTGGAAAGCACATGAGTGCGAGGTTAGGCAGACCTTTAATAGTGCTCAGACTGGTCAAGTGTCAAGTGGAAGGGTGGCTAGGTAGGTAGGCTATGTATGTATGTATGTATGTATGTATGTATGTATGTATTTGTGTGTGTCTATGTGTGTGTGTGTGTGTGTGGTTTCAGTCAAAATAGAGCTAAATAGTAGGATTACAGAGGATTTAGTCAACTGAGATTTAAATGTCTATCCAATGCTAAACTCACATAGTGTACGCACACAATCCACACACAAAGACTAAAATCTCATTTCCCTTCAGAGGACGATTAAACGACGACAATGACACTCTGTTGAACTTCTTCTACAAGAACGTTGTCAGACTAGAAATAACTAGAGCGAGAAAAAGACCCACAAATGAGACAGAGGGAGGGAGGAAAGGGAGGAGAGAGGGAAGTGAGTGATAAAGAGAGAGAAGGAGAGAGAGTGAGAGAGAGAGGACGAGTGTACACACAACTTTTCATGTTACTGTTCCTATTCAGCCTATCCCTTTGTTCCTCTCAACGTTCTCAGTGTTGTGATGTTATTGAACAAGTTGTTGTGCTGTTTTGTTTGTGTACATGCTAATAAAGCAGTGTTGGACTGATCTGGATGGCGAGTGTGGAAGTGTGTGTGTGGCTCAGTGTTGGACTGATCTGGATGGCGAGTGTGGAAGTGTGTGTGTGGCTCAGTGTTGGACTGATCTGGATGGCGAGTGTGGAAGTGTGTGTGTGTGGCTCTGCTCCACTCACCATGGTGTTGATGTGGCTCCTGGCGGCGGTGGCGTGGCGCAGCGCGCTCCTGACCAGCGCGGGGATGCCCAGCGCCACGGCCTCCACGTCCTGGTCGCCCCGCATGCTCTCCACCAGCCGGCCCAGGCCGTCCACGAAGCTCCGCCAGTGGGGCTGCACCTCGGCCGCGCCGCCCAGGCAGCCCTGCATGGAGCCCAGGCACAGCGCCGGACACGGCCGCCCGCCCTCCACCAGGCCCTGGCAGCGCGGGCAGTACCAGAGGCGCAGCAGCGCACGCCCGCACTCCCGGCCGGCCCGCAGGTGCTGCGTGGTGTTGACCACCTCGATGCCCAGGTTGAGCGCCTGCAGGAAGACGCGGGTGGCCAGCAGCGAGCGCGACAGGCGGGTCATCAGGAGCTTGGGGAAGGCGCCGAACGCGCCGCCGGACGGACCCTGGGTCCAGGCCCCGCGCAGGCACTCGTCGGATGCGGCCGGCGCCGAGGTGCCGCCGCCCAGCAGCCGCCGGTAGGCCAGCGGGAAGAGGCGCGAGAAGAAGCCGGCCACCATGTGGTCCACGCGCGAGTCCGAGCCCAGGATGTAGAGCGACACCTCCAGGAAGAGCTGCCCCACTGCGCTGGACGCTCCGCCGCCCAGGCCAGGGAAGTCCTCGCGGAGCATCAGGAGCGTGGCGTTCCGGCCCAGACGCAACACCACATCAAAGGCCTCTACAGAGAGCAAGAGGGAGAGAGAGAAAGAAAGAAAGAAAGAAAGAGAATGGAGAAACAAAAAGAAGAGAGTGAGAGCAGGCCATGAAAAAGAAATGGGAAGTAAAAGAGAATAACGAAGGAGATAAAAGTGAGAGGGGGAATGGAGAGGAAGAGAGTGGAGGAGAGAAAGGAGGGGAAGCAGGAGATGAGAAGTGACACAACGGGGACAGATCTATTTGAGCTTCTCCCATCAGATCCACCGCGGATCTCCGGCTGGAACACACAGCACATCCTAATTGGCGGCTCGAGAGATGCTTATTTGTATAAGAACGCCGCTCGTGGAAAGCCCACTTTGAGACATGATTAATAAAGGACATTAAACACAAAACAAGAGCTATCAAACGGCATTAAACACTTGCGGAAGTGAAGCACTTCACACGTATTTAAGTGAGGGAAATGATGGGCTTGCTCATGTTTTCATGTTTTATGGAGGGAATCATAAATCAGTGACTCTGTGCTCCACTGGGGTGTCAAACTACGAGTCAACTCTGTCAGGCACAGAACAGAGATCAAGAGCTGTGCTTCAGCCTACTTAAAATTATAACAGAGAGAGAGAGAGAGGAGAGAGAGAGAGAGGCAGACAAATTGAGATGAGAGGTGCGTTTTAAGTGGCAACATCGCATACAGCAGTGGGACTTGCCTGAACACGGCACTGCGATATGGCACATATGTTGAACACAGTCCCAGCCTCCCTGACACGTGTTCATTGGCATGAGATAACTGGGCGGGACCAGCATAAGCTCAACATAAACAAAGCGAGCCGAGCCGCTGTGATAAGCTCAGCCACTTTCAGTTAAGGAGCAGAAAACACCCTCCACTAACTTCCACTTGCACTAATCTAGTGAGGATACAGACAGGTGTGGAAAAAGCAGAACACTTTAAGTCTCCGATGGAGAGCTCGATTATTCGGGTGACCTTTTCAGCGCTGCAGAAGAGAGTGCGTCTCAAGAGCCCAAAGTGCTTAGGAGCAGAGAATTCATTTGGACTCCAGTGGAGAGGCGGGCGGCGGGGCCTCTGAAATGTGTTTGGAGAAGAAAGGAGAGCAGAGTCACAGGAGGGATGCAGAGAGAGAGAGAGAGAGAGAGAGAGAGAGAGAGAGAGAGAGAGAGAGAGGAGGGGGAGAGTAATCTGGAGGTGCTAAGTGAACCCCTTATCCTTATCAGGGCTGAGCCAGGGAGGCGAAAACGCCCTCGCCAAACCAACACCCAAAAAGAAAGTGATGGAGTGAACAGCAGGGAGGAGAGAAAAGGAGGGAAACAGAGGGAACAGAGGAGAAGGAGGGAAACAGAGGGAACAGAGGAGAAGGAGGGAAACAGAGGGAAGAGAGGAGAAGGAGGGAAACAGAGGGAAGAGAGGAGAAGGAGAGAAAAGGAGGGAACAAAGGAGAAGGAGAGAAAAGGAGGGAAACAGAGGAGGAGGAGGGGGGAATTTTGGACTCCTTTAACCAAGTGGCCGGAGCGGGAGGTGGGGGGTTTGTGGAGGTGAGTGGTCGGGGGGTGAGGTGGGGGTTTGTCTGGCTAATTAGGCCACCGCACCAGAGGGACGGCCATTAGCATTGTGCTAAGCAGACGCTTTCCAGCCACTCGCATTAGGCACTTCATCCATCTGCCCGTGTGTGTGTGTGTGTGTGTGTGTGTGTGTGTGTGTGTGTGTGTGTGTGGTTGTGTGTGTGTGTGTGTGTGTGCTCCTTCCTCAAGGGCACACACAACATGCAATTAGATCAAGAGTGCAGAGCAGACATCATTGACCAGGGCTGGGTACCAGTGATTGACTTGGGACAATGAATCACTTAGTGTAGAGATATTATAGGTTGATTGATTTAAATTCGTCCACATGGACGAACACATAGGTAGCTGCCCAACACACACACACACACACACCAACCTCACTAATAACAATAGGTCTGCACGAACAAAGTGGCCCCAGTGGCTAGTGGCTGGGATGTGAGTGGTTTGCTAATGCTAAGGCATTATTAGTAGATGTATTGATGGGGCTCTGCCACGGCCGCTCCCTAATGCCCTCTACAGCTGACGTGGGATCAGTTTCTGCTGCCCCAGCACGAGCCAAACGAGATGGGCGCAGACCCACCGGCTTGTGTGTGTGAGCCAGCGAAGATGGGCTTGCAGCGCTGCTATGAAACTGGATTGTTTAGGCAGAGATCTCCCGCTGTGACAGACACACTCACACACATCTAGTCTTTATTTCTGTCTCTCTGTCTCTCTCAAACACACACACACACACACACACACACACACACACACAGTCTCTCACACACAAAGCCCTCTGTGATTCCTGAGCACACAAACACATGCAGTGCCAAGCAGGATGAACAAAGCAGAGAGAACAGACACACACGTCCACAGCGCAAACACAGGCATATGACTTACAGACACACAGAAGAGATGAACCTGGCACAGCGCAAACACAGGCATGTGACTTACAGACACACAGAAGAGATGAACCTGGCACAGCACAGGCTTGGTGATGATTGCTCTCACAATGGCAAAAAGTACAAGAGCGCATTCATGTTAAAATGCCTATTGAACATCCTGTGCAGTAGCACTCCTACTGCTCAAGCATACAATGGAGGAAAAGACTTCTAACACACAGCTTTGATCAATACTCAAACAGAAGACCCAAACACATTGCAGAACACACACACACACTCCGACAAAAGACCATACACTCTGCTTTTTTTCTTACTAAAGCCATACAATGGATGTGATGGACAGACAGAGATAAAAACACATGGGAGAGCGAGAAACAGAGAGAACGAGTGCTATTTTCCTCCCCTCATCTGTCTCTTTGAAAGGCTCTTAAGGCAAATCATGTAGCCCAGACAAAGCCCAGTGTATCACTTACAGGCCCGCCAGAGAGACGAGAGATGCCCAGCGTTCTAATGGGCTGGCTGTAGTGTGTGTGTGTGTGCGTGTGTGTTTGTGTATGTATGTATGCGGGAAGGGCCTCTTCACCATAAATGTAATAGAGCATGGGCAGACGGCGGGGTCACTGGGAGAGGTGGGCTGGCCACGGGCTGGGGCAGGAGGCTGGAGGACTGGAGGGCTCGGCCAGGATCGGGTGTCCACTAATGGGCAAGATGAAGCTCAGAGATGGAGAGCAAGAGAGAGAAGGGCAGAGAGAGAGAGAAAGAGAGGCAGAATGAAAGAAAGAGGGAGAGAGAGAAGGGCAGAGAGAGAGAGAAAGAGAGGTAGAAGGAAAGAGAGAAAGAGGGAGAGAGAGAAGGGCAGAGAGAGAGAGAGATTTGGTCTAGATATCAGTATGGCTGTCTGTGGGTTTGTGCCTTGTGCGTGTGGAGTGTGTTTGTGTGTGTGTGTGTGTGTGTGACTGTGTCTGAGTGTATGAATGTGTGTACATGAGTGATATTCTGTGTTTACAAATTGGCATGGGTATTATCACTGAGAAGTTAGATAATGGAGCAACACACACACACACACACACACACAGACACACACACACACACACACACACACACACACACGGCCCATCGGCCCCCCGCTCATCGATCCAAGAGAATGTACCTGTCACTGTCAGACCCCAGGCCAAGTCTGTGTGTGAGTGTGTGTGTGTGTGTGTGTGTGTGTGTGTGTGTGTGTGTGTGTGTGTGTGTGTGTGTGTGTGTGTGTGTGTGTGTGTGTGTGGGAGTGTGAGGAGGGGCGCTGTGTCTGACACATTCTCAGTGCTAGACAGCACCGTTCAGGTTCACTCTCCCCCGCGAGGTAAAGTCATCACACAAGTTTCTCAGTTCTGGTCTGACGCATCACCACCGCAGCCTCACCGAACCGCGGCTACGCTTGACCGGCGCGCCCCTTCACCCTCACACACCCACAGCAGCCACAGAGAGGAGCTTCCACTGGGTCTCTCACTCCCAGAGGTAAAAAGGGCTTCTCAAAAAGTACAATTAAAATCCCAAACCAGCTGATGCGTCTTGACTCAGTGCCTTCATGAAAGTGTCAGGGCAGCAGCATCTGAAATATGGGGAGAGTGCTGCTGAGTCTCGGTATGTCAGTCCTGTGAGACACTAGCCACTGAGTCACGGTGGACAGGGGTGCAATACGGGTGCAGCTAAAGAGAAAGGCTTTCACTCGGCCTCTAACAATGGAGCGTCTCTCAATACAAATGTTATAAAACACCATGAACCGCTCAACTGCGTTTTCATAAGGGTAGCTGCTTCGCCCTCCATCTTATCGGCTCTGTTCAGCTGAAGCCACTCTCACAAATACCCATCCCACTCCTCAAGCTTCACAGGTGCAGTATTTTGGCCTCCGCTCATCCACCCGTCTCTGCGGTGAGGATTGGCACCCGGTGGTGTGCCACCCGTCTCTGCGGTGAGGATTGGCACCCGGTGGTGTGCCACCTGTCTGCCGGCATCCGCTCCATCCTCGCCAGCTCACGCGAGCGCTACCTGTTCAGTGGCTGCCCCTCTGGGCAGTGAGAGACCTTGTCGTTGAGAGAGCAATCCGATTGCCACAGGGCCAGGTCATCCATCAATGGTGCCAATGGGAGCACAGCCACAGAAAAAAAATCAGCTGATACTGTATTTATGGGCTGGGGTATGAAAGTTGGCCAAATCCATCTCCTTCTATAGCAGAGGCAATGCATCAGACACGCTGGCAAAGATCTAACTCGACAAAGCAACAGCGAGTATGTGTGTGTGTGTGTGTGTGTGTGCGCGCAGGGGAAGCTTGGCATGTGATTATTAAAGACAAATGAATTGTTGTAATAGTGTGACACATCCTGCGTAGCTACGGACGGAGCGACTGTGCAGCGCTGCTGAGGCGAGGTATAGTAAGAGGAAATTCAACACTCATGAGAAATAAGTGGAATCGATGAGATGTCAAGACGCCATCAGAAGAGGCACACTTGGCCAGACTGCAAAAATATCATATTATCTCATTGGTTTCAAGCCCAACAAAGCAATTGTGTTGTGGTTTGTGATCTGTTGGCATAACACAACACCCATATACAGTATATATAAAAGATGTATATATTGTATATCTATTATAATGTTAATATACATTATCATAATATCCATAAAAATGGATTTAAATTCAGTCGTGTGAAAAGGTGCTATTCATCATGGTTGCGTTGCAGTGGCAGGTGGGAGGCTTGACCAGTTTGACTTGTGTGAGGAATGAAGTAAGTGAGTATTAATTCAGATTAGGGCCTGATCAATACGTCGATGCACTGCTGTAGCGCTGTTGTCCCGGGGCCTGTAAGATAATCGGGAGGAGTAACCGGAGCCCGGCGGAGGAGGCTCGCCACTGCCGCACGTCGCCGCGGCCACATCCATCAGGCGCTCCGCAGACTCATTACCCCCGCCAGGAATGGATCGCCAATAAATTACCCCGGCAACCAGGCCTAATCAATTTCCCCTGACGGCGTGTCACCTCTAGCCGCCAGAGAGAGAACAAGGGAGCGAGAGTGAGAGAGAGTGCGAGAGAGAGAGACCGAGATAGAGGGATGAAGGGAGTGGTTGCACGCAAACGACAGAGGGTGGGGAGAACGCCACCTGGCCCCTCTGCCAAAGCAGCACGCAGGCAGACTGCTTCTGATTGGCCAGCATGCCTGCTGGTGATGACGCCTCCGCTCGCATGCCTACTCTGATGAACGCGGCGCCCTTTTGGGGATGAGGATGGAAATGAGGTTAGCTAAAGTAACTGCAGACGCTGGAGAATCAGTCCACGGGGGCCTTCCAACCCCACCTCTCCCCACCTTCAGCACTTCCTCAAGGTTATTAGCCCCCTTCAGTTCATCATCCCTGGGGTACGCATGCACACTGTGGACTCTGGGAAAAGGCCAGACCCCGAGGACGCCATGCTGGGGTGGACATTACATCCCTTCATCATCCCCTTGGGCAGGGAGATTGGGTACTCACCTCCTCTAAACGCTCCACAGGTTCCACGGGCAGCCCGGCTGGTTGGACGCACTCTGCGGAGTGGCCTGACCGCTGCTGCTGGGCTGACGGAGGGCATCTGTAGGAGGGATCTTGCCCTTCCAGGAAATTGCAAGGATTTTCAGCAGACATCTGATATGGAGGGCCCCTGTGGGTTTTTTTATTTGAGTGTATGTTTTCACACCCGCCGAGATGTGTGTGCCCGGCTGCTCTCTCTGAAGGCAGCTCTGTCAGAAGATCCAGGGGCTTATCTGGAGCCGTCTGGAAACTCATCAAGCGCCGCACAGCTTATTGGAGACGATGGAACACAGGGGGCAGCTCCCTTTGCTTGTGTGGTGGGACTGGTTAAGCTGGGGAAGTTTCACTCTCACCCAAAAATGAGACATTTTTGGAGCTCAGAGTCATTGAAATGTGCTCCCGCTGCTGCAGGGAATGAGAGCACCAGGCACAGCTCACTTGAGCCTGATGAGCTGTCGAAATGACTGCATGGTGGATCGGTCTCTTTTACTGTCCTACACTGAGTTACAACCACCACACAGTTATGCTGACTATGTACACACACTATCTTTCAAAGTGCATCAACCTAATGTAACACTGAACCAAACAAGATCTACTGCACACATTAATAAATGAACAAACCAATAAATGCAGAGACATAAGATCATGCGTTTATGAGTTGGACCGCTTCCCAGGACGGGGACTAGGGAGGCACTCCGATTCCTCCACAGGCAACGTGAGTTTGCACTATTAAAGATAACATCAACATTAACATCTTACTAAATAAAACGTAAGTGTAGACAGAGGTTGCAACATGCTGTAGACGGTCTTTGAAGATCATCATTTCACCAATTATTTTCAGCTCATCCGAGACTCAAGAGGCAGATGTTTCTGAGCATCACATTAACACTGACCTCCATCTCACCCAGTGAGCATAGTGTTACTCCATTCTCTGCGCACTAAAAACAACTTACACTGGTACTGTAATGGCTGTTATTACAGTGTAAATCTGACTGAGGGCTGGTGAGGAGTTTACTGCACACTACTACCCTGAGATAGGAAACCTGGCTTCAGAAAGTAGAACTCATACCACATATGTGTTCTAACCATACAGTACACTAAACAAGCTGATGCTTATTAGCTCTACTCACCAGGTAGATGAGCTAATTAGTGAAATCTCCTGTGTTAGGTGCAGCAGAGCTAATACATGAACACACTTGTACTGGCTGAAGGCTTCCTGGTTTCCCATCTCTGGTGGTGACTGACTCACGAGCTGCTGGCCGAGGATATCTACACGGGCGTATCTTGTGCCTGCTGCCAGACAGCCAGACACTGATCCATCCACACATGCCCAAACACAGACGCGCAGCCAAGCCCACACACTGAGCCCCGCACCCCCCCCCCCCCCATCCCCCCCTCTTCGCCTGCCACAGCAGTGCCTCCTCCATACGTCGGAGGTGAGTGATGTGGGCTGAGCTCCGGCGCATTGATCTGGATAAGCCTGCGTGAGAGATGGGCTGTCTGAGCAGCCTCAGAGTGCCCCTGCTCATGTAACCTGAGAGAGAGAGAGAGAGAGAGAGAGAGAGAGAGAGAGGGAAAAGGAAAGGAGAAGAGAAGAAGAACAGGAGAAAATAGAGCCTGCACACCTGAGCAGTCTGTGGGGAGTGTTGGGTGCGTCTGTTTGGTCTGAGTGCCAAGGCTTCACAACGCTCCATACGGGAAACAGGAGCTCTTTCAGCAGGGAGGTGGTGATGGAGGACGAGAGGGAGGGGAGGCGATGGGACGCGGTGTGTGTGTGTGTGTGTGTGTGTCTGTGTGGGTGAGTATGTGTGGGTGTGTGTGTATGTGGGGGGGCGGGGGTGTGGGGAGAGGCACTGGTGGGCTTTCCAGGAAGGAACCACATGGGATGCTGGGAAGGGTGCAGTCTGGAGAGGGGTCAGGAGCAGCATTGGGTTACATCCTCATCTTCACATCTTAAGACTGATCAAATCAAGCACCCTCCACTGACATCACCTCAGGTGCCGTCGTCATGCTAATCTGCTAATCTGACCCAGAAATCTGATTAAAGAGATTTAATCCTCTGTGCTCATGGGATTGCTGAATAGAAGCAGATCATGACAATTTGACAGAAAGATGACACTATAGGAATAAGGAAAGGCAGGCATACTCGACAGTATTGACAGAAAACCCAGTCAAACCCAAAAAACATTGGGTATTTGTTTTTTTAAGGCAATGCTGGCGCCAGAGGTTTGGTCACTGCGTCACTTGTGCTGGCCTTTGATTCTCACATTGATTTCAGCGGTCGTGGCCTTTCACGAGGTCAGAGTTGGAGTTGTTCCGGAGAGCGCGCTGTGTGTGAGCGAGACACACAGACACACACACACACACACACACACACACACACACATACATACATACATACATACATACATACATACATACATACGCGCACGTGCGCCCATTCCCACACGCTCCCAATCAAAAACAAACCCACTGTTCTCAGGGCCAGCCCAGTTGTGGGACAATAAAGGACATACAACAGCAGGGAGTGGAGAAGAAGAGAAGCGGAAAAAGTAGTAGAGGAGTAGAGAGAGAGAGAGAGAGAGAGTGTGGTGGAGGACTCCGAGGCTTTGAAGCTCCAATCAAAGGCAGCCAAAGCCAACTGATGCCAGTCTGCACATGAAACACAACTCAGAGTGACTCCGCACTCACAGCCACTCCAGTGCACTAGAGAAAGAGAGCGAGAGAAAGAGAGAGAGAGAAGGAGAAAGGGAGAGAGAGAGAGAAAGGGAGAGAGAGAAAGAAGCTGACAAGAGTCATTATCTACGTGTGCATCACATAGAGGCATGTGTGGTGCAGGGCGCATGTCACAAAGCTGGCGCTTGTCACTAACTCATGGAGCCTCACACACCTCATGCTCTTTCATATTCAACCCTGTGTTAAAGGAAGTCTTTCAAGAGATGATATCAATGCCACACTATATCTAAATGGCATGCTATCTTTATCCTTGCGGTTTCTCACACACTCACACACACACACACACACACACACACACACACACACACACACACACACACACACACACACACACACACACACACACACACACACACACACACACACACACACACACACACACACACACACACACACACACACACACACACATAAATGCCACATATCTCTGGGGAAAAGAAACTTAATAAAAAGTATACACAAAGAAATCTATCATTTTGAGTCACGCTACTCCGGCTGTGAACTAATAAGCTGAAAAGCATACAGAGAAAATGGGAGGGAGGGAGATAATGAAGATGGTGAGGCACACACACACAAAATAAAAAAGATATTTCTAATAAATAATATTATTCTAGATTGCCACCTCTCTCTCACACACACACACACAGTGCCTTGTCACCCTTTGATTTATTTTCCCTGTCCAATTATGCACCAAGATACTGTGCTCAATTTCATTTTGGTCCGATAGTGAAAAATATACAACCGTTAGCTCTAGAATACATATTAATAGAGACCTTTAATAAAGCAAACAGGCAGTAATTAATAAAAAAATACCCTCCTTTTTGAAGTGGTGTTTTAAAGGCAGATAAAAGCAACTGGCTGAATTTAAAAGGAGAGCAGAGGAAAGGATGGAAAGATCATAGCAGAGGGAGAGAGAGATAGATGAAGAGTGTGTGGGGGAGATAGAGTGAGGTCGGGTTTTGAAATCCTGGAGACAGATGTGTGCACAGTCAGGGAGAGAGTGCGATATAGACAGGGAGAGAAAGAGTGATAGCCAGTATCTCACCAGTAGAGAGGCAGAGAGAGGGAGGAGGAGACCGAGGGAGAGAGAGAAAGAGAGAGAAAGAGAGAGAGAGAGTGTAGAGCTCTTAGGGGAAAGTGACTTTGGGGATTATCTTCAACTGGATCAATCTAAGATACATGCTCACCAAGAGAACTCAATTGCTGTAATATGACCACTGTATCCTTTTCCTATTAGCCTAAGCATTAATCCCTGACCTGTCTGCCCTCTCTCCCCCCCTCTCTCTCTCTCTCTCTCTCTCTATTGAGGTGGGCTCAGTTCACTCACTGGCAGTGAAGAGTTGCCTGTTAGTGTGCCTAGTACTGATGTCCAGCCGGTCTGATAGCGGCTCTCTGGCCACAGCTCCCCTGGATCCCCTGCCAAGACGGAAGGATGGAAGGGCTCCGTGGCCCCTCCTACCAGTCTGCCGCCTCAGCCGCACTCGTCGTCTGCCTGTGATCAAAGTTTGATCAGGCGAGCTGATTGGCTGTCTTCCCAGTGGGCATTGTGGGCAGGGGCGAGCCTGGCACCGGCGAGCCACAAAACAAGATGGCAGCCATACGGTGGCAGCCCCGCAGACAGCATCCTGCCATCACTGATTTGCTTTACCTAGTTTTCCTTTTTAGATTTCAAAGGGTTCCACTCTGTTTGGTGTGGTGGGTCTCAGGCATGATCAGAGTGGCGGATATGGGAGGCACACAGAGGCTCTGATAGGCTCTCTGGGCTGGTACTAAGAGGGGGGGGGGGGGCTCTGATGGTGGCCCCCAGTGTGGAGCCCTCTCCGCTGGGCTCCAAGCTTTGCCTTCCTCCCCGCTGAGCGGTTGGTCAAGCGCAGCGGCTCCCGGCAGCTTCTCCATCCGCCCGCAGGACGAGGCCTGGCAACGAGCTCCGGAGGGGGCAGTTATCAGCGCTCATCCACCGGCCCCCGCCTGCACCTGCTACTCAACAGGGAGACTGGCCCGGTCGCCACACACACACACACACACACACACACACACACCTCACCTTCCCCTCAGCCCGGTCCTGGCTCTTTACGCTCCACAGAGCAGCACTGAGTAATGGTAACCGGAGCGGGAGGATCTGTATCTCTAAGTGCTCTCCTCTGACGGGTTCTCACTCTATCTCTCCCTAACCCCCAGCCCTCCCCTTCTACCATCATACGCTCTCTCTGTGTCTCTTTCTCTCCTTCTCCTACCTCTCTCCTGTCTTTCTTTCTCTCCCTCCCTCTAACTCTTGCACTCCTCCACTTTTTCGTTCCCCAATCTCTCTCGCGCGCGCTCAGTCTGCGCCTGCCACTCCTTTACTGTGCTCTGCTGCGTTAAGTGTTGATGGTAGCGGCTGGTAAGGGTCCCGAGATCAAACGGCACCTATCAGCAGGTACACACACGCCCAGAGGAAGAGGAGGAAGAGGAGGAGGGGCATGCGCAGCGCAGGAGATGAAGCCTGGCTGTCAGGAGAGCCACAGAGGAAGCGGTTGGCTTGGTCCTCTGCAAAAGGACATGGGCGCCCTTTTAACTACAAACTCAGTTTTGAAATGTAATGCTGGCATCACTTTTCATACTGTAATACTGGTGACGGCAGCCAGTAGTATTCTGGAGGTAATCACGGTTTAATACTGTACATGTGGAACGTAAGCTGAAAATAGGCCACACTCACAAAGCTGAGGGGAAAACAACACGCGGTGAATGACAGCTATGGAGCTATGGAAAGCTGGGGACTACTGCTGCATTTCAACGGCACGCAACGGATTTCTCAGAAATATTTCAAGGCCGGAATGTTTTGTCACTGCCTTTCATCTAGGCCAAGTTGAGCGCTCATGTTTGTTTCTTTACAAGAGTGACTGTGTGTGCATGTACTGTATGTGTGTGTGTGTGTCGATGTGTGTGTGCTTAGTGACGTGCCTGCCCCACCCCCAGCCCTGTTTGGAGGTTCGGCTGTTGCCAAGGTGTCACGTGCCGCTGGCACAGCGGAGGAGCCTCCACCCCGACAGGTGTCAGCTTGATCAAAGCGCGCCGTGCTTCTTTCCCCCCTTCTTCCCTTCTCTCTCTCTCTCTCTTCCTCTCAGTGTTCTTCCCTCTCTTCCGCTTCTTCTTCTCCCTCTTCCTTAATTAGTGTTGCATTTCCCCTCTCTCTCTCTCTCTCTCTCTCTCTCTCTCTCTCTCTCTCTCTTTCGCGCAAGTTTAGCATTCTCCTCTCCCTCCGCGCCCTCTCTCTCACCCCAGCCTTGCTTTACTTTATCATATTGCAATCCATCTATCTGGGAGGGAGCAGGTGCCCCGTGGGACAGCAGCCCATCCGCTTCTGTTTGCCAGCAACAATAGGGGGAGACGCGGCGGCGGCTGGAGTTATTAATCTCGGGCAGACGGCGTGTCCTCGTGCCCGCATACCTTAACTGCCCCCCTCCTCTCCCGCCCTCCTCTTGCCTCCTAATTTGTTCTTGCCCCACTGCCCCTCATTACCTGCCGGGCTGAACCCCTGAGATGCCAGGCTCAGCAATATATATTAAAATCAGGGGCCTGCTTGTCTCGGGCACAATGGAGATATGCCCACCTTTTAATCATAGCTTTCACTCGTGCGGGAGATGCCCTCTCCTGGGCCTATGGTCCGGTCCGGTCCTGTCCTCTCTCTCTCTCTCTCTCTCTCTCTCTCTCTCTCTCTCTCTCTCTCTCTCTCTCTCTCTCTCTTTCTCTCTCTCCCTCTCTCTCTCTTTCTTTCTCTCTCGCTCTGCCCTTCACAGTATCACCATATTTCTATACCTTTTTAATCTCCACCTCCCCCTGCTTTCCTCCCTCTCTCTCTCTCCCTCCCTCTCTCGGACGTCTCTCACTCCCAGCAGTCCTGCTGATGAATGGGTCAGCGCTGGCATCCTGATGCCCGCCAGCCAGAGGCGCAGCCCGAGCTCTCCAAAGCTCTCCAGGATCACGAGGGGGAATGAGATTAATTAATCCTGCAGTTTGGGGAGTCTGACATAGTGGGTGCCTCGTGTGTGTGTGTGTGTGTCTGTGTGTGTGTGTGTGTGTGTGTGTCTGTCTGTGTGTGTGTGTGTGTGTGTAGTTTGGGGGTGCTGATGAACTCTTTAAATAAACGCCACATGGGTAAAGGTAGGAGCAGCCTGAGGCAGGGCAATTGAGACTGTCCTTGACCTCCCATACACACACCCATACACACACACACACACACACACACACACACACACACACACACCAGTGCATGCACAAACCCAAAGGGTAATGATTTTTCAGGGGAGACTTGTAAAGCAGGGGGGCCGGGGAGTGGACGTCCACTCTGGAGACCACGGCGCTGTTTGGCCGAGCCGTGCGTGAAATGAGGCGGGCGGCGCGGCGTGGTGCAGCGCTGGCAAAGGCATAGCCCTATGTTTAGAGCGTCCCCCTGCCCTTCAGCTGCCCGCCCGCCTGCGCTGTGCCCTTCCCTCCCTGCCTCTGCCGCTGCGCGCGGAGCGGGTGGAGGAGAACGCAGCGTGCCACCATCTGTGGCGATGGCGGGGAGTGGGGAGTAAAAAACGCCCGGGGTGATTTCTCTCGTCAGGTGCGCAAACACAGACGTCAGCCATGAACCTTGCTTAAGGATGCCCTGGCGACATTAACTACGGGCGAGAAGGACTCCTCGCTCTGGGATTATTACTCATTTAGCAGCTGAGCCTGAGTGGGTGTGGGGGGGGGGGGGGTACGATCACGATGAGAGACTCATTAAAAGTACCACACAAAACCTGATGCACTCCGACTCCTGAAATATCAGCCCGTCGCCGTCCTCTCTAAATGTGGTGGGCTCGCGGAGCAGCCGAAGGAAGCTGGATCGGATCGCAGTGGGGATGATCCCAGGAGACCCAGCAGGAGCCGCACGAAATGGGGGAAAAGTATGGAAAACAGGGAGAATAAGAGGGGGATGGAGGAATCAGTCTGCCATCACCATGGAGAAGAGGGAGTGACCCACATAGAGCATCCGGGAATAGCAACAGGGTGGAGGAGAGGGAGAGGGAGAGGGAGACAGCGAGGGGGGAAGGGGAGGTAAGGTAAGCTCACCGAAGGTTTCTCCTTCAGAGCCGCCTCTCCTGGGCATTCTCCCACAATACCTGAACTAACTCTATCCAGACCAAAACGGATGGTGGAGGCCAGACTTCGTTCCGCGCGGGCAGTGCTGCGTTCACGGGCCACATCACATTCGCATGGCGGTACGCGTCTTTGCGGCTATTAGTTACAGAACTAAATAGCACCTTTCATGGCCTGGAGTTCTCTCTATTAGCATAACGAGTTAATTAGCACTATCCATTACACAGGTGTGACATGCTCATCAATCTGGGGGGAACGGATCTAAGTCAAATATAGCGCGGAGACAAAGCACACCTGAGCGGATTTCTACAGCTCATCCATCCCTGACCGTGTAAACCACTGCGTGGGTATTTGCAGCGCAGTGAGCTTGGTGCAGGGGAGGAGAGATACTCATGAATCACTTTCCCTGGAAGCAAGATCATTCAAAACATTTGCCTAACCTTTAATCATTTCACAGAGGCTGCAATCAAAGCAACATTTGACACAGGCGTAAGAAAAATACTACTACTGCTGCCATTTCTCTTACAGAATCTCATATAAAATCAACTGCAAAAACAACTGCGGTAATAGAGTAAGCAACATACACAGGCAAATCATTTCTTTAAAGAGCATAAAGACATAAACAACAATGAAACAGCTGGGGCCTGTACTACGAAGGGAGCTTAACCTACCCAGATGTGACCCAGAGTTACTTTGTTAAACCGGGGTTGACAAAACCTGGTTATCATAAGTGGTGTTAATCGGTACTACGATGCTGATTAAGAAGCTGATTTGTTGAGCCGGGGTTAACCTAATTGGAGTTTGTGCGCGTTCACATAAAAGGGGCGGGTTGCAGCGCAAGTCACCACTTTCAATGATGACGCGATCACCTTATTTTACGGACGAGGAATGCACAATTATTGTGACAAGTTACGAGGAATTAAAACTCACTCTACGACAAAAATCAAATATACGTCGGCAGCAAACAAAGCAAGACAAGGCTGTTGGCAACGTATTGCAGATCAGGTAGCCTAAATACCTAAAAGTAAAGTTTTATTTCCACATGTTCTTCAAATATGTGTTACGGGGGATTAATAGCTTGCGGAATGTCTGAAATGAGTTGAAATAATGAAATTGTCTATTTTGAGTTCATAGAAAGGCCTACAGATGCAACACAATTCAGAAGTGGGCATATAGATTACAGTAATAAGGATAAGTGAATGTTTAAGTAGCCCCCATTGACTGATTTAGTGTATGCCTAATCCTGTGAACATTTCAGATGCAACACGATTGCCAAACGCACATGGCAGCAGGTGAAAATGAAACACAAAAACATTATTCAGAATAGTAGGTTTATATAGTTATAGCTTGCATTAATATTTCTTAATTATGAAAACATGTAGGCCTAGTATGCTTATAGCCTTCACTTGGCCTCTGTTTTACAGCTAACAACAAAAAGGTGTCTTTGAACACTACTGTAGGAGGAAAGGCACCAGAGTGTTTTACAGTAGCAGAGGAGTTGGTCATAGCAAATAATAATGGAAGGCCGATTATGGAAGGGGTTGAGGGAGGCATTCGGTCGGATTCTGGTGCTGTGGAAATGTGTAGCCTTTATGTGCAGGGTACAGTAATATGACATTCAATTCAACAAGTTTGTTAAAATGGTGATTTTAATTTATTAGGCCTACTGTAGGCTGTCCGATTTATTTTTGGCTATTCTTGCTCAGATGTTCAGCATACTGTAGGCCTATGTCCGATTTATTTTTGGACATAGCCTACAGTATTCTTGCTCAGATGTTCAGCATCACCGATGGAATACATGAATGTCCACGTAAGGGCATTGCTATGACAGGTGACATTAAAGAAGTCTGCCTAGATCATCTGACAAAGATAACGAATTCCCTCGGCTGACAATCTATATCTTCATAGAGAATATCGCCCGGGTAGCCTATATATATTTTCTGGCGGTCTCTAAAACCCCTCGCCCTGCGAAGAGAGCCCCTCACGATTTGCGCTCCAATGTCGTATGGATCATCCAGGTACACCGACATTGTCTTGGGAGAAATTGTTAGTGGAGAGGTGGTACTTATAAAGGGTGTGGTTAACGGAAACCTCGGGTTAACCAAGAACATAACCTGCTCGGAGCAGGTTTGAGATGCAGTGTAACTTGCCATGGCACCATACCTCGGTTAAAACTTATCCACCTTTCGTAGTACGGGTTAATCGGGAAGTTACGCCACACGTGATCAAGTTACTCTCAAAGTTACCCAGATAAGCCAGTAACCCCGCTTCGTAGTACATGCCCCAGGTTGGAGTAAGCAGAAACAAAGATTTGCACTACACTGGAGATTTAACAGTCGGCCTTGAATTAGAGTCTGTGTCTGATATTGATAAAGAAAAGGAAAACTGCCCCTATGGGAATGAATAGGAGTCACTAGATCTGTCACTAGTATTGACAGTTGTATAATTGGATTTATAAAATTCAATGGAACAAAGTCTTCTTTTTTCTCGCCTCTGAGTGATTTTTTTCCCCTTCAACTCCCATCCTTATCTGCACCCTTCTGTTGGCTGGCACTGTGCTTCAACAGTATTTCCTTTGGAATAAAAGCAAGAATGTGCACACACACAGAGAAAAGAAAGGTCATCTTGTCCTATAATGAAAAATGACACAGAGTACAGCTACTCGGCTCCTTATTGTGCGCCACAGCCATGGGGCTTTTCATAGTGAGGCCACAGCGCTGGGGTGGAGCGCGTTGGAGAGACTTCAGAAAGTGAACCTTTATCAAATATGAATGCACAAGGTGAGCAGAGTGCCCACATACTTTGCAGGGTCTGTTGGAGTTGGGCAAGGCAAGGTGAGACCACACAGTACAGCTAAGGGTTCGGTGAATAAGAAGTTTCCTTTTTTTTTTTCTCCTGGAGAAGTGAGCTAGCCATCTGCTCTGATCTCTGCTAAGACACTGGAAATAGTTCTCATCACGAACGTGTCAGAAATGTCACTCTGACATCCATAGATTGTCTTTTCTTTCCAATCAATGTGTCCACTGATGGTCAGAGTGTTGTGACAGCTGTGTTTCTGCTGTTCAGATGGACGTGGGTGGAGATGTCTGTGCTGGATCTGGACAGCAGCGCTCCCACCTGTGGCCCCGAGGGGCTCTGGCCCTGACGTCAGCACCTTCAGGTGTGGCCTTCCTCCGGCCGGGCTGGACCACACCGCACGCACTGCCTGGACAGGCCGGGGGCCGGCGGCCCACATTCACCTGACCCATTTGTGATGGTGAACGCAGCGGAGAACAGACAGTCCAGCCATTAGCTGCCAGAGACCGACAGCTCTCCAAGGGGAAGCAGGAGGCTGTTAGCACTTAGAGGCACAACCATCAGCCAACCAGGCTACACATAGGGGCTGCCCCAGACAGCCCTGGCTCTGTAGGTCCAGCACGAGGTGAGGGGTTCTTCAAATAACAATACAAGCCAGTCTGGGCACCAGCGTCCAGGGAGGGCCGGTGTCCTGGGACTGTTCTAGTGCATCATCAAGCTACAGTACAAACAAACACCGCTGCTGCAGGAGTCAACGAAGGCTACTTACGCAGTGTGACTGGCTCCAGACTGTTTAAGCTGTTTGCAGACAAGCAAAGTCGCAGCGGCAGCAGCAGAGGCCCCTCTGCCAGCCACAGGAAATATCAGTCACGTCCAAATCTACTTGGCCCATGCGCTGCTATTCTTAGCCGTCCCTGTCACAGCTATTTTCTGGCGCTGAGGCTTCAGCGATACAGGCTGTCCCCTTTTCTGTTCTTATTTTTGCGGTGGCGGTGGGGGCGGGGCGGGGGGGGGGGTTGACAGTTGATGTTGAGAGAAGGGAGGGCGGCTAGGGCGTCTGTTAGGGAGACACCTCTCAGTTTAACTCAGGGATGAGGGCGGAGAAGTGACTCACAAACTCAAGAGGAGACAGAGGAGAGGAGGAGAGAAACTTCTCTCCCTTCACTTTCTATGTCACTCTTTGTTTTGTTTTTACCCTTCCAAAAAATTGAGGAGAGAGAGGGAGAAAGAGAGAGAGATCTGATAGAATATTTATCATTCCAGTCAACTGTGCGTGTCAAAATCAGTACCTCTCTAGCATTAAAAGGGCTGAGGAGCGAGATGAAAAGAAAGGGAGTGTGGGGGAGAGGAAGACTGGGAGAGAGAGGTATGTGCATGCATGGAGCAGAGAGGTGGAGACCTTGGGAAGAGTGCAGAGACAGCAGACAAGAAATCACACGCTTAGGGGAGTGATTAGAAGGGAGAGGTAGAAAGTAAAGAGAGAGATAGAGTGAAACAAAGTCAAAGAGAACAAGAAACTTCAGCAGGTGAGAGTGCACAGAGAGGTGCGCCGCCTGAGAGACTTACAGGGTTTGGGTTCGAGTCGGGGGGGAAGACAGAACAAAAAGGACCCAACCCAACCCAACGCTGCTGCACTAGCACCATCACCATCACCAGCACCAGCCTGTGACTGGAGCTGCTGTCCATGGTGCTGAATGCTTGTCTGTGAGGCAGAGAGCCTTCAGCGAGCGGTCAGATCTGCCATAGTCTCCCGTGTGTGTGGGCAGAGAGACACAGGAGCGTGTGACAGCCCCCACCACACACAGAGCGCTCTGTGGTGACAGTGTGTTTAAAACACAGCAGCCTCAGGAGAGCACCACAGACATGTAGACAGCCCGGTACACACCAGCAGCAGCAGCCAGGCAGCCACTCTACACAGAGAGTGACACACACACACACACACACCAGCAGCAGCCAGGCAGCCACTCTACACAGAGAGTGACACACACACACACACACACACACACACCAGCAGCAGCCAGGCAGCCACTCTACACAGAGGCCCACATGTCACGTATGAAGCCCAGCTCGTTTTAAAGCCCAGGGAATGAGAGTGTGTGTGTGTGTGTGTGGGGGGAGTGTGTGTGTGAGTGTGTGTGTGTGTGTGTATATATGAGTGTGTGTGTGTGTGTGTGTGTGTGGGGAGTGTGTATGTGAGTGTGTGTGTGTGTGTGTATATGAGTGAGTGTGTGTGTGTGTGTGTGTGTGTGTGTGTGTGTGTGTGTGTGTGTTGGTCCTGAGACGTAAAAGACGCATGCCTCGGCGGGGTGCCAGAAGTTCATGGCCCAGCAGGGGGGCAGCTCGGGGCTGCCAGCGGCATTTCACGCCTGGCTTGTGCCATGTGCTCCACGGGCCACGGACCTCACAGTCACACTGACATTCAAACACACACACACACACACATGCAGACATACATGCACACACAGTCCAATACAATCCGCTCAGATATAGAGTGCATGTGCGCACACACACACACACACATACTTAAATGCAAACACTCCAACACAATCAGCTCAGAGATACAGTGCACACACACACACACACACACACACACACACACACACACACACACACACACACACAACCAGACTCTGAGATACAAAGACTGCAGTAAGGCACTGTCACCCTGAGTGAAGAAGCTCCTCTAGAAGCTGAGCTACAGGGCTTCTCCCTGCTGCAGGGGGCTGGATCAGCTCAAGGCTCTTATCCAGGCCAGGCTCCAGGCTCCAGGGCTGGGAGGCAGCCACTCGCCCGTGCAGAATCTCAGCTCTCGAAGAGCAGCAGCCCCATGACCCTTGGATGAACTCTGCCCCAACATGAAGTGAAGAGTCTGTTTAATTTTTTACAATCTGACACTTACACCCTAAATTCATTCTCCATTATAAATGGAATCTAGAACTTAATATAAAAAAAAAAACGTCCCCTCTTCCAGTGGCTTCTCATGGTTAGAGCTGGCAAAGACGATAAATAATATCAAACAAATTTTAGCTCAAATCTTTGTGCTATTCACGAGGCACAAATCCTCCTCAGGTACACGATCATAACACCTGATGTGACAAATCCCATCATGAGAGGAACAGGCACTGAACAACACTGCTGCACATCCTGACCAATCAGACTTCAGCAACACTCTAACACAGCTCTTTGTTAGCATAGTCCTGCATGGTCCAATGAAACGGCGCGTTATTGCTCCACATCCTCTCCAATGCCACAGACAGGCGCTTGAACGAGGCTCACCTGCGTGCCAGCCAGACACACTCACCAGCAGACAAACTGATGAGCTCCCAAAACGGGACCACAGAAGCAACGGCAGCACCACGCGGGATCCTCTCATTCCCAGTCCCAGATGAAGAAATCAAACAAACGCAAGCGCCACCTCACCAAGGCTCCAGCCTCTCGCCGCCCCGACATCAAAGGCCTCCGCTGCGCCCTAATGCACAGGCACGACACAGCATCTCCTCTGACACCTCGGAAGCGTGGCGTATTGCGGGACGGACGGCCACAAAGGTCCTGCTTCTAATAACCCCCGACATCAAAGGAGGCGCGCGCGCGGAGAGGAGGTGTTTAATCAGGGAGGGAGAGGGGCCCGTGGAGCCCGAGCAGGTCTGTCCCTTCAAAGGGAGCAGCAGCGACAGCCGAGCCCAGCTGCTCTAATGAAGCCGGATGAGGGGCTGCTCTTCTGAGATGAGCGCGCGACACTGAGGATGTGTACGTACGTGTACACGCACGCACGCACACACACACACACACACACACACACACACACACACACACACACACACACACACACACACACACACACACACACACACACACACACACACACACACACACACACACACACACACACACACACACTGCAGGACTCACACACACCAGCATGTTCATGCACACACATCTGTGAACACATGCAGGCATACAACGTGCAAACACATGAAAAATGTATCCACATACAAAGAGCATACGTCCACACAGACTCAATTACCAACCAACACGCACCAGCGAATGCATACCACACACACAGAGAGCATAAACATAAACAATAATGTGCAGTGTGCACACACACACACACATGTGCGTGCTTGTTTGTGTGTGTGTATGCATGTGTGTGTGTATGTGTGTGTGTGTGTGTGTGTGTGTGGTGGATCCTCCAAAGATGACTCTCCCCCTTATGGTGTGAGAGGGTCTTGTGTGCGGGCGGAGCCGGGGGAGAGGACACAGAGCGATTGGTAGAGGGGAGTAGAGAGGAGCGCTGGCGTGTGAGAGAGTGAGTGAGTGAGTGAGGAGCGAGTAGGTTGTGTAATTATGTGGCTTGGCTTTGATCCAGTCCGCCGAGCCGCCCTGATCCGGCCACCTGTTGGCATCCTGAGCTGTCTGAGGCCTTTTAATTAGACCACTGAGCCAGCGTGCAGAGGACACACACACACACAGACATTTTAATGAATTCACTCACTCCGACCACACACAACACACACAAACACAAACACACACCTACAGCCACGCCCAATCAGCCCAAAAGACATTCAGACATCCCTATAAAAACCCGTAGAGGTGTTGCAAGGACCATATTTAAAGCTCCTTTAACTAGGGCATCTGATTTGACAGACACACACAGACGCTCTCACACACACACACACACACACACACAAGCACACAGCCCTCTGCTTTGCGATAATTCCACGTTGCTAGTTGGCCTTAATTCACCTCATCTTGCAGGCCCAGAGTGAAATGTTGAGTCATCTATCTGTGCAGAGGAGCCTCACTGCTGCTCTGCATACGTACAGGGGGACAGGGGGATGGCATACAGGGGGTTGGCATACAGGGGGTTGGCATACAGGGGGTTGGCATACAGGGGGATGGCATACAGGGGGTTGGCATACAGGGGGATGGCGTACGGGGGGTTGGCGTACGGGGGGTTGGCGTACGGGGGGTTGGCGTACGGGGGGTTGGCGTACGGTTGGCGCCTCTAAAGCCCAGAAGGAGTCGTCCTCATGCGCCTCATCTGCCCCTGCTGCCGCCACCGGGGAGGAGACACCACCCCACTGACTGACTGGCTGACTGACAGCTAGCTAGTGCAAGGGAACCAGCGGGAGAGCCCTCGCAAACGCGCACACACACACGCAGAATGTACACAGGAAAGCACTGTTCCCAGAGGCCCTGAGGTGCTGACTTTTCACACACACACACACACACACACACACACACACACACACACACAGTGGCTTTTGAGAAAACCGAGGCTGCAGTAACACACTCTATGACAATGTCCTGAAAAATGACAATTTCAGAGCTGCGTTTCTTCCCGTCCTGGTTCTGGGGGTGGTCAGACGAAGCCTTCTTTACGCTTCACCCCTCCTGCCCCCCATCCATCTTTGCTACTGTTTCTCTGTGACACTGTCTTGTTACAGTGGTTTCCTCAATGTGGATTCAAGGTGGGACCTTTTCTCAGTTATTATAGCTCTGCTACCCATTACATTGGCCCTTTCCAACCCCACAGCATGCAGTGGGATAGAGTGGGACATGTCGTTGCTGTGATGAATGCAAGAACATCAGAGAACATCAGAGAGACTCACACAAACAGCAAACATACAAGGCACTTACTGTACAATATCCCCATTCAGACAGCACCACACGACCACACGCGCAGCAAACAGGCATCATCACTTATAGGGAAAATCAACACACAGGCTACTGTGTTTCCTGTTCCTCAAGGTTACCCTCCTGTCCCTCTAATGAGCAGGGAGCTGATGGAGCGAAATGCAACGAGGAGGGAGGGAAGGAGGAGGAGGTGGAGAGAGAGAGAGAGAGAAAGAAAAGTAGAGGATGAGTGCACAGCGTTGATGGGCCCAGAGAGAAACTGACAGGAGGAGATGGCCAGAGCTGTTAGCGCAGCACCAGTGCTTATGTCAGCGGCCTGCTCCAGCACACACACTTACTGACCCAACCCATATGACACACAGACAGCCTGAGAGAGAGAGAGGGAGAGGGAGGATGTATGGTGGGGATTAGAAGGAAAGAGAGAGAGAGGGATGAAGACAGAAAAAGGTGATGAGAATAAAGAAAAGCACTATGGAAGAGAAGGAGTGATATGGAAGACAAGAGGTGATATGGAAGAGAAGGAATGATATGGAAGAGAAGAGAAGGAGTGATATGGAAGAGAAGGAGTGATATGGAAGAGAAGAGAAGGAGTGATATGGAAGAGAAGGAGTGATAAGGAGTGATATGGAAGAGGAGGAGTGATATGGAGGGTACTGGAAGCAGGTGTAGGTGCTGTTAAGCAGTGGGGGAGTGAGAGATCTCTGAAGGAGAGGAAGAACAGAGAGAAGAAAAGCAGAGGGAGGGAAGGAAGGAGAGAGCTCCAACAGCCTTGCGGTGCTCATCTTTAAAGCTGAGGAGACCCTTAGAGACATCCATGTGTGTGTGTGTGTGTGTGTGTGTATGCTGTATGTGAGTGAGGGAGAATGTGTGTGTGTTTGTGTGTTGGTATGTGTGTGTGTGAGTGTGTGAGTGAGTGAGATCTGAGCGTGTAGTGTGTCTGACAGGAGTTCCTGGAACTGGACCAGCTGCTGGACGTCTCCAACAGGAAAGAGAAGCGGCGAGCAGCATCAGCTAGAGAGAGCCTTTGGCTGCACCACTCATCCTCTCCTTTTATCCCACACTCACACTCCTCCTTCCCTCCCTCTCTTCCTCCGCCTAGCTCCGTCTCTCCCCCTCCATCCCCGTCACCCCTTCCCCTCTCTCCCTCCCTCCCTCTTTCACTCTCTCTACAAAGAACATCTCTCTTTGCTTCATTACCACACACACTGGTATGGGGAAGTAATATGTAAGACAATGAAAATGAGGGGGAATGAAACAGGAACTTGGGTTCGATAATTTGTCCTCATTATTGCACAGGCAGAAAAAAAACCCAGTGACCACGGCAACATGTAATACAGCAAAGGCAAATCGATATCCCTGTGCCAATGGATTGTGTGTAGGTCTCCACGGCAGCTAATGATGATAAGGAGGGTAAGGATGACACCCACGCAATTGACCAAATACGCCATTAGAGGCCATTAGTGCCATCTGGACACACAAGCGCACACACACACACACACAGTAGTACCTATGTGTAATGATCATACCGTACATGTTCCCACTCATAAGGTAGCACACATTCTCTCTCAGGGCCTCGATTATTCCTTTTCCATTCCACTGTTTCTGCACCCACAGCATTCTGCTCCTGCCCTGTCCTGCCCCATCCTATCCTATCCTGTGCTGTGCTCTTGTCCCTGGTGGGTGAGCTGGGGGTGGGGTCCAGCAGGGGCTAAAGAAAGGGCGGAGTACAGGGGGAGAGCTCAACTGAGCTGCTGGGGCTGTGGACTGGTCCTGGTGGAGCTCTGTTGCAAGCGCACGCAATAACAGCATATGGAGTGCAGTTCCTCTACGGTCTGGGGGAATGTTGGCCATGTTATACTCACACATAAAAACACACAGACACACACACAAATGCACACACACACATACACACACACTTAAACAAACCAAACACACACGCAATACCACACATAGGGCTGTATTTTGCACAGTGGCGCATGGCGTAAAACTCGTTTTCCACCCGCGCAAAGTTTAATTCGGTATTTTGCATGTTTATTTTTGAAACAATACGCCCAGTGGTGTGGCAATTAATAACCTAGGGAGTGGCCTGGCGAATCAGGTCAGAAGTCTATGGCGAGTTGTTTATGTTATTTTAAGAGCGCATTGTCAACAGTCATATTGGCAAGTGCACGCACCATCCTTCTATCATTCATGAACGCACACCAGCGCACGTCCATGCAAAACATTACAAATTGCACGATTACAATGGGAAACATAATTAGAATAAAGATATTACGAAATACTGTACATCTCATGATGAGTAGTTATTCACCATCATTTGCAAATTGGTAATGACGGTTAAAAGTGATTAGGGGAGAGGCGAGAGACACGTATGGAGCACAGCTGAAGACGCACTGTCACGAGATATAAGCAACTCCTCTGCAGGATAAATGTTGTTTTGTTCAGTCATCTGAGCAATATTTGGGTGTTGCTTTTTTCAGCCTATGTTTTCAATGGTAACCCATCGTCAGTCAATAGTGAAAGTAACTGCATAGGACTGTCTTGTCGTTGACTAACACCTTGGTGAAGTTAGTTTCACTTAATAGACGAATAATAGACGAGTGCAAATGTGTGAAGGCTATGCTAGGTTTTAGTAAAGCATGGTTTAGTGGAATGACTATTCCATACGGTCTCGCAAGCAGCCTCCTTCAAATGCGCCGTTGAATGTCCAAATACCGATGCATTTATTTGACGCGCGCAATTGCACCGTTAAAGGGAATGACAGATGTCATGCTCATTGGTTTAAATGATGTTACGCCCCAAACACACCCGTATGACTGATTAAAAAACCTAGGAACACCTTGTTGCGCCATGCGCTCAACGTTTGATAACGAAACCCCTCCCAATGTGGACTGGACATCCTACTAAATTTGAATAAGCTTTTGACGAGTGACGATGCGCTTTAGAATGTCATGATAGGGCCCATAGAGATTTTCTTTTGATGTTTCTCTATCTCACTGCTTTATGAAACATACAATCACATACAGTAAAAGCGTGCGTGCGCACACATATACACAAAAAATCTCCCTCAAAGAAACAAACATAAATAGATTCTCTCTCTCGTTCTCCTTCTCGCTCTCCCTCAATCACAAAGAGACACACACAGATGTAGTTTTTCGCCAAGGACTCCCCTGGCACAGAGACTCTGATGCACTATAATGGGCTTTGATTAGTGGCAGGAGGTTCTGGCCAAACGTGTCCCTAATGAGACAGCGTTGTGCCGGGGACACGCGCCGCTACGAGCACTCACCCCCCCACCCCACCCCACCCCCTCCACCCCGGCCGCCTCATCCGTCATTCCCTCCATCCGCTCCCACCTTCCCGTCCTCCGCCCGAGGAGAAAAAAGCCCCTACGCTTCTCCAAATGAAGAGCTGCCTGCTGCCTGCTTGTTTGTTCCACAGACTGCGGGCCAATCAGCCGGGAAGGTGTTTGTTGCCGTGATCCGCGACGCGAGAAGACTGCAATGAGGAATAATGAAGTGTGTTTGAAAAGCAGCGCAGCATGGAGGGGGTTGCAGAGTGAACCCCGACACACCTCTGGGATCAGATGTACACACACATACACATGCATACAGCGCAGCTAGCACATCTGAGTGACAGCATTCATGTGATGTTTGTGTCGTGTCGTGTCATGTCACGTTTCTATGGCACTGCTGTCCACTGGGACGCCGAGACAAACACCTCCTCCAGAAACTGGGAACATGCGGGGGGGGGGGGGTTCACATTGAATTTCAATGCACACCAATCAGACAGTTTTAATGTTTCTGTTTTAATAAAAGAAAATAGGTTCCTTGAACGTACATAGCTAAAGCACCACTAGGAAATGTTCCAAACCCAGGGCAGAAGGTAGAATAGAGAAATTAGACGGTTAGGCACTAGATGAAAGGCCTCGTGAGATTGCCATGTTTTGACATGATGAGTTTTGCATCATTCCAGGGAATTGACTGCAATCAGACTATGCATATGAGATTTCATGTGGCTCCAGGCATTCTCTTACCTGTAGGGCGCAGCTCATATCGTATTCCCACATTAGGCCTATTTCTTATTCCACTCGCATGGGGGAATACGAGAGATGGTGCGGAGAATTCATTACGTTTAATGACGGAATAACCCTCTGATTCTGTCTTGAGTCATTACTCTGCATAGAATCTGTCCCTTCCGACACAGTCCTCTATTATCATGTCTTGTTAACTTCCCTGTTTTATGAGTATGGCTACTATGCTTATGTCTGGTAATGATTGCTTTTCACAAGTTCATCAGCTCTATTTTTGCCTAACTGGTAACGGTGACGTTCGGTCTAAAATAGCCATGCAGTCATCCAGCAACCATCTGAGAGTTTGGGGAGAGAATGAGGAATAAATTAAGTCATGAACAGTCTATTTAGGAACATTTTCATTTTCAACACTAAAAATATTCATAATGCTTTTGAAAAGCAGAGCACAAGGGCAAATGCTGTCAAGGGACCAGGAGCTGGTGCTGTATATGGAGCTGTAGAGACGCTCTGGGACTCAAGGTCACCGTCGTGCCTGATGCAGTGATACTAACACAATTAAAATGACAATGGCACAAGTGTTTGCTTACGACCAGCATGGAGTCTTTGTGGCAGATTTTTAAAAGTGTTATCTCACACACACACACACACACAGTGTGCACTGCCCACGCACAGACACAGGCACCACCTCTACCTCAAACACCACAGCTTGGGTCCGTGTGTGTGTGTGTGACAGAAAGAGAGAGAGAGACAAAGAGACAGAGAGAGGGGAGAGTCTGTTTCTGTGTGAGTGTGTGTGTGTGTGTGTGTGTGTGTGTGTGTGTGCGCATGTCAGAGAAAGAGCGAGTGATAATAAGTGTAAAGAAAGGCTCTGTGTGTGTGTATTTGTGTTTGTGTGCTTGTGTGAGAGAGAGGGCCAGAGAGAGAGCGAGAGAGAGAAAGTGAAGGGGAGGGCCAGACAGATGGAGAGGGCTGTGCGGGGGGCAGCTCTGGGTGAGAGATGGAAGCGCTCCTCATCACACCTCCAAAGTGGAAATCCCTCTGTCCACATGAGACTGAGCGAGGAGAGGCTGATAGAGAGAACGAAGGAAAGAAATGGCAAAGATGGCCCAGGGAGACCCGTGTCAGAGCCAAAGTGAAGGACAGGAGCCATTTTAACCTTCCCGCAAGGCAAAGCCACAGCCTTGCTCTACGCAGCCACAGCCTTGCTCTACGCAGCCACATGTCACAGATTCTCTCCGTAGCGCACTTCCTGGCGTGAGACATGTCGTAACAGGGCAGCCAAGTGCAGAGGACGAGAATGAACGCGCTCGCTCGCGAAAAGTACGAAAGTAAGTCCAGTGATTAAAACTGCATGAACCCGTGAACTCTCCCTGACTTCCCATATCGCTGGGATGCCCACCAGGGCATGCAAATCAGAACCACGCGCGCGCACTCAGACAAACAGGACACGGCTGCCAGATGAAGGGAAATCAGAGTTGACCTAAGAAATGCATACCAACTCTCTCTCACACTCACACACACACACACACACACACACACACACACACACACACACACACACACACACACACACACACACACACACACACACACACACACACACACACACACACACACACACACACACACACACACACACACACACACACACACACACACACACACACACACACAGAGAGAGAGAGAGAGAGAGACAGAGAGAGAGAGCACAGAGAGGTCAAAAAAGACAGGAATACATGCATGTAGCCCAGACCAAGAAGAGCAAGCATCTTGTCTGCAGTGTCTGTATTGCACAGTCCAATATAACCTACATAGTGTGGGTGAGACAGCACTGCTCAGCAACTCTGGGAAAATGACACTGTTGTTTGAACAGAGGATCCAAACATGGACCTGTCTGAACTCTCTAATCCAGGCACCCCTGTGCAGCTGCAGAGCAGATCAATCCCACAGACAGCCAGCAGATCATGTCAGATAAGGAAACACTGAAGAGCTTGACAAAAACAGCGAGAGTGACTGAGCCTGTAGGAAGAGTGGCGCTATTATATGGATTTTATAGTGTATAGCTGAAATGAAATCCTTCAGAAATCTAAAACACAACCCACAATGTGTAAAGCTTCAGCAAAGACTGACACAGGTCTTGAGTTTAATCTCCTGATGAGTGACTGAAGTGACTCTCTGCACGAGTAGCACCTGAATCAGCCTGGCTGGGAGGTCCTCCAACACCTCCAACACCTCCCCAGTGGCTCCCTATAGGAGGTGGGTTAGTCAGCTCCCACGTGGGGGGCCTCATTGGGAGGAAGATCCCACAGCATGTATGGCATCGTGGGCAAGCAGCAGAGGAGGTAGAAGCTCGTCGTAACATAAACAGGGGGGCAATCCTGACCACCTCCTTACACGGTAGAATCTGCGTTGTGCCATTGTCCTGCACCACACCGAGGCCTGGTCAACCGCCTCAGCATCTTCCTCTCCCACCTCTCAGTGAGTCCCAGCACCTCCATGGAAACCCAGCCCAGCCTCCTGCCGGCTCCCGCTGGGAAGTGAGCGGAAGAGGGCCAGCCCATGAGGTAATCCCTGGTGCTGAGCTCCGGATCCCGCGGTTCTGCCGCCCCCGCTCTCTCCCCCTCTTGATCTCCTCCTGCGCCTCCTGCGTCTCCTCTCTTACTCATCCCTCACCTGCTGGCTTCAGAGGAGAGGGGATATCGATGGAAATCTCTAATGGTGAGGTTAAGCTGGAGGTTAAGTCAAGCATACTCAGTCTGAGCTCTCTTAGTCTGCCAACTCACTCACTTAGGGTGGGCTCACAGTGTGGTGTGTATGTGGTGTGTGTGTGTGTGTGTGTGTATGTGGGTGGTGTGTGTGTACTGTATGTGCACAGTGAGTGTGGGTGGTGTGTGCGCACAGTGAGCGTTCAGGGGGAGCGCTCATTTATTCAGTGTCTCTGCTTCATCTCGCTAGAAAGAGTGCTCATCTGAGGGCCCGCCGAGTGCCATCTCCTCTAATAGCAGGAAAACGCTTTTTTCAATCCATTGATTTCTCGCTGTGGTGGATCTCAGCCACGAGGGGGGCCCGGGTGGGGTGGGGTGGGGTGGGGTGGGGTGTTGCGCCGGGCAGCGGAGAGCGAGAGGAAGGGGCTGCTCCTCACCCTCTCATCCATCAGTGTGATCCATGGACACTGACAGACACATGGAGGGGTGGAGGACAGAGAAAAGATGGAGAGGAAGCGAGTGATTGAGCGCGGCGGAGCACTGCCTCCATCCCCCACTTAGCTGCTGGTGTCCTGGGGACGAGGAGCGGGATGGTGGGGATGACGGGAGGGGGGTAGATGGGGTTCAACTGGGAGCACTGGGGACACACGCCCATCAGCCCAGCCAAGCACGCAGCCCTCCCACTCTCCGCCCTCGTCCTGCATCCCACAATGTCCTGTTCCAAACCCCGGGGCGGTCCGTCCGGCAATCCAACTTACACACTCACCTGCTGGGCCGACATGCCCCTGCTGCTGAATTATTCACGCGGTCACTCCATGGGACGAGGGAGTCGCACACCTCGAGTCTAATGGGGATGAGGGCAGGGGGGTCACTCTGCTGTTTTAAGCAGCTGGAGACCTGACAAAGCCCATCTGTTAGGTGCATCTCCCCAAATCTCAGAGCCGCTCTCCACGGAAATGGCTTCTCAAAATCTGTTCTGAGTGCGATATGGACTCTGACCGCAGGTGAGCGTAGGTGTTGGTCAAGTACGCTTGACCCCTTTGCACCTAGCGCCGCCCACACGCTGTGCCCGAAAGAGAGCAGCCTTTCACTGCCTCTCACGATCTCTTTTCATCCCTCTCTCCCTCTCTCCCTCTCTCCCTCGCTCTCTCTCTCTCGCTCGCTCGCTCGCTCTCGCGCTCTCTCAGTCACCTCCCAGGCCTCTGACATGGCCATGTTTGGGTGGCTGACTTCATGGGTTGCGTAAGCTGCTCAATAATGCAGCGGCTGGCCCCGATGAAAAATGCATCCCCTGGCCTTTAAACACGCAGGCAGGGCAGAGGCGGCAGCCTGGGGAGGTGAGATGACAAACCCTGACACGGGGGGAGAGAGGCCAAAAGGTGAGAGCGCTGAGCAGACACCTCTTACCATCACGTACGGGCCGGGAGCGGGGGGAAAAGAAAGAAGGGTAAAAAAAGATGGCAAAACAGAAGGCTCATGGCAGCCATTTAACATGCATTAATTTTGCATGGGATTTGTAGTTGGGATTTGACAGGAGGTAACAGACGGCCTGGAAGGCTGAAGAGGGGGCGGTCAGAGAGCAGCGGCTTTCAATTATGGAATGAGCCCTCCTGGCACGGCCACACACGGGCTTTATATGGACAGCCCTACAGCTGAACCCTCACACTTCTGCTCACCTCGTCTGCAAATACACATCTCACCCAATTCAACTCACTGACCAATATTGCACAGAATGAGATGGGTGCTCAGTGAAGACAGCTGTAGTTAAAAAAGGACTACTACAATTCCTATGAAAAATCCGCATGATGATGGAAGCGCTTTCATTACTCTGGTTGAGGCACAGATTGTCTTTCTGCTGATTTGTCAGATGGGTAATATAAGACATTTTCATCGCATTCCTATTGATTAATGAACACGGTAAAAAATCTGATTATTTACAGTATTATGTCTTGCAGTCCCCGGACACATCATCGGTTACTGTAAAAACCCTCCATAAATACATCCTCCAGGCTCTGTTTTAGGTCAGATAAGGAAACATCAATTGATGGATTTGTTCTCCTCCTTCATTTCCTGTCTTCCATGGTTGCTGTTCGTCGTTCTCTATAGCTCCCATTCTTTCTGCATTTGGCCGACATAAGGATGCTATATTAGCTATAAAGCCTCCCGGTTTCCCTTCACAAACAGAAATGTTTGGCCATAAATCAAAACGGCGAAATTACAGGACAGTATCTCTGCTCCACCTCCTAGGTCCTTCAAAACATAATCATTCCTAGTTTGCCACTGGCCTCTTTCCATGCACTCCAAACAATGGCTGCAAAGGAGGGGAGGGCGCCAGTTGATGGTAATGACTGTGTTTCTGCAGATGAAATTGAAAGTCCTTGGCTTGTGAGCTCGGCGCTCGCTGTGTATATGCAGTGGAACTCTATGGAGAGCCTCTTGGCATTCTAAGGCCTGGTGCCCCCTGCTCACTCCGCTGCCTTCTGCTCCCCCTCTGACCATAATCCAGTCAGCAGTACACTGAGGAAAAAAAGAATTCTCCCCCATCCTCTCATTTCTTTCTCTCTCTCTCTCTCTCTCTCTCTCTCAGCTGCAGAGTTGAGGGGAAGCACTACGCCAACTGGGCTGTGTTTGATGATACCAATTTCAAATAACACTTTGATCTGGGAGCAGCACACTGTTTGTTTGTTTTCCATGATGAAACCCAACAAGAGAGACACGCAACAGCCCACATCATTAGCGCAGTTCGCCGGCGACAAATAGAAAGCAGCAGCAAAACCCAAGCCAAGTTTGTTCCAGAGAAAAAAAAAAAAAAAACAGGCCAACAATAGTGACTCAGAGTCAAACTAGTGCACCCTGTAAACAGTCGCCGCAGTTCTTAATGAGCTGTCAGCGACCCCACGCAGACGCATCAGAGACGCAGAACCGACGCCTGACTCGACGGGCAACATCTCTACAGAGGGGAAGAGACTGACGCACAGGGGGGAGTACTAATTAGAACGGTTCTTAAAAAAGGTTCTTCAAAATGACTTTTTACAGGGTGCTTGCGCAAAGACAAATTACTGCATCAGCATTCCCAAGATCACACAACACAACAAATGCTGGATGAATTGCATAGTCATTATTGATTTTTTTCCCCCCATCAACTTCAAAACGCACACAAAAACACAGATATTTAATGATCAAAAGAACTAAAATAATCACAGCAACCTTATCGCCTTTGGAGGCGTTTTATCATGCATTAGCTCCCGCTCCAGAATATTAAGTATGACCCACTAATAGCAAGAGGAGAGGCTGTTACAGAACCTACTGAGCTGTGTAAAACAGGCCAGTGCCACACAGACGTTAAGTGGTAGGACATCCCTTTTTACGGGCACTGGGACACACCTAAGGTGGCGCTTCATAGATTGGATAGGCTGGATAGGCTGGATGCTCCGCGCGGGAATGACAGCGACTGGCTCAATTATCACTGAGCTGTGAGAGACAAGCTCTTTCCTCAGTGCCCCCAACAACCCGACAACACATCAGCCCCCTGGGGCAAAAGCATGGACAAAAATCCATACCTGTGTGTGTGTGTGTGTGTGTGTGTGTGTGTGTGTGTGTGTGTGTGTGTGTGTGTGTGTGTGTGTGTGTGTGTGTGTGTGTGTGTGTCTGCACTTGAGAGACAGTAAAAGAGGAGGGGAGATGGAGAGAGGGGTGGTGTGAATGTATGTGTCTGAGGAGTATGGACCAGACACAGGGCTCCCTAAGGCAGAAAATGTGTCTGTAAATCCATACCTGCCCGCCTGCATGGGAGCGAGCATGTGTTACAGGAGGATATGAGTGAGAGAGTGAGTGGATGTGGGGGGGGGGTATGCATGCCGCGGAGAGAGGAAGGGAGAGACACAAAGACCAACAATGGGTTTGTGCATGCAGGGCGAGGACGCCTGCGCATGCATGTCATTTGCCGAGGGTAATGCATCAGGCAGACAAAGGGAGGGCAGAGGAAACCACGCAATGTCCAGTTTACGCCGATTTGTCCATCATGCCCTCGCATCTGGACATTCACAGTGGTAGTCCTCGACAAGCCTGAATGTCACTGAGACCTAGCCTTTATCTCAACGGAGATATCAGCCTTCGAGTGAAATAATACCAGCCCACTGCACGAGCGAAGCTCCACTCCGCTCCAACATGAAACTCTCCCTCGCAGGGCCTCTCCATTCTTTCCAGGGCGATAAAGCTTCCGCTATTGAAGATTTCCCAAGCTGTGGTGGAAATAGTATGCAAATGCACCCCATGCCGAGACGACCGGCCGACACACTATCAGCAGAGAGGCAGATGCCGAATTTTGGGGAAGGCAAGCGGTGAGAATCAAAAGTCGCCAGGGCGATTAAACACATGGAGAAAAAAAAAAACAGAGCTGGGGAAAAAAAGCCGTAAGACAACAAGCTCGCTGAACAACTGCCTTGGCCCACGCGCCGTTGCTGGAAAATTAGCTTCGCCTCTTATGCACACTTTTAACTCTGCCACTTGAAAAGCTAAGACAGTTGTTAGACGACTCAGCTCTAAATCCTGTTAATTCGAACAAAGTTCTTCGGCTGCCTGAGTGACATAACACAAGACTAATGGTTCCCTTATTCACTTGGCTGCAGATGACTGAGCAGTTGAGGAAAAACTGAAGAGGATATAGGTTTATTCATCAGTTTAAAAGCAAAGATCAGTCTCAGACATTCAAGCACATTAAATCCCTTACGGATCTAAGGGGCATTAGAAATCAGTTAAGAAAAAAAAAACAATAAAATCAATGTCATGGTGTTTAATCAATGTTCAATGTATTAATATGCCATGCTGCAAGGACAGTACTTATCCCTGATATCACTTCATTTACTGGGTCATTTTTATGAATATGCTTTGAGCAGACTAAGTGTCTCTGTAAACACTCATCTTTAGCAGAGCTTGTTTACTTGCTGAGGAGATTCTGTTACTTCATCTAATAGCTTCTCTGCTGCTTCGTCTGAGCGCGTCTCCTCTCCTCATGCCCAGAGCAGCACTCCCCGCTAATGTGAGCGAGGTTATGGACAGCTGCCCGTGATGACCCCCATCTGTGTCATATTTGCAAACAGCCCTGACAGTGGTGGCTCGCCGATGGCAGTTTACACTACACCTCGTAAAAGAGGAGACGGGCCGGCAGTAAATATCACCTCTTCCGCAGTCGGAGCCGGCCGCAGGTCTAGTGGGACCTAGCGCTGACTCACTGATGTGCAGAGGGGCTCCCTCCAGACTCCGGGCTGGCACATGCTAAGCCCTCCCTAATTCGCTAAGCCTCCGCGGCTCCATTCTGCTTAACGATAGCACCGAGCCAGGCGAGAAAGATCACTGACAGGATTACAGCGCTCCGCACGGAATCAATATCCACATGAGTTAGGTACCCGGCGGAGTTGCCGCAAACGCGCCAACGATCCCATCTTGCCAAAGCAAATGAGCATATATGGCAATGATAATAACAACAATGAGAGGGCGTGTGGGGTAAAAACTAATTACAAGTTGATAGAGAAAGCAGTGGTAATGGGCAGTTAATTCCAAATTGTCTGGTAAACGAGACACAGTAGGCTTGTTTGAGAGACGGCACAGCCGCCTCTACCCGTTATTAAGTTATTGCACTCGCCCTAGGCGGCGAGAAAACAACTTCAATCGATTTGTGGCGGCCTTAGCAGTATGCCAATCTACAGAGCCGTTACTACTTCTGAGTGAAAAGTTTTTCTCAACACAGAATGACTCCATGGGGAAACATAGTCAAGAAATATTGAAGATGGGCTCGGAGCAGAGGGGATACCTTGTGAGCCAAGTGGCTTGAATGCTAAGCCAGAGAGTTGTGCAATCAAACTCAATAAGGGAAAGGAGCCAGATATCTATCTGGAATAAGTCACTGGTGCCCCACCAATTTGTCTGTTTCTGGGGCTTTGGGGCTTCCCCTCTCATCTATCCGCTTCTCCCTTATGACAGCTCGTCTCTGGGGCCATCTCTCCCGAGATGGCAGTGCACAAGAGAGCATGCAGCTGACCCAACCAATTTGAGAATTCAGAGAGCGAGAGAGAGAGAGAGAGAAAGAGAGAGGGCAACTAAACCGGAGCACCTAAAGCAGTGCAGATGGATTGTGGCAACTAACAATTGTGAGGCCATTTCTGGAACCTTGATTACCCGCCAACAGCGTGAGAAGATGGTCTGCTCTGCGAGACCCTGACCTGCAGTCATCTCCGGCGCTGCCGGATCTGATTTGTGTGCGGGCAGAGCTCATGAGCTCATTATTTCGTCCACGTGGGCCGCTTGCACCGGGCAACCTAATCTCAAGGTCAGCCTCCACACCCCTGCAGGGGTTCATTGGGGCGAGCCATTCTAATCCCATGTACATTTAATGTTAATAAAACTCATCCAGTGGACTGAATGTCGATAGAGGCTTCCCTGCTCTTGTTTAAAGTGCTAATGGGATGCTTGCTCGCTGATCAACAAATGTTCACAAATGCGGACAGGACGTGCTGGGCCAACAAGAGGCAATTTTGATCCTACATTTCAATCAAGCTGAGAGTTCATGAGATCCCTAGAACAGTAATCAAACCTAATAACATCCTCCTAATCACAATAATGCAATGCTAACAGCATTGTAGTGTCTGAAAGATATATATTACACAGTATATACAATTTATACATGATACAATATATACAATACAACATATACACAGTATATACTGTACAAGTTCTGTTTCAGACAGCAAAAAGAATCGACTTCCTCACTTGGCTTCTGAGCAAGGGAAAAGAAATCAGGTCTGCCTTTGTACTGCATGAGCAATTGTATTTCCAGGTAAACACTGGCTGCCTTCAGCACAAGGACTTTTTCTCCTGCTAGCCTCCAACACCGTGGGCATTAGTCAAAGTTCAGGCCCCTTTAGACATAAGCGGAGCTCCCCGAGGCCTTCCGTCGGCGTGGGATGCACACGCTGCCTCTGCGCTTGGACTCAATTTCAGGAGGAACACAATGGAGGGCTCCCCTTCCAGGCAGCGCTCGGCGAGCGAGGCTCCGCTGCCAACGTCACGGCTGCGGCCCTGAGGGAGCCTGGGAGGGAGTGGTTGGCGGGTATCCTACAGGGCTGTCCTTCTCACCGCCATCTGGGACCTTCCGTCCCAGTTTCCTTTCATGCCGGAGAGGAGAGCGAGCGAGCAAGCAAGTGCATGCGAACACAGAGTAACCTGTTGGTATATGCCCCCCCCCCCCCATCCGCTTGTTTACTGTGCAGTGCTTTTTGTTCTCAGTTGTCTACCTTGGGCAGTCGGTGGCCCCGCTGTGCCAAGTGCCTTTATCAGCTAGTGACTGGGTTTAGTGAGAGCTCCTCTCCTCCTCGTCTGCTTTGCTCTCCCCATGTCCCGGCCTCTCGTCATCCCGCCCAAGTCCTCCTTCTCTCTGAGGGGCTGAAGCAACGCTAACTTTGAGAGGGAGGGAAAAGGGATGAAAGGCAAAGTATATGTGGGTACATGCCTGTGGATATGTGTGTGTGTGTAAGCATGTGTGTCCCTTGGCACCCAGCAACAGTAAGGTGAATCTGACTTGCCCCTGCCACTGACAAGGAGAGTAAATATAGGCAGCAACTCAGCATGCTTGTATCCACACACACACGCACACATACACACACAAGCAAACGCACACACGTGCGCGCGCAGAGAGAGAGAGAGAGAGAGAGAGAGAGAGAGAGAGAGAGAGAGAGAGAGAGAGAGAGAGAGAGAGACTCTTAACTTATTAAAACTTACTCTGCAGGGGGTAAACTTTATATATTTATATTATTGGAAGAGAAGGCTATCCGTGACCAAATGGAATCTGAAAGTCTTTCTCCAAGCCTAAGCTCTGACTCTCATGGACAACCATGTCAACCAGCCACTCTGTTCCCTTAGTCCAGAGCCCCCTCCACCTCTCCCTCTCCTCCTGTGAACATGAATTAGAACTGTCCATCACTGTACATGACAGGGCAAAGCAAATCCACTAATGAGATTTTTTTTTTCTCAGAGCAGACCTGATGGACTGACTGACTGACTGACTGTCCTAAACATTCTGTGATAACTGTCTGCATTCTAATAATCACCTACGTGCTTTCCTCATCTACTGTTTAATACACAAGCTCACGGAGCCGTCACTCACATTTGACTACTCACATTTGACATTAAGTACTGACTACTTTAACGGACACATATTTAGTCCAAATCAGTCTGTTTAATGGTGCACAAAAATGCACAGCAATTATTACAATTCCACTCTGCTCTGACACATCCAAATGAATCCTAATTGATCTATTTACTGTTGCACATACAAATGCACCACAATTACCACCATTTTGTTACAAGCCCTGGAAAATGATCCTTTAGATTAAAAGCCTTTAGGTAGAGCTATGCTGTGATGGAAAGTGAAAACACAGTCCATTTCTACCACCATGGTATGCATGATCACATTCAAAAACACATTTTACGATTAGGACATGACACAATCCTTGGAATGCTGTGGATTTTATATATCACATATGGATGAGGTGTGTCATCGGTAGACTATGCTGTTATTCACTGACATTTCAGCACACTGTCCTTTGCCTGTTTGCCTGTGCTGTTCTCTAACTTTCTTACCTCTATCAACCTCTACAGCGTGTGTGTGTGTGTGTGTGTGTTTATGTGCATGCATAGATGCACGTAGACAGATAAATACATAAATGCAGAGATAAGGATTATTTCAAGCTGACACTATGCAAACCACAGCTCGTGGTTGCATTGTGCTCATAGAAATGCATCCATTTCTTTAAAGCGATAACATCATCGGCCTCTGAAAGAGGAGTAACAGATCAGAGATCTATCTCCAGAGATCACAGGTCTCCTTGCGTATGAAGAAGTCTTTGCACAGTGGCTCTGAAGGCACTGCCTATTTATATTGCAGGGTGAGTGTCAGGGCCGCACTTGAGAAGCCAAGTCTCTCTCGCCCTCTGATGCGTAGTAGAGCTCCGCCGCTAAATGCCAACATGAGAACACACACCAATTCCATCTCCTACGCAACCGTCAACGGTTCAGGGGTACACGAGTACATGATAGTACAAAACACGCTAAATCCATGGCCCTATTGCACACGCATCACATTTCATAGACCGTTTTCATGGCAGAACTGGGGCTGTCCCAAGTGACAGGCTGATGCAGTACTGTAGGCCACTACAGTAAGACCCTGGAGGACTAGTGCTGGCGGTGCAGACGGAGATCAGAGCGCGTGCTGGAGATTGGTGGAGTGACTGTTGCCGCCTGGCAGACAGGAAGCAAAGGGACCCAATCAAAGAGCTCCGCTTGCAAAGTGCAGCAATGCTCCCTCTCCTGACGCAAAGGGCTTGTCATCAGATCCCCCAATCAAAAAAAAAGTGTCTCCTGGCTTTCATGATTGCTTGATAAAGTTGACTTCAAAGTTCCAAATCTGCAGTGCAGTCGGCAGAGTGTGAGAGAAAAGGCAGGTCGGTTTGGGGATAGAGGGAGGGGAAGAGAGAGCAGGCGAGAGAAGGGAAAGAGAGAGAGAGAGGGAGAGAGAGAGAGAGAGAGAGAGAGAGAGGGAGAGAGAGAGAGAGAGAGGGAGAGAGAGAGAGGGAAAGAGACAGGAGTGGGAGCAGAGAGCACAGCCCTTTGATCTTTGGCTAAAGAAAAAAAAGAACAAAAGAATAAATGAGAAAGCGAGCGAGAGAGGAAAAAAGCCGCGGGTGGGGTGATGGGGGGGGGGGGGAGAGAGAGAGATAGAAAGAGGCCCAGATAGATACTGAGAGAAGGGAGAAAGATATTTCCAACTAGGCAGCATCAATTCACCGATGGGAGTCCGGGGGAAATCAGACTAGACAGGGCCAGGATGTTTTCAGAGGCTCTGTGGGCTGTTTAGGGAGTTCTTCCAGGGACCCGAATGCTGAAGCAATTAGCATCGAACCCCTTTCCAAGAAGGAGACCCAGGAAAGCCTCCGTGGCTCTCCCTAATGCTGTTAGTGTAAAGCAATAAGCACAGACGATCCACTCACGCCAAATTACACCGGCCGTTTAATTGGCATATCAGGGGGGAGTCGTTTATCAGTACACAGACCTACCTCTGTCTCCCAGCAACCAGTTGTTTACCTCCACTGGGACTGTCCAGCTTTGGAAACACAAACACATCAATAGTACCCAAGGAAAAGCACTGGCCCCTTTGTGCATCAGGTACTGTAACTAGATGACATTTATTGAACCTGTATTGATTGGGCTCATGACACATCACCAAACTTAAGAGAAGTTGACGTGTTCACTTGTCACCAGTTAAGGCAGTTAGCAGAGCCCATGGCCTGAGATTGTGAATGAAATGAGCATCCTTGGGGCTACCTCACCTTGAAAAAGGGCTGCGTTCTGGATGATCAGGAGCTTGAGCTGGGCACTTGTGGCCTGCAGACTGGACTCCATGTTCTGCTTGGCAGAGACCAGGTAGCGCTCCTCCATCTTGCGTGTGCAGCAGGTCAGGCCTTTGGGCTGGCACACCTGAAGATCCCCACCTAGGAGAGAGCAGAGAACAGAACAGAGAGGGAAAAAACTCAATTAAGACCAATACTGTTGTTCCTTCATTCTTTGTCTAATGAAGTGAGAAACCATATTCGTGAGGGAACAGGGTGGAAAATAGGCAATTGCTTATGTGAACAGCTCACGCAATCATTTCTTTCACAGAATGGAATTGTGTTTCAGCCTCCATAAAAAAAAAACCCACACACATAGCCTGTGACTTAATTGAAACCCCATTCATCCACATTCATTTCTTTGTAAAGTTTCAAGTTTTTACTGCAATTACCCAGGAAACAAACAAAGCACTTTCTTCTGAAGGAATGGGCTCCAAACGAAGATTACACCCAAAGACTCTCCCCCAGCCCACAGCATGTGATCGCACACAAAGGCACTGTGAAAGAATAAGTCGTATTGGTAAAACTCTCCAAAAACTGGTCAGGAGAAAAAAACCAAGAAAAAAAACTCCAAAATTGGAATGAAGCAAGGACATGTGATTTGCTGTATCTTCCATCCCCCGCTACGAGCTTTAAAGGCTGTTTGTCAAAAGGTCATAATTAAACCTTTATGAAGAGGACACAGCTGGGATATCAATGGGAAGTGTGAATACCAAAGATGATTATGTTCCCTGACTAAAAGGTGAGTGAAATGTGTGTGGCCTTGGATAAATGATTGAAACTGAATTTGTTTCAAAAAATAGTGTAGCCCTGCAGACGAAAGACTTCATTTTGTGGATTTTTGTTGAAGCATCAAGGCTATAGTGACTATAGATGGCTACCATATCCATTAATGAACACTGGAGCATCAAGGCTATAGTGACTAGAGATGGCTACCATATCCATTAAAGGGACACCAGGCAAGCCTGATGCTTTTTCGCTACGAAACTCCCCCTAGTGTCTGTACGTGTCGATACATGTGCGAGCCCTCGGTCGGTCTGAAGCTCTTTTCCTTTTCTTTGCATCTTCCGTCAAGGGTTTTCGCTGCTTCTTCGCCGGCTCTGCCATTATACACACGTTTGCAACAACCGCTAGCGTTACGCTAGCCTGCCTCTGTGCTGTAGATGCAGATGTAAACTGATCCTGCTTCTTACGATGTCTGAGACTTTGTGAGACTGAAGGTCGGCGGGTACAATACACTGAACTTGCAAGCGGGATATTCCTTCTACAGGCAGTAGGGGTGGGCGAGAGAGTCTTCATTTGCCCTTTAATGAGTCATTTAACCATATACCGACTTACGAAGATGATTAATTAACACGAAAACGTTGGTGTCCCTTTAATGAACATTGGAACATCAAGGCTGTAGTGACTAGAGATGGCTACCATATCCATTAATGAACACTGGACCTCCATAAACTACGGAGTGGAGGCCATTTCGTTGCAATGAAAAAAAGAATTATAAAGCTTTTTATTTTTTCATAGTTTTCATTTGAGAATAATTTGTGTTATACAGGTGAGTCGCTCAGCCTGACAAACAAAAAAACTGGAAGCTCTTTGTTATTCTAATTTATTCTCTTTACACCTTAGACTCCACAACAAGAGATAGAGTTCATGCAGGCAAATGATCACAAAAGCACAACAACGGCATTTATCCACCCAAGCATCCATATTTAGCATCTACACTCCTGTACTGTGCAAGTCTACAATGTCTCAAATAGAAGGGGAATTAAATCTACGGAGACAGACTCCATCTCTCTCCGCTTGTGTCTGCGTGCATCTCTTTCTCACAAACTGAAATCTTTATATGTGGGGCAGGAGGTAGCAGTCTTGTCTAAATGATTTACCAGAGGTTGTCTAAATGACACGAGTTCACTGATAGTGCTGTAAACAAACATCAGTGAACTCCCCAGAGCTTTGCTGCACACATGCAGGGAGAGGCCTGGAGAAAAAGTAGCTGTGGGAAGAAAAGAGGAGAGGAGAGGAGAGGATGAAAAAAAGAGGAGATGAGAGCCGAGGAATTCATTGCCGAATACAGAGACAGGAAAATGTGATGAAGGCCATTTCACAAAACTTGTGAGGGCCTGGCTAGAAATGAACTTGAAAGTCTGTCTTCCAGGCGAGTCACCTCAGGCAGTCAAATGAAAACAGAATTACCAACCGTTATGGCAAGAGGGGGCCAGTGATTGAACAGCTGGACGTGATATAGGGAGAAAACAGCAGGAGAAATTGTCCAGGTTTTTCCAACCAGACTGGCTTCATGTGTGAAAACCTTGTATTGATACCTTGGGGCTATCAGAGAATTTGAGCAAAAGCACTGAATACAGTTTCAAAGACAGCCTACAGATTTCTAGCCAACCATGGATGTTGGATATCATAAAATGCGTTCAGTTTTAACAAGTGCAATTGTGGAACTACTTAAAAGAAAAATCTTAAAAATTATAAACATTGATTTAGAGGACACTACTTTACACTAATCTTTACATTAGCTGAGAAACTGAATAGTGTATGACTTCAGACCTTGCCCTTGTGCTCAGGAAATGAAACATTTTGAACAAATGATTTGCAGGGCCATTTTCTTACAAACCTTCAAAAGACACAGCTACTCTTACTGGTGAAAATAAAATATTCTACATTTCACTGTCTGTTCTATTAAATATTATGGCTGCAATCTGTTTCAAAATAGCATCTTAATCTATCTGATGGATTAACCAGAGAGAGTAAAACTGTGCCATTTTCATCACCCTTCTGAGCGAACTCAGACCTCAGGGATAAAACGGGGCTCACCTTGCCAGGAAAATCTCTTGCAATATTACAGCACATTCCATATTAAGGAATAAGGGAAGGAAGGGAATAAGACGAGGGAAATAAACAGAAACACACACATCCCTCTCATACCTACAATAACAGGGACACTGGGGGAGAGGGCCACTCCCATGTCAGTCATGCAGAGCCTTCTTTATATGGCCACTGACAGGCTTAATATCCTAAATCAATACCTGCAAAAAGGGTTGGCGACAGATAGCATCAAGCTAATTTCAGACCTTTGCAGGGGGAAATTATTAAGCCGTCAATGGCCCGCTGAGCGATGAGGGAGCAGGTATGAAACAGGCATCGGGGAGGGTGCATGCGGTAGAGGGAGGTTTTGGTAATTATCTTCAGCAAAACAGACAATTTCATATGCCGCTCCGCAGCTCACCGATGATAAATGCATTTCATTAGAGAAGTTCAGAGCAGCGAGGCCCTCGACAGCAAGATTATTTCCCCACACAATCCAGAATCAACATAGAGAGAGAAAAAAATGGATGTGTCTCTAAATAAAGCCTGCCTAGGGAGGCATGCTGGTTGATGGAAGCCCCTGTGTGTTGAGGCCCCCCCGGGGGAGATACACGGCTTTGCTCATGTCCTGCTCCCAAAACATGTGGGCCACACCGCCCAAGCATCCACCTCCAGCGATCCTCCCACTCTTCCTCCCTCGCGCTCCAGATCCTCTGTCTGACTGCCACAGCCAGCAGCAGCTCCAATCTGTTCTAACCTTCGCCGCCTCCATTACTCTCTCAGGCGCTCTGCCCTGCTCCACGGCAATATGTTCACAGTCGGCGCAGTCTCCTCCTTCCCGGGTCTGGGCCTGACTCGCCGCAGGACGAGCGGCTTGGTGCCCGTCCTCAAATCAGAGGAGTGAAAAGCGCCACTGGTGTCAAACTGGAGCATATTAGCGGCTCAGCTGGCAGACGGTGTTCCTCTCACTTTTAATCAGCTCCCGACCAAAACAAAACTATCAGTTCTACTCTCAGTTTGGCATGCTCTGGCCCTCTTTTGACTCTCCCCCTCTGGTCTTTCCGTTTTCTTCCCCTTCCTCCCATTTCCTTCTCTGTCTCCACTTCCATCTCTCTCTCTCTTCTCTGCTTTCCTTCCATCTCTCTCTCTGCTTTCCTTCCATCTCTCTCTCTCTGCTTTCCTTCCAGCCTTACATATTTCACAGCAGCGTTTTCCTCAACTGTACCTACGGTTCTCTCAACTCCCCCGCACGGTATCACTCCACAGCGCCCCCCCCCCCCCTCTCTCCCACAGCCTGTGGGGGTTTCTGTCCTCCTTCGGGTCCGGGTCCAGTGAATCGCTGCTGTCAGCGGAGAGCGGGGCATGACAGCTCCAGGAGAGCCGCCGAGCGCGCTGTGTACACACGCCAGCCCCCAACAAGCCCAGAGACACTCAGGAGAACACGCTGCATGCATAAATACCAGCGTCTCAGCACCAATTAGAAAGCTACCAGCATGCAAGTTTAATAGAAGCACTAGACAAGGAAGAAAAACCAAAAGAGTCTCTGGGTTAAGTTATAGAGAATGTTAAAAGGCCTTCAATAGAGACATAAATTATAGAGCAATATGACAGTGGAGTTGAGTGGGAAACTTGACAGTCCTCTCCAAGGCTCCAGCGGCATCGGGATTCACTGAAATGATACCATGCATAAATAAATGAGCGTGATTAAACCAAGACAATTTCAGAGGGCAATCATCGGAACAATGTAATTAAGACTTGGGGGCTCTGAGTATAAGTGCCGAATGTCTTTTTCTTTTTTTTCGGGGCTCTTTCTCAGCCTCGCTTGTGTCCTCTGGCACCATTACTGTTTTTATTCTTTACTAAAGCTAAAAAAGTAAAAAAAAAAAAAATCTTTTTTTGTGCCTGCCACAGATCACATAATGATTCTCTGAATATGCTTAACCTTACAGGAATAGTCCAATAATCTCTCAACCCAATGTGGATCTAACCCACCACTGAGTCAAGTCTTTTCTATATGCTGTAATTATACCTTTGATGAGATGAGCCTCTGCCACCATAAATGCTATTGAAGGGCCACTGTAGAACAGATAATGACTTTTTATTCTAAAGACATGAGTGCGACCACCCCTGTTGACCTCCCTCGTCAGAAGCACTGAAAGAACAGCAACCATTCATTTAGATGGCACATAAAGGCCATTCTTACAGAAGGTCAGTCTTGCTCTATGCATACGTTATGATCCGTGTCCTCTATGTGAGCACACCACCGGCAGGCTGGCTCCTGCCGCCGCTTCCCCACCAGCTCAATGGGGCCGCGGGCAGCAGCCAAGGCAGAACTGGACCGGGCCGCACTCCCTGTGCCCGCTCCGTGACCATTCCCGGGACAGCGCGTCGCCAGCTGCTCCTGACCCCCTGCACCCGTCTCCACTAATTACTTGGGGCCTCGTTACTAAGCGGGCTTAGTGGGAGTGTCAGTCATTATTAGCCCTGGCTCCATTTTGTGTCCTCTTCAGCTCCCTGACACCGACAAATAAGCCCACCCCTCTCTCTCTGCCCCCCCGCAGTAGGACGGAGGGTGATGCTCTCAACCCATCTGTGGTGGTTTGTATGCAGGTCAGCGTGGCCAAGAGGGAGCTGGCGCAAAAGGAGCTCTGCGACAGAATAACAAGCAAGTTGTCCATTATGCGTTGACATCTCGCTCTTATTAATGCCTGATCCGCGCAGGCTGAGCCCAGACGCTCTGCATCTGCAGTCCTTCTAAAACACAGCAGAGCAGAGGGGCAGTGGCCAGTGAGTATTGTGCCCCCTCACACCCATATGCAGCATGAGTAGAATTCTGAGGGGTGTACTGGACACTGTGCACCTATACTACCTCATGATTCCTGTACTACCTCATGATTCCTGTGCTACCTCATGATTCCTGTGCTACCTCATGATTCCTGTGCTACCTCATGATTCCTGTACTTAATAACTGTAACATAATGTTTCCAAACTCATTTTGATGGCACCTAACCTCAAACGGCACTTCTGCCATTGTCTGAACGGCCCTATAGGCGATTACTGACCTAGCGATCTAACAATTTTCTGTGTTTGGGTAGGAACACTGCCCAACCGCCCCGACGCACATATCGGAGTTATGTCCATACTTTGTAGCAAAAAACGCATATTTAGTTTGTTTATTATTGCACTTCTCAACTGTAGGGGGACCCCGAGAGCAAATCTTCTTTAGTGCTGCTTTAGTACAGCTAGTCAACAACAGGCAACACACAAATGCAGACACTGTATACATTAACTTGTAAAAATAATCCCCACAAAAAGGAGAAAAAATAATCAAGCATTATCATTTATCTTTAGAGACACAATCCTAGTAATGCAATAAATCTTAACCACCAGCCTCAGGTCTCTGTGGAATCACAGTGACAGATACACCACTGGGTCCAGAAATACTCCCATTTCCAATTAACATTAAGGCTGTCCACATTCATTTGCAACTCCAAGGCCACATAAATATGTGCACTGGATATGGATGTGGAATAAGATACAGTATAAGACTTCTCCAGCAGCTAGGAAATGGCCTTAGCTAACGAATGTAACCTAAAACGTGACTTCTCTCTATCTATTCATCCCCTTTCATTTGCACAAGTCAGTAGCATTAGCAGGGTCTTTTCCCGCACCCTGGTGGAACTTTGTCAAAGACAAAGACAGCAACTTTGTCAAAGACAAAGATCTGAACAGCATTTAAGAGTTGTTTCTACACCACTCCAGTGCTGGCCGAGGCATGAATTACTAATACGTCATGGTGAGAGAAAACAATTAACCTGAAACACTCTCTGCTCTGACATGACACTAAAACATCCAATTAACACATCAGGCCAGCGGTGCTTTGGCGACAAGAGAAAGTATCAATTTACATAATGATTCGAAAAGCAAGCAAGGCTTTGGCACCGTGCTAATTGCAGGACCAAATGTGGCGCCTAGTGAAGCCAAGGTTGAAGCCTCTTCTGCATTCTAATGGTTAGTGCAGTACTACAGTTTACATTTAGGCTACTCTAGAATCTTTAGTAAGTTTAACAGGGTTCTGGGTAGAAACAAAACGCCTCAGTTCTACCCCGCTCATCTCATGGCCAAACCACACACAAACATATCCTTCTGCCCACCAATTGGACATGTAATGCATAGTTCCACAACATCATAACACTGATTAGAGCAAGTAAAGTGTCAACTCTGTCCAAAATATGTAAAATATGCCGACTACAAAGATACATTTTCCCGTGAATTAGGTTTAAAAAAGTATATTTTCAGATTTGACCATTTCAAAAGACCAAGGTATTTACTTGATGGATAATGAACAGGAAGTAGCACTGACATACACATTTCCAAATCATACTCAAAACTTCCTGCAATGTGCACAATTAGTCATTGACAGTGAAAATTGCTGGAAAAGTTTAAAGTATTTAAAACTCATAGGTTAGACTCATGGTAAATAATATCACTGACAACTGTTCAACCACACCCAAATGAGTGAACACTATCCACTGAAAAAGGAGACTGTATAGCCTACTTTAAAATTGGGCATGTTCAGATTACCTACCTTATGGCCGGTGGGTTGATTTAAACCCTTTTGAATAGAAAGTAATGTTGACAGGCTATGATAATCTCTGTAAAGACAATGTTTTTTTGTTTTTTTACTAGGCTGAGCTGAGGTTTGTAAATTTGCACATTTTCACTGGCAGTCAGCAGAAGCAAGTCACAACAAAGTTGTCTTGCAACCTCCTTGCAATAATGTAAGTTGAATGTAATTTTCTTTTTTGAAAGGAGCAGCAGCATATTAATCTGCCTCGTGTCATATTTGGTCAGAATTCCAGGCAGCGCTGAGACACACAACTATAAACTGCCCTCACCTGAAGGTCATTGAAGAAAATGACCATCACACTAACATAGAAAATGCTAAATAGTAACAACTTACATTATTTTATTTCGCAGACAACAAAATGTTAACTTTTATTATATTTTATTATTCAACTGACTGTGTAGCCTTTACATTACAGTCAGGGCAGATGTTCAACAGCTGCCATACAACCACCTAAAATGCACAGCCTCGGATTTGACTGCTAATTTATGATTTTCTTTTGCCAAGTCTTCATTAGTCACCCAACAGTTCCCATGATCAAACCATGCTACAACCCATTGCCTAATGAAGCCCAGTTGGCTACCCAACTCTAAATAAACAAATAGGCTAAATGGATGGGAGGAAGAATTGACCAAAGGATTAATGAGCACGTTTTTAAATGTAACTGTAAATTATTTTTGAGTCTAAATCCCAAAAGGTGTCTATGGTGCCGCTCATGGCGTGCAGACACAATTGGAAACGCTAACGCAGTTCTGTGAACGTTCACTTTTTCACTGGATGTTGCTTGTATAAAGCTCACGTCAGATTTTGGGGTGAATAAAACCACTATTTGAATGACTTCATATTGTCTAGCCTACAGTGTGCCATCAAATGGGACTCACTGACAAAGACAAAAGTTGCGCAGCCATGGCATTGTGCACAATTATTGAGGACCATACAGATTTAGGCTAAATTCATCATGCAATTACCTGACACAGGCGTTTCTGGTGCCCACTTCACTCCTGGATATAGAGACTGGAAAGACGAACGCACTTCGTGGCAGTTGAGCACCTGGCTGCTGGGTCGGGTGGACGGCAAGAACAGGGCGAAAAGAATAAGCGCACCTGATCCGATTCCAGTCATGGCTATAATTCTCGAAAAGCGAATACCACACGGTTTAAGCACACATGAAAGAAATCATTAAACTAAATACAGGACATTCGTTTAACTGTAGCATAACTAATTCTTAACAACGGTCCAGCTCCTGATCAGCGCAGTAAATGTTCAGGATGAGCATCCTCAGCTGTATCGAAAACTTCCCTCGTTGCCTTCACTAGCTGATCACGGACCAATGTTTGTCCAAGAACAAAACTACAATGAACTATAACGGAAATACAGAGAAGTCAGCCAATGCACTGTAAACTCCTCGCTGACTTGTTCTTGTGGCAGATAAGATGAGCTATGATGACAGACTGATTCAGAAGCTGCTTGCACGTTGTCGCCGTCCAGTGTGCGTGATACGTCAAGCTCTCCCGCGCATCCAACATTGCACCGTTTATTTGCGAGGTTCTTTCTGTTTTAGTCTTATAGGCTATACACAAGGGCAAGAATAAAATGTTGACAAACGTAATATAAGACCTACATCTCAGTGACTCCTTTACAATGCATACGTTATGAACAATGATTTATTTGAAAAGATGGTGTATATTCGATAAAACTATATTTTATTTCATGAACTGCTGAGCGGGCATGATCCCACGGAACTGCATTTACGGTGCTGCTGACATCTGCTGGCATACCATAACTATTACACAACACGTCACCCCTCTCCCACCCAATCCCCACAACAATGCACGTATGATAACAATATTATAATAACATAATAAAAACGAAATAAATAAAATAAAATCTCACAGTACAATTAGACAAACGTTTACACAAGTTTATTGGTTTTGTTTATATTAAAGAAAAGGCATTTCGCAGATTTAAACATCTGGCGGATTACAGATGGATACCGTGCAATTTTTGTATAGATTTAAGACATCATTAAAATTGCAAAGTCATCCACCCGAAAACAGCAAGACAACCCAGCTTGCCAAGTTTACACCCCCACCCCACACACACACTGTCCCAGAAAGCCTGCTTGAGGAAACAGCTGCCAAGACAGTTTGCAGGCACTGCCTCTTCACTAACATTTTACAGCAGTTTCAAACAGAGCAATCTCCTCCACTTTATTATCCTTAAGTGTCTTTGTACACAAAACATTTCAACAATATCATTCTAGATATTCACTTGAGGGTCGAATCTGTAGGATGGCACGGCGAGTTTTGCATGGATTTGCACAGCAGAAAACTTAAAGCTGAAAAGCAAACCAGCAAAACTCACTGGGCCCCCTCAAAGCAAAATGTCCATAAAAGACCTCACTAAACCCAGTAGAGGGTGCCTGGCAATACGTGAAGTGCAAACACTGCAGTAGAAAACATCTGCACTACCTGCACTGTGAGCACTTTGGAATTGCCTGACTATGCAGTTAAATCATAACAAATCAATTACAGAAAAGGTAACTGTGCTAAGGCGACAACAAAAAAAATGAAGGAAAAAAAAAAAAATTCAGCCCAACAAAAATCCAGTTAAGACATCAGCAGTGTGACAACAGTCACACATCTACAAGAGAACACAACTACAATGTATAGATAGGTTGAAACCACAGCACATCCAGCCAAAAGGAGCACCTAGGGCAGTAGATACTAGACTACTTCACTAACTACACTAGATGCACCTTAGCTGGAAAACCATAAGAGTAATTCATAAAATGGAATGACCGTGACCTCAACTGGAACATCTTCCTACAGCGTCTCTGTAGCATGACCTTGCGTTTTCTGTCAAAAAGAGAAAACACAGAAGCCAGGTCACTGTTACAATGCAATGATAAAGGACTGACAAGGCAATTCGTTGAAAAAACGTTTAAGTAACTTTTTGCGCAAGGGACTAGGACATACTTTCAATGCAATGATTACATTGAACAGCTCATTCGATTATACTAATTGCAATTCACAGAACTTTAAAATATCCCCACTGAAATTGCTTGTAACCGCTAGGGGCGTCCGTAGTAGACCTCTGGCCGAGCCAACATCATGGACATGTACCCGTTTCCCAATGTGTACTTAATAGTAATTTTTATTATTATTATTATTATTTGTTCTAGCAGCCGACTCTGGTTTTCCGAGAACGTTATATCGTCATCAGGTTAGGAATATGAGAAATAACATAATTAGGGCGGATTCAAGCCCAATCATTACATTTGAAACAGAAGACGTAGCCAAACTATTTTGGGATAGGTGGGGAGGTCTTGTTAAGAGACTGTTCCGTTAAAGAATACATGTTCTGTATCAAAGACCAGAACTGACTTACAACAACCCCCAAAACACGCCATGCTGGTGCCCAAGCTCCTCGATGAGTGGGTACGCGGCCCTCAAAAAGGGCCCATTACGACATTTCGGAGAGCATGGTCCCTTGGTTGTTTGTAATTTACGCCCCACCACTGCATTTAACATTAAGAGAAAGGTGAATCTGGATAACCTACAAGCTACAATTTAAAAGATGAAAATGCATCGCCCATAAGTAGGCCAACCGAAAATATGGCTCGAGGTGATACCCGCCATTGGCGCCTAAAGCCCTGGCCGCTTTATGGAATAAAGTGCAGCTGCTGGTGCCTAACATTTCATCCAACAACATTGAAGGGAAACAGTTTGAGTACAATCTGGTTAACAGATCGACGACGAGTTGTTGAACTTCTTATCTAACCATAGGATGCATTATATTCCATTAGAAGTAAAATTGGGGGAGGGGGCGCATAAGGCCTAATTTGCAATGATTGGTCAGAATTTAAGAACAAATTAATCAAACTAATAAAAGTAATCTATTGACATCAACATACTGCGACACAAACCAAACAATCATGTTGGCAAATCTGGAACTTAGGCTGTGTTTTAAACATGAGGTCCCAGGTCTAACAGATGTTGCACGTTTGCAACCAGCAGCTAATGTTAGTAACGTGCTAGTTTGGTTAAAGCTACCATGTTTCCAAACCGAAACATGTAAAGGGTGTACCGTAAGTGCCATGCGGAATTCAAACAGTATTTTGTTGAACGTCTGTACCGTAATGTCTTTTGAGTGTGCTGTCGAGACGGTGAAACTACGGGCTTACTTCAAGTATCGTTAGAAGTAACCCGAGCATTAGCTTACGTTAAATAATTCGATGTGGCGGCTGTGGCAACTCGCCATAACGTTAACGTGCAGTGTAACTTCGTCAATAACGTTAACACGTTGAGCTGCAAGTGTGGTTAGCTTGTTAGCTTATTCAACTAACGTTATGCACTCAGTGGAGTCTGGGATGCCCAGAAAATTAACCAACGTTAAAGATACATTCAACAGGTGGTTGCAGTTCTGATTGCACACTAGTGTAAAATGACTTAACAGTCGACTACATAGGGTCTCCACTCTTAAATTGAGTAGCTTCAACAATCAATGACTAGCATCCTGTTTGCTTCAGCTAAACACCAATAATTGTACATTCCACTTAAAATCAAGTCACTATGCTCAGGAAGCTAACGTTTTCGCTTAATAGCCATCAAAACACACACATCGGACGAAATGGCATGTTTCGCGGATTAATCACGTTCGTTATGATTGCGGGACATTTGATTCACAGCACAATTAGCTGTTCGGCTAGCCTACACAAAGCACATCCAGAGAACAATCATTCAGCCCGAAGAAGTTATTTTTGTTTCGAGTTTTGCACCGATAATAAGAGTTGGTTCGTTTAGATATTATTACAAATACACATATTACTCATGAACTGAATCATTATGTGTACATCGATTTAATCATATTACGTTACCTCCAAGTTGTTTTCAATCTTCCAGAGGTTTACGAAAGAGGCGCGAACGTACCGTCATGTGATGGCCTCTTTTTGTCGACTCCCCAACATAAACCCCCGAACTTTGGGCACGAGAATCACATCCGCAACAAGCCTAATTTGCATAATTAATATGGAACCAATTCTATAATTTTACATTCATTTAGATTCCACCAATGTCTTCCAGACAAACTCAAAACAACACACAGGCCCAGTAACTGGTGTTAGTGCAAATATTAGGCTATATCGGTGACTTGCAACTGTAATATTTGAGCAAAAGTCGTGAGCGTAGTCTATTAAATCAAGCATAGTGTATTAAAACAATTTCAAATAATTGTAGCCTACTTACTTCATGTCAACACAGTATTTTAACGCTTCATGCTATTTTTAAATGACTTTTGCACTAATAATACACTGATAGAAATCCGTTGACATTTTAATACACATCAAGCAGCCTCGGTTATTTATCATCCAGAAAGTAGTCTTATTTTCGTTAACATCTTCAGAACGATTTCTTTGTGACTTGGAAAAGATTAAAACTTGAACAACAATCAACCTCTACACTAATAGACATTTAGCGCGCAGATGTTTTAATAGCTCTTCTCATTCTAAATCGGCGACAAAAAGTTATGTCATGCATGAAATTGCACTAGCATCTTTTTTGTTGATTTTTTTCTGCATGGGGGTGGGGTGAAGGAAGAAGACTGTGTAGGCTAAGCTTCATTATATAATTTTAGCCTATATATTTGAACGATGTAGGCTACAAGTTGTCTTCGATTTCCACAAACTCGTTGTTACAAAGATCAAACACTTTATTCTTGTAATATTTGCTATTTTCTGTTTTCCTTTTCTTTGTGTTTGTCCCCATAGAAGATATCCAGAAGGTGACCTATAACCTCGGTAAACCCTACCCCCACCACATAAGGCGCTAGACCCATCCTAGAACGTGGTTCATGGGGCTCAGACATTGCCCTATTTCTTTTGCAGTAGGCTATTTTATATTCAAACTTGGGAATGTATCGCTCGTGTGTACAGCCAACGGGGCTAACTAACTTACTGACCATTAACACTTTGCAAAGTTACCTTTTCACAATCCTTTTCCAATGCATGTTCTGCCCTGCTTTGTTTAAGCAACCAATGAACTTTAACCTAGTTTCAGTTCTAACCGAGACTAGAAACAGGTCATACTGAAGGATTAAACGTTTGTCATTTTTAAGCAACTGCACAGTGATAATCGTAATAATAGATAGGTTCAGGAAAACCGAGGCAATAGAAAATACATGCAACCAAACTAAGCGTAGGCTGGAATGATGTTCAGAATTAGAACTCAGTACAAAATGACAGGTCCCAAATAACCCAGCCCACCTTTCAGATGGGTTATGAGTATCATTATGTCTACATTAACTTATTAAAAAATACATTTTAATTGATTGATTGAGTAATCTGAAATGAAAGAAATTATAGATTTAACAAACGGCATTATTCAAAATCCCCATATTATCTTTTGCTGTAGGAAAAATCACAAGTACCCCAATCTCTGTACATGGGCAAACATGGGCAGTTTTTTTGTAGGTGAACTTCAGAGGTTTATGATGTGAGATTCAACTCCACGATTGGCTCATGGTAGCTGCAAACATGCCTCATGTTGTACCTGGGATTTGTAAAGGCTCTCCTTCATGGCACAACATGCACTAGCAGTAGCCTGAATGCCTAACCAAAGAACCAAAACAGAAAAAACAACAATAAACAACACATCACAAACAGAGCCTTTGGCTACCTTTTCAGCAGTCAGACAACTCCTTTACAGCTCTTCAGCAATCATCGTTGAGTAGGAAAAACCTTATAAGTAGCTTCTACAATGTATGTTATCAATTAATCAATCAATTAATTAATGTGTTTAGCATCCTGGCATCGTAGGTCTCTCCAGTTGATCTTCCTCTTCTCAACATCACACCAGTTCATCTATTGCCCTTGATTCACTTGAGACACTTCTGTTGATCGTCTAGCTTCGTCTTCTTGTTCGCAAACAAAGCCGGTTACAATGTGTCTCTTCTCCTGTGCTGTAGCCTTACCCCATGCTTTTCAACTGGCGCCAAGACCAAGCCCTGCTCTTTCACTCTGCCCCTGCCCAAAAATATCCACATGTTGCAGTGCATCTTGAGCATGCTTAACTGCTTCCAGCTTCATCACTGTTTTCACTGGTCAGTGTTCTTGATGACTGGATCCTTAAACTGTAGTCATCTCCAAGCTTATCTTAGCACATTTGAATTCCTCCATCAAGCTGGTCACTGGTAACTCCAAAATTCCTTTTCCATATAATGCTAGTACTTATCAACGTGACACCCCAAGCCATTTCCTTCATTATTCACAGTTCTCTTAGATTTGTACTCATCTGAAGCTGTTCATCATGTCATCCATAGGCCCGCAGCCTTTCACCTCCAACAACCCAATTTAGATGTCCTTTCAATACCTCCACTATATGATGAAAACCAATGGTGAAATGGTACATCCATCCATACCCACCTCCAGATGCTACCAGGATGTGGTGGTGTAATTACTTGTGTTGAAGCACAACTGAATGTCCTCAAAATATGCCTAGATCTTCATAGAGATCTTCATAGTGACCTGCAAGTAGCTGAATGCCTTCCACAGCAGATTCACAAGATTTAAAAAGACCACCTGGATATCTCTGCCCTTTTGTGCTGTCTGAATTTAATGCAAATCATACTACTATGTTCCTAACCAGAGAATCCTGGGACCCCTGCTTTCTGCACAGAGAACCTCTATCAAACTATTTGACCTCTTTGCCAGCACGCTGCAGAAAATCTTCGGAGACTTATAGAGGGAATGCAGGTAACCCAACATCCACATGCCTCTGATTGTCCATATGTATCTGTAGTAGATACTCCTGTAGTTAATTTCTATCAGCTCCAGAAAAGTTTCCATATTTGTTTCAAAAAGTCATACTTTCAAATATTCTAGATTGATTACACATGAACTGAAATATTCTAAGCCTTTTTTGTCATAGCTAATTTATAAGTATAAGTATATATACTTTTTTGATCCCGTGAGGGAAATTTGGTCTCTGCATTTAACCCAATCGGTGAATTAGTGAAACACAAACAGCACACAAAGACAACAATGGAGGTGAAGCACACACTAATCCCGGCGCAGTGAGCTGCCTGCTTCAACGGCGGCGCTCGGGGAGCAGTGAGGGGTTAGGTGCCTTGCTCAAGGGCACTTCAGCCGCGGCCCACTGGTTGGGGCTCGAACCGGCAACCCTATTGTCAACCCTACACGCAATATGTGGTCAGAGTTCCTTTGATAGTGGCCTTCAGATCATCTGTATTGTTGAGCTGGTGTCTTTCATACTACCCCATATTCTCTACAGAGTTCAGGACAGTCGAGTTGGCCGGCCAGTCAAACAGAGTAATACCATTGTCAGCAAACCAATTTCATAGTAGTTTTGGCACTGTGGTGCCAAGTCCTGCTGGAAAAGGAAATCCATAAAGCTTGTCAGCAGTTGGAAGCATGATATGCTGTAAAATGCATCAGCTGCATTGACTGTGGACTTGATAAAACACAGTGGACTACCCCCAGCAGATGACATGGCGTCCCAAGTTATCACTGACTGTGGAAACCTCACTTCAAGCAACTTGGATTCTGTGCCTCTCCACTCTTTCTCCAGACTCTGGGACCTTCATATCCAAATGAAATGCACAATTAATTTTCAGCTGAAAAGAGGACTTTGGACCACTGAGCAATGGTCCAGTTCTTTTTCTCCTTAGCCCAGTTAAGATGTTGTTGTCTCTGGTTCAGAAGTGACGACACTAGGAATGGAACACTTGTAGTTCATTTTCTGTGCGTGGTGGCTTTTGATGCACTCCAGCCTCAATCCACGTGATTGCCCAAGATCTTGGCTTTGCTTGACAATCCTCCCAAGGCCAGTCATCCCTGTTGCTTGTGTACCTTTTCCTACCACACTTTCCCCTTCCAGTCAACTTTCCATGAATAGGCTTTGATATAGCACTCTGAGAACAGCCAGCTCTTCCCATGAATATGCTTTGATACAGCACTCTGAGAACAGCCAGCTCTTTCCATGAATATGCTTTGATACAGCACTCTGAGAACAGCCAGCTCTTTCCATGAATATGCTTTGATACAGCGCTCTGAGAACAGCCAGCTCTTTGATACAGCGCTCTGAGAACAACCAGCTCTTTGATACAGCACTCTGAGAACAGCCAGCTCTTTGATACAGCGCTCTGAGAACAGCTTTGATACAGCGCTCTGAGAACAACCAGCTCTTTGATACAGCACTCTGAGAACAACCAGCTCTTTGATACAGCGCTCTGAGAACAGCCAGCTCTTTGATACAGCGCTCTGAGAACAGCTTTGATACAGCACTCTGAGAACAGCCAGCTCTTTGATACAGCGCTCTGAGAACAGCTTTGATACAGCACTCTGAGAACAGCCAGCTCGTTGATACAGCACTCTGAGAACAGCCAGCTCGTTGATACAGCGCTCTGAGAACAGCTTTGATACAGCACTCTGAGAACAACCAGCTCTTTGATACAGCACTCTGAGAACAGCCAGCTCTTTCCGCAATGACCTGTGGAGGGTGTCAATGGCCCAATCCCAAAATCCTGACTCACGGACTTTGGTGCACGTTCTCGCGAAATTCGTAAGGGCTTAGGGCTGTCCCAATGTCGAATTTCAAAGGGTGTGAGGGTTTGAGTACACACTTACCGAGCCCTTTCCGTGAGTCTGCATCGGTGCAGACTTCAGCAAAGGGAATTACCCACAGTTCAAAGGGTTGTGAGGTTTACCGCCGAGACCATGGGGAAATCCGGAAATTACAAAGGTAAACAACACCACGACACACGTGCATGGTGCAAGTGTCAGCAACGTCTTTGTTATTAAAAATGGCCAAGGAACATGTGATCTTGCTGTCCCAATCCCATTTATACCTATCTTAGCCCATGTGGCCTCACACACTCACTAACTTAGCACCTGAGATCAATTAAGTCTGTGAGTCTTTAGTCCTTAGTCCTCAGGGCTCACTTTGGGATTCAGCCAATTGAGTATATTATGGACAACTGTCAAGTCAGCAGTCTTTCCTATGGTTGTGTCAGTATTTACCAAACCAGACTGAGAAAGTAATGGCTCAGGAAATTGACATTTCTGTATTATAAATGGTTTATTCTAATAATTTGAGATACTGGATTGTTTTTATTTCCATGGCCTGTGAACCATAATCTTCAAGATTAAAACCAAAAAAAGGCATGAAATATTTAACTTTATGTGTAATGAAACTAGAATATATGAAAGTTTCAGTTTTTGAAATAAATTATGGAACAAAAACTTTCACAATATTGAAATTCTTTAAGATGCACCTGTAATGACCTCACTAACTTTAATGGATCATTGTAGAAAGCAACCCTAGTTTGCTCTTTCTTTTTTGTCTGAGGAGCTGTGTTTTCCTTCTTCATCTCTGCTTGCAATATTCCAAGATCTTCTCTGTTCTTCACTGACCCTTTTCCACTGCCTCTCTTCGGCTGCCTGCTCTCCTGAACCAATCTTTCTTTTTCAACCTGCCGTTTTGACTTGGGTTGACTTTCCCTCTTTTTTCCTAGGTCTTGGACAGGCACTATATCTTTCCATGCCATAATTATAGATGACCTCACCCATTTGATTCAGTTTATCCTCTGTCCTTTTCAATCAATTCAAATTCATTTTAAATCAGCATTGATGGAGCTTCATTCCTTGGTGCTGGAGGCCCCAGGCCATTTGATGTCCCACTAGATGTCTCTTTCTTGGATTGCTTGATTTACTGTTGTTCTTCAGTAGTTGCATGATCCCAACCATTCAGTGCAAGTATGCCACGTCCTCCTTCAAGTGCAGCAGTGCTGCAGTCTTTGACACTCAAGTGCTGGACTTCAACTGACTTTGTGACAAGTAGGTCTCAATGCAGGCCCTCTGTAGTCGTTCATCCAGGCATTTTTCCCTTGTGGATTCTCAAACCTTTCAGTGCAGTTTCCTTTCTCCATCCACACACACTTGCAAAAAATTTGGCCATATCTGTGTTCATCCCCTTTCTCAGAGTCAGAAATTCCAAAGTCCAAAGCTTTACCTCTGAGTCACCTGTCACCACAGCTCTAGCTGACTCGAGGGGTATTCTGTTATATGCCAGAATGCTGGAGTAAAAATCAGGCTACTGACCTTCCTACTTTTAACATGAGGACATATCAAACTCTGACCCCCACCCTCCCTCCAAAAAACAACAGCAACAAACAAACCAACAAAACAGGGAGTAGGCGTAGCCTCAGTATACTCTTCATGAGGATATTTGTTTGTTAAGTAGGCCTTCACTCACTCATGTCAAACTTTAAAGTCCATGTTCTGGGTTATGTGTATATGTTGGGGGGCATAGGTAACCTATGCACTGGAAGACAGGGAAGTTGAATTCGTCATTAATACCTGTTTTATGTAGCCATTTTCCTAACTGCTAGATAATGATGATGATAATGATGATGATTCTTGCGAAAATCGAGTGACCGTGAACACGCCCTAAATCCAATATGGCTACAGCGTCGTCCACTCCATGGTAACCTATGATGGTTACAATATGGTCAGCATCCGTTCCACAATCAGCGAAGGCAAATACTGTAGACAGACGGGGCTTAATGGCTTGGACGGCATAGTTGATACTCGCCTTGAGACGCGCAGTGCTCATACAACTCTTCTAAAGTGTACTAGGGTGTACTTTTCTTGGGTAGTAGGCTTATGAGTCAAGATTTGAACTTTATTTGACGTTGTGGTTAGCTGACAAGCTAATGTTAGGCGTTCGATAGGTCAGGCTTTTTTGACTGAGAACCCATGTGATACTTGTTTAGGATCGTTCCAGCTCTCCGACATCTCTTCCAACAAGGTAATCTTTCAGATGACTAAATACTAAATGATTTAAGTTAAACACAATAAATTATTACGGTAACCCTGAGTTGGATAGGCTCAGACTACTCAAGAAGTACAGCTAAATCGATGCTTGATACGAACAACTTGATTAAATCGCTCCGCTTCAGCCCTGCGTCGGTCAAGCAAGTTTCATATAACGTTACCTTTGTTTTTACTGACAGCGCAAACTTGCAGTAGTAAGTTGTCTAAGTTGTACAACTAGCTTACCCCAATTATTTAGCCATGTCAAGGTTAAAGGTTTTACGTTGTTTTCTGGCCAGACTAATAATGTAAATAATGTAGTCTTCTTCACAACCTCGTTGGTTCAGCTTTAACTGGTGGAGGACTGCATTTGCCTACGTTACTTATATTCAGAACGTTAGCCCTCAAAAATACTGGAATCCACGCAGCAATAGCCTAGCCTAGGACTGTCACTTTATTGTTTATACACATGTAGCCTATTGTAACTGAAAATGTATCACTACAAACATCCTCAACTAAACTTTTATGTTATTTTAATAGGGTTGATGATGTCAAAGGAAGCAAAGTTCATCGAAGACACAGAACCTGCGAACAAGCCTACTCACTGGGTGGAGGACTTATTTCAACCACACTTCCGTATGGAGGATGTGATGAAGAACTTTGAAGAAATCAGGAAGAAAACGTATGTCAGTGAGATAGACCATTCACTACCCAAATGCTTGCAGAGTGCAGAAGGCAATGATATTTATAAAAAAGTACTACAAGAAAAACAGCAAAGAGAGGAAAAACTACTGATGGAGAATCTGGCTAAGAGAGTGGCTGCAGCGAGTGTGTCAGGAGCAGCCAGTTCCACCAAAAGTAAGGCCAGCAGTACAATACAGATTCAAATCAAACAACCTGAGCAAAATGACTGCATCTGGAACCAGCAAGATTTGTCAACGCTGTGTGAAACAATGAGCAAAACAGAAAAGGATCGGCGCAGGCTGAGGATGCAGCTGGAACGGGCACAGGCAGAGGTGCAAGTGGAGCGGCAGAAGAGGCAGCGGCTGCAAGGCCTGTTGGACGAGTGCGAGCAGCAGCTGGCCCTCTCCAGACAGGAGGCTGCGCGCTGGGCACTGCAGCTGGAGGCACAGCAGGCAGAGGGCCGGGCCAAGGACACACAGGTTCAGGCCCAAGCCACGGAGGCCAGGCAGGTGGTAGAGGAGACGGCGCGTTGGAGGGCCGCTGTAAGGAAAGGGAGAGAGGAAATGAAGGATGCCCAGCAGAAATGCGCCGACCTAATGTGGGAGCTGGAGAGACTGAAGGAGCATCACAAGGTAGAGGAAAAGAGGCTGGTGGAGGCAACTCGGCTGGAGGACAATGTCATCCTACAGAAGGTTACACAGGAACTAGAGGAAACTAGGGCCAAGCTGGAAGCAGAGAAAGCCAATCATAGCCGCAGTCAGACTGCCCTTGAACTCCTCCGCAAACACTTCACCAAACAATCTGGATGACAGTAAAATGCTGAACAATTATTGCCAAAAGGAGTCACAGCTGTTTTCTTCCAAGAAGAATTTTCACCAACAAGAAAATGGTAGATGTGGTAAAATCATGCCCTCAGTTTCAGGTTTTTGTATAAGTCATGGCGTCTAAAACATCAATATCCATTGCTCACAACCTGTGTCAAGCAGTCCTTAAACTGTTTATTAAAAGTAAATATTAAAGATATGACTGGAATTCTTCCATGTATCATGTATTTTTCCTCAATCTTTACATGTTCTCAATTATTCAGTTTAATTATCCTTATCGGCTGAAGAAAAAAGCAAAAAACAATTTAATTACTTCTTTATTTTATTTTTAATATGCCTCCACACTTTCTTTTGAAATACATTTTATGTACATGTTTAATCCTCTCCCAGTTGGAAAAAAATATTTGGAAAATGAAACATACAGGAACAAAATGGAAAAGGCAAAAGGTGTGAAAAAAAAAACTTAGCATAGCAAACATTTACAGTTCAAACCTGACAGAGTTTGGAAAAAATAAGTCACCAAAATAATATTCTTTTAAACTGACATCACAAAATTCAACCTTGAGTCTTCAAAGCGGCAGCAGAATAATCACCACGTGTAACCAGGGTAGTTTTTTAAAGCTTACATCAGAAGTAGTATGCTTTGTCCAGCACTCATCCTTTTGTCTCCCTGAGAGAGGGGCGAAGTTAAGCTGAAGACTCCAAGAATGGACTCAACAGTGCTGCTCTTGAAACTAGTATTCATGCATGATTGATACATTCATCACAACAATGAGCACTTGATGTCAAAAATACTTTTCAGCCCCCAGGGGCAAACCTCAGCTCTCAACCTGCACTATAAGAAAAGGCAATCATATATTAGTTTTTGGAGTTGACATTTTTCCTCAAGTCACACTTTGTGTGCTTTCTAACAGCAAAGCAAGGCATTCTATGCACCAAATTTGCACTTCCTCACTGCATTATATGTCCCATTTTAAGAGGCATACTGCAACAGTTTATTTTTCCATGCAGTTGGACACCTTCTGCGGTGTGGATGCAGAAGTAAACAGTGTACGTGTTCCGATGAATAGATAATTGGAGCACTGTTGCTCAACAGTGTTTGAACACTGTTGCTTTTGTTGGTGATCCAACAAGAGCAGTAAACAGTACTTTCAATCTGATGGGGGTAACGCCATGCACAGCAGTGTAGTCAAATCATGACAATTAGATCATTTCAGCATTTTGAACATACTGAAAAATATAATTTATGATTTGAAAACATTGCAATGTGTCAAGGGTTGAATGTGTCCCATCCCAAACAATGTTCTCCATTTTCCATACACGGTACATTTACAGCCAAACCAAAACCACAGAATGTGTCCTTACGGAAGTGTACCAACAATAATACAAATGTCCTAGAAATCTCATTGGTGGAAAGAACAGCCGTACAGCAGCAGGCTGGTTCAAGACATTTACATTCACTCCCATTCAATCAAGAAGGCACTGACACAGTGATTAGTTGTAGAAAGAAAACCTATATTAAATCTGCATTTGAAGTATTCACTGCACAGGCAAGTTATATTCATTTGAACTTTGTTGGGTAAAAATAGCATTATAAAACTTTGGAGTAACGCGAGTTCTGAGAAAAATATTTCTAAGAGCAATAATGTACATGAAGCTAAAACAGAGGTGGCACAGAGAATCAGTTCTTTCAAACTGCCTGGAAATGCAGATCTTAATCCAAGATCTGAGACTAAAAGATAAAACCAAGTAACTGTTTGAATAAGTATACCTGGATTTGCACAGTTTGAAAAGGTGTTGTGTTCAATGATTTGGATTGAAGATTGAATGGGAGGAAATGTAACCTTTACAGCAAGTTTCTGCAAACACTAAATGAGAATACAATGGAGACCTCTGCTGGCATAAAGCTTGTGGTAAACAACGCTTGTGGGATGAGAGGATGACCTTAAAACTCTAATGTTGTAGGTTACTTGATTTGTGTTGTACATTCAAGCAGAGTTCCACAGGCCATTGTTAAATAGCTCTGGCCCGCACCACTGCAGTAGGTAGCTTAAGTAGCAACTCTGGGTGAAGCCCAAAAGCTCCATATAGCCACTCCACAACCAAATTTCACATTCAAACATCTGTGGGGGGTTATGCACAGAATTAATTCCTGGCCTGGCTGGAGTTCACACTGCCAGGGTTTGCATTTTCATGTTAAGTGCAGGCCTCACATGGTTTGAAGCCAAATATCTTCTTTCAAATTTTTTATAGCATGCATAATTCAAACTTCTGCCCCCATCATCCACAATATTATCAACTGAAATAAACTTGTGAAGGAGAAATGAGTACACAGCACTTAGGAACTCAAAACCTATGAGGTATATAAGAAAACATGTTTGTGCAAACAGATTACATAGAATATAAATTTAACTTAAGGTATACCATTTAGGAAAACTTTTTTTCTCTCAGTAGAACCCTTTAGCATTTCATCCAAACAGCTTCCAGTGGCCATGGCAAAAGGCTACTGGAAGGTGTCATGTAGAAACGGACCCAATTAAACTGTAGAACTGGGGCCATCATAAGATCACGTATGATACCACAGTTTTGGCTCATTCAAGTTTGACAGTGCAGGTAATGGGCTGGAGTATGAACCATGTTCATGGTCAATTTGTTGATGCCTACTTCAACTGCTTCTTCTGTTTAGGTTCAACTGTGGAATGCAACCTGGCATCCCAAGCAGTTGCCAAGGAATCTGAACAGCATCCGAGAAGCATCAAAATGTCCATCTTGTCACTACAATATTATTACAGTGTATATGTACAGGGTGTTGAGTAAGTCCTGTTTTAAGTGTACCATGTGTTGATACATCACTAAAATTGACCCAACCCTGAAAAGTTTCTGCTGTTTGACTATGAAAATTCCCTAAAACCTTAAGAAAGAATTAAATACCATACCTACAATACTTAATATACAATTCATAAGGAACTAGCCCAAGCAAAGCAAAATACTACTGTTGTCAGAGAGCAGAGGAAAAACCAGTATCAAAGGGGCAATTAAAATAAAACAACCAAGATGTTGAGGAAATTATTAGTAAGTGCGGCATCAGAGCGCCAGACAGTTACATAATTGTTTACTCTTAAATAGTTCTATTGAGTTAAAAGCCTTAAAGCAATTTTAGCCATTTTACCTTAAAATAACAGCTTCAAAATAATGTTGATGGTATACCGACTTATACTAGTGACTTGCATCCAGAACGCCTGCACCCATGTAACTTTGGTGGGTCAGGCAAGGAAGTGACCCATTTTGTAACTTTTCAACATACTGGGTACCACATTTTTTAACGTGCAAGGCAACCCGACAGACTTTAAAGTAATTCCAGGTTGGTATGTGACTTGTAAGTTTGGATAATGGAATTTACTAAAATAAGCTCTTAAACTGGTCAGATAAAAATTACTTTTTTCCTGTGTATGAAGAATAGCCTATTCACGTTGAAAAATGTTTATTAGACTACCCAGTATGGTGAAAAGTGACAGCATAGGTTAAATTCCAATTCTCGCATTGTGGGGCTTCAAAGTTCATTTTGCTTAAATGGTGATGGGACATTCTCTAGTGCCTTTCTAAGACCAACTGTAAGCCCCCCCCCCCATTTCAGAGTTATAAGGCTTGTAACAGAGAAATCATATACACTCAAGGTTTAAGATTTATGCTCCATCAAATATTTCCGGTGAAATTTAATGTTTAAAGAGAAACTCTTATGGAGATGCATTTGCATATGGGGTAAGAGCATTTTTCTGGCTATTCACCAAACAGTCTTGAAAAACATTTGAGGTGTTGAAATTGAGTTGGATTTCACACCTTTGTTACTGGCTATACGGTGTCAATGGAGTGTGTGTGGGTCCAACTCACTCCTCTCCTCACAATGTCCCTCTCATTGCCTACACTGAGGAAAATAAGAGGCTCTTCCCGAACAAGAACATTAACTATCCTTTTCCCATTATTGAGGTCAAATGCAAAGAGGAAGTTGGGGATCTGCAGGACATCTCTCGCTCTCCCTCAGCCCTCTAATGCTTTCTGCCCGTCTAAAATCCTCTCCCTTTTTCTGCCATTTCCATTGACTTCTCCAACCTCTTCTTTCCTCTTTTGAAACCTCAGCAAGTCCCTGCTCCCACCCAAAACCTCCCTCCTTACGCCATGTTTCCTTGCAGCTCTTTTGATTTAGGATTCCTCGGGCGGCGCAGGCCTCTTCAGGTCCCGGATCTGCTTGATCAGGTAGTTTTTCTCGTCACAGAACTGCTCATCCTCAGAGCGGTCCGTCTGGAAGTGGCAGAGGAACTCAACCAGCTTGGTCTGGTTTTTAAGTAGGATGTCCAGCACTGGTTGAGTCTTGTTGGGATTGGCCACAAATACCTAAGAGCAAATACACAGGAATAAAATCAGTATTCAAACTATAGACTTCCTCCATCTGTTCTGACAGTAAAGCGATTTGGGGCACTAACTCTGGTCTTTGCACTACTCTCGTCTTTGCCATGGTGAAAGTAAACAGATACAGGAGAGAAGTACACCACCTTTGCCTGACACTGCCACCCTTTCCCATGAATAAAACAAACAGTAAGACACCTTGAAGACATGGAAGGCCTCGAACTGGATGTTGCGGCTGTTGTCTCTGAGCATGTTCATCATGAGCTTGAGGTTATCAGCATGGCTGATGTATTTGGTCATGACAGTGAAGTTGTGCCTGTCGAGTAGCAGTTCTCCCAGAAGCTGCAATAGAAAAGATAAAGGAATGAGAAAACTTTAACCTAACTTCACATTAACATGGCCTCTTAAACTACAGCTGTATCTTCACATTGTACTTTTTACACTTATGTATAAAACTAAGAAACTCTTTAATAGGAGTATGAATGTTTCAGACCAAAGAACACACAAGACAACTCTTGGTGAGGTTCAATTTAAGGTTGCTTGAGAGCCTTACCTTCAGAGACTGTCGCTTGGTAACATAATTATCAGAATGCAGCAACTTCTCATATTCAGTAAACACCTACAAGGACACGAGAAATTGATAGAAAAAGCCTGGTTAGTGCTCTGGGATGGTAGACAACAAAACCAATAATATCAGTGATCAAGTACAAAATATGAAACATATTCTTACTCTGTCATAATTTGTCTCCAAGAAATCAGCACACATAATCTTATGCCTTGTCAAGAGGTCCTAATCCAAGAAAACAAAGGATTAGAATACAGCATTAAAGCTCATATTCAACATTAACTGACATAGCTGTTGAAGACCCTTACTACTGATGTCAAACATGAAGCACAGGTTTTTGCAATTTCCTGATTCCTGTTAGTTATATGTTAGGTAACTGTGAACATTAAGTTAGCTTCACTGGCTACGGATGTGTGGGCACACTTAGTACGGTAGTGTTTGGTCACAGATCAGCCAACGTTTGTGTTTTTTCAGACCTACAGCAGTATTTCTGCAGTCTATGCCTGTTTTTGTATAGTTGTATACAGTTATTTTACACCCTACAAGAGATTCCAGATTAAATGACAAAATACATATTACTATCACATGACACTTCTTCTCCTGCTACTTTTCTCCATACATTTTGGAATTGTCCAGTTATTTCTAAGTTTTGGTCTCACGTGAACTCTGTTTTAGCAGATTTACTTGAAATGTTATATGTTCCTAAAGCAGGTTTTTGTCTACTTAATGATGACTTTGATGTGACTCTAAAGCAACTTCTATATAAAATGATATTTGCAGGGTTTACAACTGTTAGGAAAACAATTAGTAAGCACTGGTTTGAACATACTACAGCATGACTTCAAGCCCGACCAGCAACTATGGGAGCCTGGAAAACCTTTTCATCCAACATACTGTAATTTCCTATGCATTAGCCACATCGTGTATAAACCGCAGGACAGTGTTTAATGCAAGTTAAAAAAACAAATCCATATTAATATCACATTAACTGCCCCCATATATTAACCTCATAGCTGAAGAAATTGTGCAAAATCAATGTATTAAGTTTGGCTAATAGTTAGGAAATTATGGTAATTTTCTGGACAAGAGCCAATGACTCAAACCTTTCCCGACACTATTGCATACACCGGTCAAATTAATCTCAACTATTAAAGTTGTAATATTGATTATTGTTTATTTTATTATTCATTTATTTGTATCTCAAATAACTCCTCACTGCTGCAACTAGTGACTTTGGATATGTCTGTAAACCCCTCCCCCTGTTTATTCGAAGATCAATAATAACAACAACAAAAAACTGATCGTAGGAAAAAAAAAAACATGGGGGCATGATAAACATTAGCATAAAGCAACAAATGAGACAAAATGAGGCTTCAAAATGCATGAAGGATAAAACAAGTTCCACAGACACTTTGCCATCTCTTAAAGCCTAATGAGAAGACATACCTTAAACGAGGCAAAGGCATCGGATGCAATGTCAAAAGTGGAGAGCTCAACATAGCCAAAGAAGCGGTAGAAATCCTCGGAGAAGAGGACGGTACGTGCAAGAGGCTCGTGACGCAGACACTCTCTCAGCATCATCCCACAGTTCAGGGCCACTTCAGGACTCTCGTAGCTGTTCAAACATTACATGGAACAACCATGAACCTAGGTCTTACTGTGTGTTTGTGTTTATTCAGTGACATTTCATTTGTAGGGATAGCATGAGTAGTTGAGGCCAACATTAATTTCATTATTTTACTTTACGGGCTTGTGTTGCAGCTGCAAACATCTACAAACGTTGCACAATCCCACATGCCAAAAAAGGCTTCCTCACTCTAGACAGGCCACAGCCTACTATGTGTGGCAGTGCAGTCAATCATGCGCAACAAACTTATAGATTTCACTCTGCTCATACAGGATGCCAGGATAGATGGTTAGAGTGCTGTCCTATCTACATGTCCTGAGGCTTGGAAACTTACCCTTTGAGCAGCATGAAGAGGATCTGTGGGTGGGAGGAGATGTACTCCACAGTGGGGGTGCGTGTACCAATCTGACGCCGCACAATGTTGCTAAAGACGTGGACCACATCTTTTTTACCCTGGTGTTCAAAAACAGATGGTTCAGTCCAACAGTAAGTGGTATGTGTGAGGGTGCTTACACTCTGACTTTGGTTACATGTCAATATTTGACTTATTTGTAGGCCTCAAAGGACAATGTCATCTTCATGGATTCTCACAGATACTCATTTAATAGTTTATAATACCACAAATAAACTTCTAAAGCAGCACAAAGAAGTTCACTGTAATACTCACTTCAAAGTCAATCTTTTGAAGGTTGGCAATGAGCGAAATCAGGAGGTTTGTGTTGTAAAGCTCTTGAGCAAGCTGGGCCACTGCTTCTGTCTGGGGCTCTTTATCTGCTGTGCCACAGAGCACCTCTTTCAAGGAAGCCAAATGTTTGGAAACCTCCTCTGAAACCTTATAGAGGAATTCAAGTAAACAATTAGGGCAGTGGTCTATGTAGACTCAAATATTATACACATAAAAAAAAAAAAAACCTTCACCTTTTCAATCTTCTTTGTGTCCGAAGTCTCTAACTTCTCCAAACATGCAACATTTTCCTTTAAACTTTTAACAATCTCTGCTGGGCTCTTCTGAGATTTCCCAAAGGGGAACGGCATGGCGGTCTGACAGCGGGCGGTCTTAACTTGAGTGAAACAGAGAAATGTCATTATCATACATTATTCAAGCATATTATTATGAGAATCCTGAGTGTATGAAGATGTGGTGTGCTTTGCTTTTATTCTTTTTTTAGATAACAGTGATCATAAAGACATCTTTATTAACAAATTGAACAAAAGGGGTTCCTCGATTTTTAGTGACCTGATGTCTTCCACTGATTGATAAGAGTACCACGAGTAGTAAACAGTTAAGTCTTCAATGAAATACACATGAATATCAGAAATCAGGGCTGAAATTGAGAAGGTAGATTGGCATTTAACTTTTTGTTGACAACACTGATTCGGGTACGAATACTTATTATATTAAGTTACCTACTGTATTGCGCTGCAGTTCTGACAGTTAAGTAAACGTCAATTAATCTTGGGAAACGGAAAAAAAGCCGCTTTGTTCTTGCAGCAAAGTAGATTTATCAAATGAAACTACTTAAATTGGAATTATTTGATTATGGAGATTATAGCCAGCGTGGATAACATACCACATGTTTTGAGTTGTTGTGGATAAATGGAAGATTTAAGTTAGTCGCTAAATTTAGCCAATTCCTTTAATCTAAGATCAACCGTTTTTTGGTACCTAGCTAGTACAGATGTGTGGTAGTTTGGTAATTAGATGACAGTAACCTGGAGTTAAAAATGCGTTTTTACTAGCGGCCTTTAAACGCTTACTATGGATAGGAACTAGCATCTCTATGTAGTCTCCACTCATAAGTGAAGTTGGAAGACGTCGAACGTTACCCAAGTGTTCTTACGATCCTAGGTACAATGTTGCAGTGAATCTGTCACCTTAGCCAAGTTAGCTGGTAATATTACTTACAAAGTAACTGAACCTGTCAACAAACATTAACGTTACTTACGTAAACCTAGTATTGTTGTTTAGCCAAATACTTACTCGAACTGACCATTTACATTTTGTTACACGACATGGTTGTCACGTTTGCACTACCTGCCCCTACACGTTAAAACTTTTAAGAGGATTCACTGTAACGTTAACTACTGGCAGTTGTCACAAGCAAAGTTAAGTACCCAGCATTTACGATCTAAGTAGGTAAAGTGGCTGAATACCATAAATTACCTAACTAACGTTGCGAGATCGCAGTTTATCAACTTGACATTACAAATGTGACGACGTGAAAGCACAAGAAGTGTTTTCTAAAGCATTTGGTAGTACAGCTGCTGTGTAACTTAACGCTATGTTACTGAGCAAAGTTTACCGAATATCACTGGTATTAATAGCTAGGTTACATTGGTTTATGCAAAACTTAGATTACTAACCGGCCTATCGCTACGTAACCTACGAATTTCGCTCACAGCAAACTATTTTATAACATTTGAAGCGTGTAACTAGCTGTTTGCTAGCAACACCAGCCGACGAACGCTAACGTTTAAGCTACAAAACTAAACTTGTTTCGCTAACAGTTAGGTCTAGTTGACTGTGGAGCTAACGATAGTTTCCTTGTTAAAGTTAGCTTTCCTGCCAATCATTCGAAAAACGAAAAAGGTCTAACTAGCCTCCTTAGCTAACATTAGCAACAGGCTGGCTCACGTCAGTCAATAGCAAGCTAATGTCAGATTACTTACCAGGCTCAAAAGTCGGCTTTTAAAATTCACCAAAAATAGCCAACCACTGGCTATCTGGATATAACGAAGTGTAGTTGGGGTAGCGACTAATGGAAGGTGAATAAAACAGCTAGCCTTGGATCACAAGTTCATAGCTACCAAGGTTAAAACAATGCTAACTTTGTTTGGTGCTCTGTTGTTACAAGAGCGAGCTAAAGTTGAATAACTTCTCTTCCTTCTCCCTCCAGTGGTCCTCTGTATCAGCACTGTTACGAGCTAGTTAGCGTTAGCTTGCTAACTACGTGTTCTATCTATCTCAAAGCTAATGGACAAGTTACCTTCGCAACAACAGGGTGGGTACGTTTGAAACACCCATAATTGATGTTTCCTGTAGCCAATCACTCGAAGAGAACGGCTTCGGACTAGAACACTTCTACTTGTGTTCAACAGAACGATGCTGAAATGCACATGAGGAAACTAAATATTTCCTTATGTTCAAGTTAGTTCAATAGATGAGTACTATTCTGGACTGTAGATGAACAACTATTATTTCTCACGGAAAGTGATAGGTCACAAATGACTATTATATATTAAAAACATTTCATCTGTATGGGCAAAACAACGAATGCTTGGCCAAGTTGAAGAACCGGTTATTCTATTGGTAGTACTTCAAACTTAACGCATTCATTTGGAACAATGATTATGTAACTATGTATCTATTTATTTATTTATTTATTCTTCATATATTTCTTGTTTCTTTTTTTGCGAGGTTTCTACTTTCTTTCTTTTGAACCCGAGTGTATAGCTCAAACTATCTTGACGGAACGTGCGTAAGGGGCGTGTATTTGAATGTCTGACAAACGTGCTTTTTGCAGTACGCAACGTCACTCGAATGATACGCAGTGGAGAAGATCCGCAAGCGTAGCTTACCCTGCTCAGTGGGAAGAAGGGTGAAAACACACGCTCGTGGTCACACTTTTCTTTTGCCCCCATCCAGCAGAACAACGTGACAAAAACGCACGAATACGGGTAAGGATCTTCTATGCGCTGGGTCAGCTGTATAGGTATTTGATAAAGCCTTTGTTTATCGGGATGGCAGGCGGACTAGTTCGCCAAAAAGTGTCTCGGTTTTTGAAGCTGAATGTATCGCGTATGGCGCTCTTCACACTAAGAGCGGGTAAAATCGACTCCCACTGCCCACATTCAACGTGAAATATTGAGGAATGAATGGGAATCTCTTGTACAACAACCAAGCCATTTGGGAGAGTCCACTTTTAACAACACCGTGTTGGCCTTGTATCCTTTACCGAGGGCCTCAGGGGGCTGTTCGGGGATGGATGTAGCGAGGTCCCCAATGAATCGGAGACGGCGCACCCCCTTTTCATTTAAAATGAGCATGAGAATTAGTTATCTGCCTTGAGTGAGACACTTGCGATTTTACATCAATTAATATTACCGTCATATTTCTTTAGTAGCCATTGGTTTCCGACATTTTGTCAACTTAACGCATGGTCATACTTATCTTATAGCTTAAGTGAAACGGCAAATGTTTTGCAAGCACTTTAAGCATGTTGTTTACTTGGCTACAGCCTTTGCACGTTATGTGTCGCGTTGCTAGCGGCAGTGCTGCCCGCCAGAGCTAAGTTCCTGTGTAATCATGGCAGCTACGTCTGGTCAAGGCGTTGTAGCGTTAGCTACTGTAGCACACTTATCTGTCGTTACTTCGTTCCAGGGCGGTAAGTCTTAAAGAGCATATATATTTTACTGAGGATACATTTTGATACTACTTGTTTACGTTTACTGATGACAGCAAGTCGCCTAATGGTTGTACATTAGATAACTTCGAACACAATGTTCCTCGCACTGAAACGTTGCACATCTACAAACCATGGCATAGTTTGTTAAAATATGAATTACTTTTTTACGAAATCCTAACTTTAGATTTAAAGTAATTCAATCATAAAGTCATTTATAGTCAGGCATATAGGCCAATGTTTTCCCTCATGCTTTCTTAACCCCCTTCCACCTTAAGGAGAATGCATTAACAATGCATCATTTTTGGACTATAGCATATTAACACATGGCATTATCTGTTCTATATGATATATGAATGGAACTGTGACTTGGACAACTTGCTTATCGTGTCCTTTTTCTGTCTGCTACCAACATGACCTCACCTATCAAAACATGGCTATGCATAATAAGTCTGGGGCCTATCAGTTAAAGTAGTAACAACACATGTTTGGAAAGTTCATTAACATGAGGGTCTGTTGATAATTTCTTCTGTCCAGTGCTGAGCCACAGGGGTCTGCCATATATCCATGACTCATCCATGTAGGTCAGGAAGGCATCATCACTGACTGTTTTCTCTCTTAGCCAAACAAATCAGAATATCCTTGTTGGTTTTAATGATTTATGAAAAACTTCTCCTTAAAAAATGTTTTTGATGACAGTCAAGATGAGGTCCTAAGAATATTACAGGATTCTACTATATGATTAGAATAAAGGTGATGACTATAGGTTGTTAAGCTATTTTTGCATATCTTCTTGCTATAAAGCTGTGGTTGTTTTAGGCCTAAAATGATATGGAAAAATATAGTGAGGTTGATATTTAATATTTCAAATGTAGTTTGTAACATAGATTTGCTTTTTCTGTAATCTTTTTTCCCCTTTTCAGTTATATTTTCATAACATTCAGCCAGACAGAGGAGAGGAGAGAGTGAGAGAGAGAAAGACTTGCCATGTCAGGTCAAAGGAAAGGACCAGCAGCACGGCTGCGAAAATGTGCCTTTTGTAGAACCAACCGAGACAAGGAGTGTGGACAACTAATGGTGTCGGACAACCAGAAGGTGGCAGCCCACCACAAGTGCATGGTGAGGAGCAAGCAGCCAGGAAGGCTTGTCTTTGGTGGGAACAGCCAGTGGGTAAACTGACATACAGGGAGCTAAGAGAAATGGTTTGCAATGTGTAAAGCCTATCTTGTCCTATGCCTCTCTGCTCTTAGCTTTTCTCATCGGCACTGGTGACGTCTCACTCCGAAAGTGAAAACATTGGGGGATTTTCCGTGGAGGATGTGAAGAAGGAGATAAAGAGAGGCAACAAACTGGTGAGTGACAGAGGCCCAATTTATCATTAGGGACTGAAGTCAGAATGTACTCCCAGGTCATCTTCCAGTCCAGAGCATACTGTAGTCTTTCACAGAGCAGCATATTGTAGTCATTTCTGTTTTCCTTGCAAGGGCTTACCTTGACCATACATGGCATTTCTTGTTCATTTTCCAGACTTTGTTTGGTTAACCCTTTAGAGTAAACTCTTTGCAAAACTGGGTGCCAGTATTTACAGTAGATGTCAGCTCTCATGTATACCTTCATTCACATTACTCACACTGTACATTAGAGGTGGGACAAATGATCAAATATCAAAATATTATATCGGCAGAGGCTTGTGCTAACGTTCAATACACTACATATGTTGTTGATCAGATCTTAAATGGCTACAGCAACAAAAAGAAATGACCGAAGAATTTGTTGGTAGAAAACCCATCATGAGTGGGTCTGGGACACCAGACAGTACTGTACTAGCCTTCTGGAGGTGTAGTGGACCTAATTTAATGAAACACCAATGAAGGAAGGTCCCTGCTTGATAACCTCAGCGAAATCACGAAGGCTGCTCTGTTGGTGATGCTGTTTTTTGGTTGGACATTCAATCTACTGGCAGCGCATGTGGTACCTTGAAGGAGGGCTATTACGGATCCTGGGTACCAAATGCGACGGGCTTGCGACTGCAGCCAGCCAACTATGCATTGTTGTTGCATCCTGCGTCATTTTGTGTAATGTTAAATAGGCTTGATTGTTGATTGACCACTGTGTGAAATCCCCTACCTACAGCACAAGGAATCTCTTGTGTATCCGAAATAACTAGCACCAAATATTGATACTTTTACTATAATGTGCAAGTCGTCTGAACGTTTAAATGGGCCAATTTGATGTACTAGTAACTGGTTCATGACTTCTTGTGGTGGTGAGTATCAAATAAATGAGATTAAACTTGCGTTGAAGAAACTGACAGGGACAAAATCGGGTACAGTGCAAAAACTTTACATCAAATATGTTGTATGTTGCTGTATTGTAATATTATCATTATTGTAGCCCGCGTATCGTGACCGTATTGTTTTGTGAGTTACTCTGTAATTCCCACCCCTTCTTTTCATAGTTATATAATCTATTTGTTAAATGCCCTCCAATCCTCAGATGTGTTCCCACTGCCACCGACCGGGTGCCACCATAGGTTGTGATGTCAAAACATGCCGGCGGACCTACCACTACTACTGCGCCCTGTGGGATAAGGCTCAGACCAAGGAGAACCCTTCCCAGGGCATCTACCTGTGAGTGCTTGGACTTCGATATTGTTATGCTGATATGACCAGTACAGTGATACTAATGGCACTCTCTTTCCTCAATATCTCAATGCAGTGTCTACTGTCGCAAACACCGGGATGCCATCCAGGATGCCAGTGATGGTAAATTCTCTAAAGCTAAGCTTTCAGAAATCATACACATCCATTGAGATGTCTTTGCTGCAGAGCACTTTTTTAGCAAGGGCCAAAATGTAAGGTGCTGCTGGTAGTGTGGTGAGAGAGAGAAAGAGAGAAAGGCAAGAGTCCATTAGAAAGATGCAAGTTGCCAAGCAGGTCGCTGAGAATGGTTTCTTGTGTGTAAGGAAAACCCCCATTTAAAGACACTACCGTGGCTAGAGTAGAAAGTGCACAAAGCCAATGCGTCCGTTTGGCCAGGTGTGTTGAAGCGTGGGACAAATGGCCAGGTGTGTTGAAGCGTGGGACAAATGGCCAGGTGTGTTGAAGCGTGGGGGAAGGATTGAATGTCCACTCTGGCTGAGATTCTTCTGATCTGTCTGGAAGATCAGTGGATCAAGGGGTTTCTGGGAACACCATGATATCAACTAGCTATGATTACAATCTTAGAAAAATATTGAAGGAAGACTGTTTTGGAGATGCACAAACCTTGTTTTTATAAATGAATAGGAAATATAGTAGATATGACAATCTGGTCAATGGATGTGCTTCAGGCTGAAATGTGTCAGTTGCTGTGCACAACTGATCAGAGAGAAATAGTCTGACTAGTGGGAAGAACCACAAGAATAAAAGAATTGTTGCAGTTTCAAGTGGTGTTAGAAGCAGGTTGATGTTCTTGCTAAGCCTATCTGGTCTTTGTGATTCAGGTTTGACAGGTGCCCCTATCTGCTACTGTGCACTGTTGTGGTGCTGTACATCCTAAGGCTCTACCCAACTCTTCCCTGTGTGTGTTTGGTAACAGATGAGCAGGGAGCGGAGGCCAACGATTCAGACTCGTCCCCGCCAAGGAGTAGGGGCCGGGGACGTTTTGAGAAGGGCCGAATCAAAGGGGTCTCCAGGGGCCAATCAGATGATACTCGCTCAACTTCCTCCCAAGGCATGGATGACACAGAGAGTTCTTCACATGTAAGAAACGCCCATCCCAAGCCCATGTTTGACTCCACACACTTTTTTTTCCAGGTTATTTAATGTATTTGGAACAAACCTGGGGCCCGTTGCACAAAACTAGGATAAGGGATTAAGCCGGGATATCTTGGTTATCCTGGCTCAATTTATCCGTGATCCGGTTGCACAAAAGCGGAATAGGGGGCAGTAGGATATGTTATGGTATAAGTTCCAGGATCTATTTAATCTCATCCCTTATCTCAGTCAGCAGTCACCACAAACGGAAACCAATAGTTATTCCACTGCCCACTACACATTGTTATTACATATAACTAGACCCACTGTCATTATTTAAGCATTTGTGATCATTAATTTCAATCATTTTGGATAAATGATGATTTTTAGATGATGTTGCAATCATTAGATAATTAGATTGTTTCCCATATACTATAAGGCTATATATAAAATGACGGAATATTAGGGCCACAGAGAAAAAAAAGGGGTCTATTTGAGGGAGCTGTGAGCACGCACTTATCCAGGATAGGTTTCACCTGGCTTGATGAATCCGTGTCTGCTCATCCTGGCTTGGTCTTTGTGCAACAAATTAAGCCTGGACGCTCTTGTTTTGGATTCATTGAGCTCAGCTCAGTCACTTATCCTGGATGTCTTGATCCTTCTTTTGTGCAATGGGCCTCTGGACTGAAATGGGTAGATATAGTACAATTCCCCATAAGTATAAGTATATATACTCTTTTAATCCCGTGAGGGAAATTTGGTCTCTGCATTTATCCCAATCCGTGAATTAGTGAAACACACTCAGCACACAGTGAACACACAGTGAGGTGAAGCACACACTAATCCCGACGCAGTGAGCTGCCTGCTACAGCGGTGCTCAGGGAGCAGTGAGGGGTTAGGTGCCTTGCTCAAGAGCACTTCAGCCGTTCCTACTGGTCGGGGTTCGAACCGGCGACCCTCCAATTACAAGCCAGAAGCGCTAACCAGTAGGCCACGGCTGCCTCCATACAACAGAGCAACCCAATACAAGTGTAGAAAATATGATTCAGAAAGCTGACTTACATTTCAAATGGTGGTACTGTGCAGAGTTGTTTATGAGATCTGTATTTTGTTTGACGTCTGTAGTCAATTGCAAATGTTCCACATTTGATTTTTTTTCCTCGTCTTCACGTGTTCTTGCAATCAGTGCTTTTGCTTAGGCAAACCACAGGATACTGCACCCAGAAACGCCTCCAATTTTGTGTGCATGTGTGTGCTTGTCTGTCAGCGAGACCGGTCTCCTCTGAGAAGCAGCCCCAGTGATACAGGGCTTCGCTGTGGTTTCTGTCATGATGGAGAGGAAGAGAACGAGACGCGTGGTGTGCTCCATGCCGACAACGCCAAAAAGGTGGCAGCTCACTATAAATGCATGGTGAGTTATTTGCTTAGATACTAGTAATAGTTTGAGGTGGAGGCTTTAGACTGCCTTTCAAAATGCCTCCCTTTCTTATGATGCTCTACAGTATATGATACACTGTACACAACACAAAGTTATTAAAGTTATCCTTAGTCAGAATGATTGATAAAGGCATCAACTTGGCTGAGCTCAGAAAACATTGTAATAGCTTTGAAATATTTGCTGTATAAGTTCAAAGTAATCCTAGCTAAGCAAGAGCTGTGATGTGTAAGATTTCTTTTGAGGTTATATGTCAAGATCATTGCATTTATTACACCAAATATTTTCTCTTTGCCCCAAAAGCTTTTCTCCTCTGGGACAGTTCAGCTCACAACCACATCTCGTGCAGAATTTGGTAACTTTGATGTTAAGACAGTCATCCAAGAAATCAAGAGAGGGAAGAGAATGGTGAGAATTTAGAGAACTCTTGAGAACTTTTCTTCTACAACAGAATTCTACAACAGAATTGTAGGCTTTCCAAAGTGAGGTACCAGTCAGTGCTAATGGTGACATCCCTCAATGAAGACTAATAGTGTGTCTGTGTATCGTAATAGTGCATAAATAGTACATTAGTATATTAATATTACATTAATAGTGTATTGTCTTCTGCCAGAAATGCACTCTCTGCACTCAACTTGGTGCCACCATCGGCTGTGAGATTAAAGCTTGTGTCAAGACCTACCATTATCACTGTGGCCTGCAGGACAAGGCCAAATACATTGAAAACATGGCCAGAGGAATTTACAAGTAAGCAAACATAACTCCATTTTGTTGTGCAATACAGGAACTGAAAGATATTTTGACACAAAGAAGAGCTTATAAGCGGTGATAAAACTATGTGAGCAGTATATTGGAGCTTTGTCATATTCAAATAAGCTTTTCTTTCTTTAAACTGAAAACATTCATAATGTTATTATTTCTTTCAAGCTGATGTTGTTGTACTTCACAGGCTATACTGTAAGAACCACAGTGGCAACGAGGAGCGCGATGAGGAGGACGAGGAGCGGGAGAGCCGCAGCAGAGAGAGGGCTGCAGGCCTGCCCTCACAAGTCAACGGCAACTAGGTGAGACGCGCCCCTTCGCCCACGACCGCTGGCGGAATAAAGTATTCTTGAAATACAGTATAATGAACTAAATGAGTATGGCGTAGTTTAGGGTGTGATGCTGCCATGTTACTTTAATCTCAATGACCGGGGGGAGCAAAACGTGCTGAGCTCATATTGCGCAGTGCATTACCATCTTGCTAATAAGTCAGCTATACACAACTATATACAATATTTGTCTTGTAAAGCTACTTTGTGTTTCATCAGTAATTGTTATGTCCTTTTTCACAGATAGAGCTTGAGAGCAAAATTACAAGACCCATTAGGAGCTACAAGATGGAGAAAAGATATTTTTATATGGTGTTGTACTCACAAACTGTCAGGGCCAGCTCTCTCAATATCTTAAAGTTTCCTATTTCTTCTCTTTGATGCATACTTCTTCCCCATTTGTGGACAACAACCACCTTCTATTCGCATGTGCAGATAAGCACACCGACACATTACAAACATCTCTTCTGCTCAAGACAAACTCCTGGGATCTAGAGGACAGATGGCCACAGGAGACAGACAGTAGCAGAGACTAAAAAAAGAACTCCAAAACTGACCAGACACATGAACGTGAATACAAGTTCTGCGTATGATGAGACTGGACAAGAAAGCATTGTCTCTCAATGCAGCCGAATGTACTGTTCTACAATCTCTTCCTTGTGATCTACCATACAGTAGTTCTACTGGATATATTTGATTGAGGCTGCCTTCTCATTTTTATTCATTTTCTCTTCCAAATCTTGAACTTTAATAACTCTGTTGCTGTAATTTTTCTGTCGATATGATTCTTTTTTTTCTTTTGAAACGTGTATTATATTTTACTACCGTATCATAATCATTATTAATATTGCATATCAGTGGCTTCCTTTATAGTCTGAGTCAGGATTAAACAACATCTGCTAGCATGCATTTTTATTTACCCACTTGCAAGTCATGTTTCCCCCCCTTTCAATGAAACAATTCACATTTAAGCTCACATGAAACCTGATTTGCAGGGTACAGCTACTGTGAAATGATGCATTATTTTTGAAAATAGTTTTGAAACTGACCATTGGGTGGCAGCAAACTATTATTTGAGGATGTCAGCCATTTTTCTCAGGCTTCTCATTTATATTATATATATATCAATATTTATATATATATAAATTGTTTAGAAAGTTCTAAAGTATTAAGTTACAATACATTATTAGTTCTTTATCAACATTAGGTAGTAAATGTGCTATTACAAGGTGGAATTACTATTACAGTTAGAAATATTTTAATGACATGTTATAATCCTCCTAGATTTACAGTACTAGGAACAGTGGAATTTAGTGTAGGTATGAAATGTGGCAGTACACCCTTTATGTTACACAGACATGGTGTGAACAATTCTAATTATATTTAAGTATATAATGACATGGAATTTAATAGAGAGCAGATCTGTAGAAACTTCAATTGTGATGGTGACTGAGGATGTATGTTTTTTCAACATACAGCTTATACAAAATCTTTGTTTCTGAAAGAGTGTGATATGTGAGATGTGGATGCCAAGGTAGTGAGAACACCCACCCCACTGTATACTGGCAGGGTGTGGAATGTCACAGGTTTGGTGAACATGATATTGGTAAAAATTATGATACTTAGGGCAACTTTTTGAGCAATGTCTCTGGACAACCACATAACGAGTTCCATGTGTTCTGATTGTATGGTCATCATGTGCTATACTGATGATCTAGTTTTTGTTTAGAAATGTTGCCCAATGTCAATGGGAACATGCCAGAACCGCCATACTTAGGAACATTGTGTAGCATTGCTCAAAAAATTGCCTTGTATCATCAGTTTTAGAATCTGTCCCTATTGTTAAATAAGCTCTTTGCTTGAACTTCAAATGTTGAGTATAATATGTCTATCTTTACTTATCATTTTACTGGTATACACGCGCATCCTTCGCATCACAGAAAGGGTGTACATTACAGATTGTCGATATGGAAAAAACGGTGACCTAGGAAGAAAGAGCATTGTGGGTGGGGACGCTAGATTTCCTCTGCGCTGATTCGTCGCTTGTGCTTGGGCCTCGCCGCCACAGACACTGTCGTACCTGCTTGTTCACATACTGTCAGTGAACGGCACATGAATACCCTCCTGGCGGGAGATATATAGGTAATATTTTATTGGTCGCCGTTAATTCAACGTCTTCAATTATGGCAACTACCAGCCCATGTGTCGTGGTAAGTGTGTCGATGAATTATGAACAATTCTCGAGTCATTATCTGCACACAACAGAATTGCTAGCTGCTGCATGCTCCTTCCATGTAAAAGGCACGTTAAAAGGAATGTTGACAACCAAAGCAATTGCGACAGTTTCATAGCATAGACAAACGGATAGGGAACGACTTGATTCCATTCAGGGTCTAGTGAGCTTAAATTAGTTTCCTACGATGAGCTGACGCGTTGAAATACAGTTTGCTCCCCAGTGCCGGAAAAGCGGCCTCGGGAAAACACGCGTGCTGTTCTCATGGCACATGATTAGCTAGCTTTCGTCATCAGCAGTTCGCGCATGTTGTTGCTGTTGGCTTTATGGGCTGTTTTTGATGGACAATTGTGTTTATTCCTAATACCCTCTCATTGTCTTTTCTGCCATTTTATCGTACTGAAACGTAGCCTACATTCTGTCAAGTACAAATGTAATATTTACAGCATGCCTGCTTGGGTTACCATTACCTTCCAAACTAACCATGCTTGATCTCTTTGAAAGAGAGCTTTGTGATACAACAAAATGCCCCTAACAATTCTAGAACACCTGACCAACAATAAACTTAACATGATTTTCGCAGCGGTTTGGAGAAAAATATATAGGAAAAATCAACGTAGCAAAATAGTTTCCAATTTTGTCCACGCGTAGCACTACTAGCACATTGTCAAAAAAGAAAAGCTCACTGTAAATCTCAATAGCTCTATTTTGGAATAATCCCTGCCCACGTTTGGCCCTCGGGGGTCTTGTGCGGGGGAAATATTCAGAGGCAGCCGACGGTAAAAACTGGTGGGTGACCTGATGTCCCTGCACCACGTTGGCTGTGAAGCCAGAGTTATAAACAATGTTACATTTGTATCATTTTGTGTCTTCAGTAGGCCTACTTGGAAACAGCTCATTTGCCACATTTGTAACAATGTTTCAGGCAAGCTGAAATATAGTTTTATTTTTCTGCTTTGCAACTGAGACAAGCTTGTTATATAACCGTTGTTGCAGTCAATAAACCCAAACCCTGTGTGTTGTCTTGAGGAACTCACTAGAGGAGAGTGGTATGAAATGCTTGATTAATGGTGTGATTTGTAAGAAAATGGCAGGTGTATTATGTGCCATGAAAGCTATTGGTTGCACTAACACACATTACATCTCAAAGAAAGGTTAAATATATACCTCCGTCACTCTTGATACATTTAATATGTAAAATGCAAATATTATGAAGCATGAAAATGTGGACATGCAACAAAACTACATCAGTACAGTAACCAAACCTAAACCAACATGACCAACCAACATTTATGTAACTTCTCAGCTCTTGTGTTTCTTGATGCTATTTGAGGCATCATCAAAAAGAGGTTCAGGCAGTGTTACTACAGAGCTGAAGTAGTAGGTGTTTAATCTGTTTGGAGTGCAAACTGCGCCGGTGGTTGTTCATGCCAGACAGACACACCTGCAGTAGACAGGGCTGGAGTGTTGCATCTCCCCTGAGGCATTGTTTAGCTTTTTTCAGTACCAGATTAAATGTAGCATGTCTGGACCATTGGCACATGTAGGAAACCACTCAATATCTGCTCTTGAGTATCTTTGAATCACCTCCAGTGGGGAACCAGGTGTGAGCAACCCCCACCAATTGTAGTATGTAGTATGAGGGATAGACCATTCAGAACTATCCTAGACCTGTTTGCATTTGACACCTTATTCATTTGCATTAAAAGTGTAGGCAAATGGTAAAGGGTAGGCAAAACAGTATGGCAAGAGGTTGAGATGATTGTTTTTCAGACCACTGAATGTGGAGTATGTTCCACATGCCCTGTTCTCACTGGAATAACCAAGAAGAAACATATTTTTTCCTAAATGTTTCTGTTTCTTCTCCATGTCTCCTCTAATTCTGTAAATCGAGCCTGAAAGCTGTAGCACCTCTGGGAAATAGAGCATAAGACTCGCCCTAGTCACATGTTCTTACTGAGCGCTGGAGGGTCAAAAACTAGGGCTGTTTATACCGCTCAGGGAGATCTAATTTAAAGAATAAGGTTCGAGTATTCAATTTAAGTGGTGTTGAATAAATGTGTGTGTGTGTGTGTAATCGGGGATGTGAGGGTGACTACCTCTTTCTCATCAGTAAAATTATGCCATAGGATCCTTGTATCCATATAATGTCTGAAGCCCAGTTAAATTAAATTTCTCAGATTGATGGTGAATTTAAATGAGTTCTGAAGAAGTATGGGGCTAAATGTTCTCATCTGTCTCATGCACAGGCATGAGTTTAGAATAGTTTTGGCTGTGGCCATTTCCAAATGTTTTGCTTTAAAGCAAGCAGACTAGTGGTGGTAAATGAATGACCTACTGTCCTTCACCTCCTCTCCACTGCCCTGCTTCTTTACCTCTGGTCCCTGTCCTGGAGGCCTAGCATGTTAAGCCATCTAGTTTCATGCTGTGATTGTCATTACTATATTTCAGATCAGTGATGACGAGCAGGGTTATGACCTGGACCTTTTCTGCATACCAAAGCATTATGCCTCTGATCTGGAAAGGGTCTACATCCCACATGGACTCATTCTGGATAGGTGAGTGAGTCTTCACTATAGACCCATGTTAATGTGGCAGGAGGATGAATACACATTTATTTTCCAGACCTGTGTGCATCTTGCCAGGAGTCCCCAAATACCGCCTAGCTGTATCTCTGTTTTTGGAGTTTTCTGATTACAGCACACCAGCCTTCTAGTGTCAAGGCCTTATTAGATGTCCGTGTGTGAAACACTTGAATACAAATCGACTAAGTGACAGAGACAGTGCTGACTGGAGGAGAAAGCTGAGCTGGGTCTTGGCCCCCGCTGACCTGTCCCCTGACTCCCTCCACTCTTGCCAATGCAGGACCGAGCGGCTGGCCAGGGAGATCATGAAGGACATGGGAGGGCACCACATAGTGGCCCTCTGTGTGCTCAAGGGGGGCTACAAGTTCTTCGCCGACCTGCTGGACTACATCAAGGCCCTGAACCGCAACAGTGACCGGTCCATTCCCATGACTGTGGACTTCATCCGGCTTAAAAGTTACTGTGTAAGTGGATCACCCACCCACACCCACACTAACTACACCTCACTGAACAGGCGCCACATTTACGTGTGTGAGGATGATTATAAACCCAGGATTTTTCTCTGCCCTAAATCGTAATTAATGGAGTGCCTTTTTTCCACCTATGGACATTGGTATTTTGCGGATAATGTAGCATTAACAATTAATAATAATGTAATATGAAATAATTCCTTAATATGGTCCTAAAGTTCTCAGTTAATTCTGTGAGCTTTTGAAGATCACTTCAAATGACTTTAATTTGACTTAACTTACTTAATCTTTGAACGTCACACCAACTATTCTTTGGATAATCTGAACATTACTTGTGATAGATTTAGGTCATAATAATGTTCACACATACACCAAGCAAAACAGAATGAAAGTCTTTTTTTTCCCATTATTCTCTTAGAATGACCAATCCACTGGGGAGATTAAGGTGATTGGTGGAGACGATCTGTCCACACTCACAGGGAAGGTAAGCATGATAAAAAAAGAAACTTTTAAAATGAAAAACTAGCAGGTCGTGAAGGCCTTCAGCTCATGACTCTGTAAATATATAGATTGTTTCAGTGACCTTAAAACCTAAGGTGATAAACTAACAAACAGGCAAACTGGGACAAGACATAAGATAGGGCAAGAATACATGTTAAACATTAACAGATGTTGTAGATAACGCAATATTACTAAATCTTTTCCATTTGCCCATGTTTCTACAGAATGTCCTGATTGTTGAGGTATGTATTAAATTCTGGATTGTGCGTATTTATAACTAATTGGTTAACAAATGTCAGGATCATTTGACTTCACATGCTGTTTTTCTTGAAGGACATTATTGACACTGGGAAGACAATGAAGACGCTGCTGGAACTACTCAAGCAGTACAATCCAAAAATGGTCAAAGTTGCAAGGTAGAGGCAAACTTTTGATGCCACAATTGGCAGGATTTTTCCTGGGGTAGTGATTTCCACCGGTTGAAATGAATTATGAAGTATGAAGGTTCAGTCTGTGCTTTAGCAATAAGAATGAGTTTTTCAGGAATTTGGGGTGATGCATTTTATTATTACTTCACTGTTCACTTTAATCCATGAATGTTTTGTTTTTACAGTCTATTGGTGAAGCGGACACCAAGGAGTGTTGGCTACAGACCAGACTGTGAGTGGGATTATCTCAACGTTTTCTTAAATAATAGCAATTTAAGATCATTATGCTGCAATTTAAAAAATATATATTTTAGTTCTTAAAAACTATTCAGTTTTAAAAAGTATTCAGTCAAAACAATTATCCCTGCAGTGTTGGTGAGTGACCAATCAATTAGTGGTGCTGTGGAGCTTCTTGAATTAAGGTTTTACAGATGACTGCTTCAACAGTGCAAGTCATTATCCTCTTGGAAAAGAAGTCAAAGTGGTGTTGTTTTTTCCTTGCCAGTTGTAGGATTTGAAGTTCCTGACAAATTCGTGGTGGGATATGCTCTAGACTACAATGAATATTTCAGAGATCTCAATGTAAGTATAAAATCTAAATTTCTAGACTCACTTTTTAAAAATCAAACCATAAGCGCTGTGTTACCCGTCTGAGAGACCATTTTCCTACTCTCCCAGTAATCATACTGTCTCTCCGTTTCAGCACATCTGCGTCATCAGTGAAACGGGAAAAGAGAAGTACAAGGCGTGAGGAGTCCAGCACTTCCTCCTGTTGTACAGCCGTCTATCATTTGTTATTATTGATGCTCTTTCATTGTTTTCCTTTTTTCTTTTTTTTGTGCTCTTCATTGTGGTGCTGTAGCTCACCACCAGTATGCAGGTTTTCCACTCAGGGGTCAGCGGTGAGGTGCAGAAGGAGAGAGAGAGAGAGAGAGAGAGTGTGTGTGTGTGTGTGTGTGTGTGTGTGCGTGTGTGTGTGTGTAAAGCTAACACAGTACCTCACATTGGCTTTGACCTTTTAGCCCATCCAGTCTGTGGCTGCCATACACACAGTTTAAACCCTCAGCCTTCACCCTTCAGTGGTCCTCACAGCCTAGTGCTTTTCAAACGTACACTCGTGAGCATGTGTGCAGTTCTGTCCAGGTGAAAACACAAAACTTCACAGGAAGTATGGGTCACCTTATAATTTACTTCATTGTGACTTTGAGTTTAAATTCATATACATTGCATTTTTTTTATTTTAAGTAGATGTGCACAATTCACCAGACATTTAAAATTATTATATGAACTGTTTATGTATAATTAAGTAAGTATACTGAATCCAGTATACCTCATTTGTACAGTAATTATCACATTTTGAGGGAGGTACAAATGGTAATTTTAGTTTATTCACAAAACTCACTGAAAACACAATGAAGTGTTTCACTGTAACAGTGGCTTTGTGTTTGATAATGCGTTGAGATTTTTATGCTGGTATATGTTAGCTGTTGAGACAACCTTTTAAGGATTTTTTCATGGAAGTGTGTAAGTAAAATACCTGCATTGTGATCATAGTCAATGGTATTGCAATTTCAGTTGCTTGCTTATTCTGCTGAATATGGCTTCATGTTGAGAGATTAGTGGTGGAAAGTTTGTTTCATCTGTCAGACTACAATACAAAACTGTACATTTCAATTGGTCTTACTGGAGTGACTTAAACCTGGAGTGTTTTATTCCAATTCCTGAAAAAGATTGAGCATTTGTTTCATTCAGACTCCACAAGGCCAACCAACAAAATGTTCCTCTGATGCATATGCAATGCTTTTGTTGTTAGATTAGTGATGGATGACCATAGACAACCTGATTTCAGCGTGCAGAGGGCAACATGGAGCACATGGAGATATTTTGCATTATGCCTCTAGTGCAGTGTTTCTCAAAGTGTGGTCCGGGGACCACTGTTGGTCCGCAAGCTGTCCCAAGTGGTCCGTGAGCAGACGTGAGCAACTTGTGATGTAAATCCAAACAGTTTTGCAACATGCCTAAGTAAACTACGCCAGTTTAAATCATATGAATCCTCTGACACAATAAGCAAGGTGCAAATACAATAAGCAAGGTTCAGTGAGTAGGCCTATTGTGTAATATACTGCTGAAGTAGATCTACTTTTTTATTTTTAACTAGGTGGTCCGTGAGGTTTTTTTTTATTGGTTAACTGGTCCTTGGTCTGAAAAAGTTTGAGAAACACTGCTCTAGTGAAACACTGTTGGGTTTTATAGAGCTCTTGAAGGAGAGGATAAGAAACTGATGTACAGTATATAGCAGGTGATGGCATGGACAAAACTGCCATGATGGTGATTTGCTTAAGTAAAGAATGGGCATTTGATAAACGAAATATATGAAATCAGTAATGTTGGGCCTGCCTTTCACAATGATAAAATGTGAGGAATAACCTTCAGAGAGCCCAATAAAAAATGTGCCATCCATGACAAAAACGGACATTTACCGACCTAAATTAAATGACGGACAAAGTCAAGCACCAAGCTCTGTCTCTCGTGCATGAAGTAAAGCTATTGTGTAGAATGTGGGAGTGTAGAGCTAACCCATCAGTGTTTGCCTGTAGGGTATTACTGTATTAAATTGGCAAAAAGATTTTTCCTTAGTTTAAGTTGGACTTGACTTGTTGATTGGAATTTCGATTAGGGCCCCATAGTTACCGTATTTTCCGGACTATAAGTCGCACCAGAGTATAAGTCGCACCAGTCAAAAAATGTGTCATGAAGAGGAAAAAAACATATATATAAATATAAAAACAGTCGCAGGACCAGCCAAACTATGAAAAAAGTGTGACTTATAGTCCGGAAAATACGGTAATATTGAAAGCAAACCCGTCATAACTGAGATGTAAGACCCTTTATTAGTAGACATTAATAGAGTAATCATTGTTGTCTTGCTATTGATTCCTATTGAAACCCATGTGACCATTGTCTGCAAAAATACTAATTCCTGCCACATCATCAAAGTTGCAACAACTAAGAGAAGGTGTGGCATTTGTAATCTACTGAAATGTGAGAATGCATTTGAAGCTGAAAAACATTTTTACATGCAGTGTGCAGTAGCAGTGAGTTGGGAAAGCTTCCATTGTGGTGCTGCTACTCTTAGTCTCTTAAAGGTGAAAGTGAAGAGCCATCAAAGTCTAACTTTGACTTTTAAAAATGCAACATGTACTTGTTCTCTACAAGTAGTACTGAAATGTGGACACCTGCTTCTGAAATAGCATTCCCAACATATGCTTGAAGTAAAGTTTCCAAAGATCATACTTTTAGTACTTAACGTATAATTCAGCAGATACAGAACATGAGCAATCTGTTGATAACTCTACACTTTGATCTATAACTTTAATTCTTTAATGCCAAATAAAGTGCACATCTTGATGCCTCTAATGCAATTTTGTGATGGACATACATATGATGCTTGTGTTAAAAAGGTGTTTGCATACAAATCTACATGCTTCTGTGGATATTGTTGGTAAACATATAAACGGTATGACTGACGATAACTGGTTTTAAATTTATGCTTAGAAAGAAGGTTTGTGGTGCCTTATCAATGTTGGTTATGATCATGGTAGAGTGATGACCAGTTGTGCATAAACCTTTTTGTGTTTACTTTACAACCATCCAATTTTGTTTGTTTTATTTTGGTTATTTACCACAAAGTTAACTGGGAATTGGCTGTTGAATTTATTGTTTAAGTAATGGTTTGACAAAATTACAGCCTGTGTGGAAATGAACATCCCATCCCCTCCTAAATAAGTAGGGACTTACAGCCTTGTAAGATACTCTTTCTATGATCAGAAATAATCAATAGAGCTGAATGTATTCCCTATGACTGAGTAGGATGCTTGTCTAGATCCACTCTTAGCTTTGCATTAAATCAGTAAAAACAACCATTTCATAATAGGACTGGCACCTGTCCTGTAAGCTATATGGTTCAATATGTAATCATGGAGTTTTGTTTTGCTTGTTTTAAGGTCCAAAAAACTCATCTCCATCTATATCCTCTGAAATCAGTCTAAAAATTAGTTGATTTAGTCAGGGTGAGAAAACATGTTATATAGACTATGAATGCCATTTGGAACAGACAGCCCCTGTAATATTTACTGGGATATTATGTGAACTTGAACAGTTGTGACACACCAAGTACAGAATCATGGTGTTTCAATATTAGACCACCAGTGCACGAATAAACAATATCAGAGCTTCGGTTGTGTTTCTATGTTATGTGTCAATTGTTCATATAAATTAAATGACTGGTGTCTATTGTGCTGATTACAAATCACAAAGAGTTTAATTACAATAGCCATATGTTGTTTATTTCTCAATCAAATATACATCCTACTACACATCTTCATAATATGTTTGCAGTCCATGCTTGTTGACATTGATAGGTCTGACTGGAGCAGAACAGTAACACTGGATAACAGACTAAACTCAACTCCAGTATTTACGTGCTGCTACAGCACAACCCATGAGGAAGTAGAGCTTCACTTCAGGTAGATCTCTTCAAACGGCCAGCTGGCTGTAAGGACATGCTGACACTAGAGCAGCAGCTCCTCATGGTCTGTATCACCATATCACTACAAACCATGACGTGCTGCTACCACAGCAGGTCAGCCACTTTGCACAAGTGGCATTACTATTGAGATGGACTGGACATCTTGATGGGTTAAAACTTAAAGGGAAACTTGGCAGGATTTCCCCCTCTGCTGTTAAAATTGTGCATTATGCTATTCCAAACTGTGGGAAAAGGTAACAATAAAGCACATGGATTTGTTTACAAGCTAGCGAACCGTTAGCATAAATTTGGCAGAACTATGTGGATGTTACAAGGTAAGAAATACAATTTAAAACGAGTTTCTTGTTTCTCACTTCTCTTTCCGGGATGGTAGTCTCAATGTTGCAAGGTTGGTTTTCCGCCTGTGGACGCTAGGCGCAGCGGGGAAAGTCACCATTTTCACCGGAACAGGTCATTTAACCATCCAAATGATTTCTAAACGGGTTTATTACGTTGAAATAGTTGCCAAGTTCCCCTTTAATAAGGTCTACCACAATTAATAACATCAAAGTGGCTTAATAAAGTCAAAATGCATTTTGCACATTTAGGTTGGGCTACACAGCATATTAAGCATGGCACAAGTTGAACAGGATATCAAAGTATTTAGTTTATTGTTCAATAAAAGCATACAACTTGAAATGGCGTTCACTCGCAATATTAAACTGGGTCCCTAGCGCCCCCTGCGGTACGTTGATGGGACAATAGATTAGAGATTGTGCGGTGCAAAACTTATCTTCAGACAGGCCTCGGCATGCTTGTCCTCCACTCCCTTCGGGCAACGAGGACCGTGCTGCTTGAAACTTGATATAGATAAATACAAAGTGAGCTCCTGTAAATGAGAAATTATTTCATTAAATAGGTCTATAATACATAGAAGAAACACTGAGGACGTGCAAATGTGTGGCTATGCAAATGTTGTCAGGCCTAGTCTATTTGAGAGCTGTAAATAATACTTTAACCTTAGCCTATGATCTTGCAACGATAATCGTAATGGTTATCTTCACATTTCAAAAGCCTCCAACTAATTGCACTGACTGGCTCATCAAGCTCGTGACATCAGAATTCATCTGAACATGACCAGACATATCTCTCTGCTGACTGTAGCCTACGTCAATCCACGGCCCTGGCCAGACACCTCGCGCCTTTCATGAGTAGGTTTATCACTCCATGTAGGCTAATTCAAGTTAAAAGAGTTTAAAACTATTGTGATACTAGCTATAATCAAAAACACATAACGTGTTTCGGATGTACATAACCATTATAGCCTACTTTGGAATATGTTGTTCCCAATTAATTATATCTGACGGATTTAAATAAAATATCTAGTTATGACTAATTTGTCCTAGGCCTATGACCATTACAGGCCCTCCAATGCATTGGCCACTTATATTTGTTTCGACTTCAGGCTGTAGACTATCATAGGCAAAGTAGCTTGGGCTAGGCCAACTCAAGCGGTCAAGACAATGATCTGCTCACACGAATTATTATTGACATAAAGTAGGCTATAGTCACCCGGAATCATTTGTTAGTGACAAACTCGTAAATTGGCTACCCAGTGATGTATATCGACGATTATAATCGACAGAAATTGCTATTATGATCTTATGAAGGCTAGGCTATTTTCGTTATTAAAATAATTGAAATGAAAATAAGATGACATTGCTTTTCGTTAATTGCAACCTCAGCAAGACAGTGCCAACAACAACTCGACCGGTGACTTCCAGAGTTGCAAGTTAGAATAGCCTATTTGTTGGCTGATTAAAACGCAGCTGAAAACATCTGCCTTTGCATGAAACTCTTAGGCGAGATTACTCGTTACAAATTGCACTCGGACAAAGCTTGAAATTGTACTTTGGCAAATACTTCGCTCAGAAGCAAAATAACTGAATAGACACCGCACGTTATTCAGATACGTTTAGTGCAACAACACTGTCAATGGTAAAACAGAGCATGTCAAACCAAATATGCATTTGGTATTATAATTCGTCTGAAAGGCAAAGTCACAAAATTGGATTGAGCGTAAAAGTGCTGACAGTCACGTCTAGCGAACTATTCTAAAGTTGCATTATCCATACATACTTTACTCTGATGTGCTTAGCACAATATAATTTAACAAACTAGGATGGTGGGGATAGGAGTTTGAGTGAAGAAAAAATATACGAGAAATAATGCCTTAAAAACCCAAACTCACCTCCAGTCCAATCGAAAATGGCGCCGAAACGTAAAAAAACGTTCTAAATTTCATTGTATGGTCTCCTGCAAAGCTTTGTGGGAGCATGAGCAATGAAACATCCCTGTAGTGTCGAACGGAGGAGGAGTATAGTTCGTAATGTCGTGGCACACTTTTTAACACTTCTGTTTGTGTCATTTGTGTGAACTTTGTTTTGTCTAATTTTGTGGTAAAGTGACCTAAACTGTAACGGACAGCGCAATTAAACATGGAACCACCGGTGTCGTATCATTATGAATCATACCGGTTAATTAACTTTTCTTTTGCATACAAACAACATTTTACCTTTCAATGTCAAAAACAGTATTTCTCGTTAGACTACTAGTGGAAGTGTAGTATTAGTTGAGGGGACGAGCTCGTTATTGTTGCGCGAACGTGTTGAAGAAAGGTTTTACGTAAGGTGCGGCAGGCAGCTCAATGAGCTGTTGTCAAAACTGCCCAGTTCTGCAGTAGCCTATCTTTAACTCGATGGAGACAAGAGTTGCCACTTGTGACACGTTTCTACTCCGGTTTTGCAAGGTTATATCTCGCTATAGAGGTCTGGCGAGTGAGCACACCAAAAGTTTAATAAAAAAAAAAGGAAAATGGCCATGCTTGTAAGTAGTCACAGTGGCTATAGGGGCTTGATAATAATACTATTGTGATGGATACAAATGGTGTTGTCTTATGGCTTGCCAGTTATCAAAAAATCACGCCCAACTTTATAGACAAAATAAAAAACCACGTGCAGATCTTGTAGTGAGATGGTGCCTGTCTGTTCACTTGTACAATTATGAACTAATATCTGAAGTGGAATTATTTTAAATGTTGACAGCTAAATGCATAAGAACAATACATGTAAGGGGATTCCCACAACACTAAAATGTCACTCTGCTACTGGTTTGCTGTGTCCAATGTTAGCATCATCTGACCTAAGTAATGACCCCTCAGTTGCCTGGCTCTGCAACTTGTGTCTCTCATTAGTGCCAGAGAAAAGAAACATTGTCTGATGCCAGACAGAAGCCCATGCAGTGAGCTGTAAAGGACATGTGACTACCATAGCACATTGCCAGTGTTCTCTGTAAAGGCAAAAAATATGCAAAGCTGGACTATGGGGAAATAAGTGTGCCACCATTTTGAAAGGAATGAAAACACAAACAGCAGTGAATTTACTTCTTCTATCTGCTCTCTCTCTCTCTCACTTGCTCACTGTTGCAGTTTAAAGATGGGCGGCATAGGACAGCTTAATTCAATTTAGAACAGGCTGTGTGTAGGCCACCATAACTAGCCTATAAACCATACCCAGTTAGTTTAGTGAACCATAAAATGAAAGATGTCAGAGAAGTTCAACAGATTGAAAAGGTTTCTGAAGGTGACATCTGCAGTGTAGAATGGAAAATTACCTACATCAGATAGAGACTACTGAAGAAAACATCATAGTCAAATTTCTCTCAGTCAATACACTCCGTCAACTCTGTCTGGCTTTCCATAGCCCTGGGATGAACCCCTTTGAGATTGAGCACTGTTGCAACTGAAAGACAGCACTGATCAATTGGTTATGGTTATTATATTTCGAAGATGCTCATACTTAATTGTTTGGGTTATCTTAAGATCAAGTTGAATGAACCCCACATTTCCCTCCCAAACAGAATACAATTCAAAACGGCTCCCTTTAAAGAATAATCATAGCAACAAAATTATTTATATTTTCTGTCAACCTGCCAAAGCCTTACTATTGAACTAATTAGGCCATTCATGATTAACTTATCAAACCTAAAAGATATTCTTCCCAGCAATACTGTGTAATTTACTCAGAATCACTAGTAAAATTCTAGCCTGACCACGCCTACTTAGATATCTATTCACGAAGTGAGTGAGTGTGGTTTTAACCAAACTAATAAAATTATACTGTTTAAGTAAAATGTTAAGATCACCAACCCAAGTGTAAGTGTACAAACTGTGCCCTTGTACGCGTGCGCAGGCGGCATCGTCTGACGTATGAACCTAGCGTCTCCCGGAAGTGCTGTGAAATTCTGGCCTAGCATTGGTTACTACTGCTGCTTCAACAAAGGCACGCCTGCACTTTTTGCGATCCTGCTTGGACTATGTCCCCGTCGGTCAAACCTCATGTAGCAAAAGGGGCGGGAAGTTTGGTTGAGGCTGTGGGTTTTCGGTAGCGGCTGCAGTCTGGACATTGTTATCGCCTTTTTCGTATAGAGTCATTGACATTGTGGGCGTCGGAGTATCACAGAATCGCTTTAGTTTGATGCGCTAACGGTAATGTAGCATCTTGGTTAGCTTGCTAGCACTAGTACAGCTAGCAAGATCAGCATTACTGGCTAATTTGTTAGCTAGCTGAAAAGCTACCCTGGCTACCCAGCTTGATTTCTCTTTCTGTTAAGTTACTAACATTTGTGTGCCTTACAAAAACCACTGCACTGTACGATTGCTCTACAAAACAGTGAAGGCTAGTATTCACGATAATTTTCTATGAATGTAACTTTAAGCGGCTTGTCAGCTTACTTTAACATTAAGACTGGTTGAAAATCTCTTAATGAGCTTGTTCAGTTGGAGTGCAGTTAGCTTTTCCCCACAGCTAAGGATGCTAACCTAGCTAGTTAACTGGCCTACTAGCCAAGTTGTGCATGGACTGTTCATTCCATTTAGAAGTAGCTTCTAGCTAGTCAGCTTGCTTACTGGACGCTAGCCTTTGCACATCTACTAGCGTCTGATATTCACATCGGCTTTATCTTTGACTAGAGTGTTGACGCAACTAAATTGAATAAGAACCTGACCATGAATGTTCTAAATTAATTTGAAGACTCATAGGCTTGACATTAGTTATCCTGCTACCCAAACATCTAAGCCTATCCACTTATTTAACGATGAATATAGAGCCATTTGTTTTATCATTGGCAAAAGAGATATGTTAAGCTGGGACATTTCAAGCAAGTAAAAGGTAGCTGCTAGCAAGGAAGATATTCTAACTTCTACTTTTCAATAGGCTACGCTGTGTAGGCATGAGCTACAGATGTAAATCTGTCACGAAATTTGTGGCACATATAACATATCTAGCAACGATGTAGCTCGCTACGGTAGTTCAAAACTCAGTCGGGAACGTTGCAGTCGTAACGTTATCTAAAAAAATATTAACTCCAAAAAGAAACAAAATAGATGAATGATCAAGAAATTATGTCCCAAGAGAAGATGGAACTTGACCTCGAAATACCATCGTCCCTTGTCCAAAGCGACGGGCATTTGAGGCGATCCAACAGTGCTCCTATGATAAACGGCCTAAGGTTTGATATCTTTGTTTTTTTCTGGAACGTTTAATGAGTTGGTTGTAAATGCTTTACAATTTACCTATTGTAAAATCAGTTTGTGTAAGCCCATATAAGAATATCATGTTTTTTTGTTTGTGGACACTTTCTGGTAATATTTGCTTTCTCGGAAAACCTATCTGTTATCTTTGTGTAAAGTGTGAAGCCTAAATATATATAGCCTGAGAAACTAATGTGTCATGTATGTTGTGCTGCCTTGTTTTTCAGTGACAGCTCACAGGTGTTTCAGAGAGAGAACCTGCGAAGTAGGAGAAATAGCACCACTGTTGTCAACCGCCCTAATGTGGTACTGGATTATAATGATTCGATCATTCTTTTCAAGTTTCTTTTTTTATAAGTTTGCTCGGTTGGTAATCCCTCAACCTGCTTTTGTCTTACAGATTCCCTCCTCGCCCATCCGGGTTCCTAGCACCAGACTCTATCAGATTAAACAGGTACACAAGAACTTCTGCCTTAGCATTACCAGTGAGAAAAACATAGACCTTCATAGTGGACTACCATTGGATATGTCAGTTATGCATCGTACCAACACAGTGTACATAGTGTATTTCTGTTTGATATATGAGCTGGATAATCAGCTATTTATGCATGGCAGAAGATGACCTCCTTTCCTCATGGGGAGTGTGGGTTATTGAGAGCCATGCTAAAATCAGATTGTGGAGTGCTGAAAGCATGCCGTCTATGAGAGTAGATTGCTTAGTAGTACCACTTTCCAACACCACATTTCGTGCTCACTGACACTAGAGATGTGGATATGTCTGTAAATACATCTACACTCTGGAGAGCAGCTGGTTAAACATCTTCTAGGGCAGTGTTTCTCAAAATGTTTCAGACCAAGGACCAGTTAACCAATAAAAAAAACCCTCACAGACCACCTAGCTAAAAATAAAAAAGTAGATCTACTTCAGATAGATAGATAGATACTTTATTGATCCCCAAGGGGAAATTCAGGGGGTCTCAGTAGCATACAGACATCACACACAACATGCACTTACAGCAGAAATGGTAAATATAAGTATAAGTATAAACATATAACCAAACTCCACTGTACAATAGAGACAGTAGGAGATAAGAAAAACTAAGAAAACTAAATACTAAATATACTATATATATTAAATGTAAAAAATCCAGTGTGCTTGAGGGTGATCAAGCATGAGACGCTTGTAGTGACAGGGCCTGTAGTTCTGTGTGCATGGTGAGGTGCTCAAGAGAGTGAGTGTCATGGTGAGGGTGCAAAAGTAGTCCAACAGTAGTCCTGTAGTTCTGTGTGTATGGTAAGGTGCTCAAGAGAGTGAGTGTCATAGTGAAGGTGCAAAAAGTAGTCCAACAGTAGTCCTTTAGTTATGTGTGCATGGTTAGGTGCTCAAGAGAGTGAGTGTCATGGTGAAGGTGCAAAAAGTAGTCCAACATTAGTCCAACAGTGCAATAATAAGGTCTAGAGACCAGCATAAATAATATGGACAAATAGGAGAGTAAAGTATTATGTAGACAAGGTAATATAAAAAAAACTATAAAAAACTATGTCAGTGCAAGAACAGGTTGAGGTAATAGGGTTACAGCCATTCAGTATTGTAGCAGAAGCCATTGAGCATGTGTGCTAATATTGCATGAAAAACAGTGTAGCAGAAAAACAGTAGTAAAAACATTAGGCTGTGGACATTAGTAAAACAGTAGTAAAGCAGTAGTGGGCAGTCAGTACTCAAACATGGAGAGGGTGGAGAAGCAGACAGACTAAGCAGAGAAGTCTATCTCTCCTCTTCCCTTTAGTGAAGCATTAAACAGTTCAATGGCCCTGGGCCCTTCAGCAGTATATTACACAATAGGCCTACTCACTAAACCACCTTGCTTATTGTCTTTGCACCTTGCTTATTGTGTCAGAGGATTCATATGATTTAAACTGGCGTAGCTTACTTAGGCATGTTACAAAACTGTTTGGATTTACATACAAGTTGCTCACGGACCACTTGGGACCGCTTGCGGACCACCAGTGGTCCCCGGACCACACTTTGAGAAACACTGTTCTAGGGGTTTCTGTTGAATGACTTTGCTTAGATGTTTTTAAAGGTAGCACCAATAACCAGATATAGCATGTAACTAAAACTTTACATGATTTGTAATAATAATTGACCCACAGGAGGAAGGAGTTGACGTAATGAACAGAGAGACTGCACATGAACGGTAAGGAAAGAGGTGTTCGGCTTGTTATAGTGTCATTTGTGTTGCCAATGTAATTAACCAGTAATATCCTGTGTATTAACTGCATTGTGTATTAACCACAGGATAGTGTTTTATGCAAGTTTAAAAAAACAAAACCATATTAATACCATATTAACTGCCCCTGTGTATTAACCTCATAGCTGAAGAAATTCTGTAAAAGTAATGTATAAACCTCGGCCAATAGTTGGGAAATTACGGTACCTAACCATACCCAAGCTATTGGTAGTTCTGATTTACAACTGTAGAAGTGTTTATTTTGTATTTGTTTGTTTGTGAAGTCTTCATTTACCCTCTCTATTTTGTTCTCTAAAGGGAAGTCCAGACAGCTATGCAGATGAGTCAGTCTTGGGAGGAGAGCCTGAGTCTGGTAAGCATGTCATGGTTGGATGCATGATTACCCCATTGTGAAGTCATTGTCAAGTCACCTATGCTACAGCATTGAGGCCTGGCCACATTGCTCTGCATAATAGAAAATGTCTATGTACAAAATTATACCAAATGCCTGCCATGGTACACTGGTCTGTCATATCTGCATGCTATGCTGGGCTAAAAAAAGCTCATGATCCCTTACCTTGCACAATGGTGGTGGGCACCAAATAGCATGCTACAGAGTCATGGAGTTAACAGGGCCACCAGTCTCTCAAGAAAAGGCTGTGTTGGTAGTATAAAACTCCAACAATTATGACTGGGCTTCTGAACCTGTCCATGATGTGATACATTGTGAACATCTGTGTCTGATAACTCCTCTCCCTTTACAGAGTGACAATGACTTGGAGAAGTCTTCTTCCTCATCGCCGAAGCGGATTGACTTTGTGCCAGTGTCGCCTGCTCCATCCCCTACTCGAGGGATGCTGAAGAAGGTTGGTTCAGTCTACACTGAGCATTTTAAAATGGAAAGAAAATGCTTACCCATTATGTATGTCTGTCAAATCTCCCACCATCTTCTCTTCTTCCCACAGCAATGTTTCTCCCCTTCCCTGCAAATCCTGGTGAGCAGCAACGGCTTGACCCCCAGCCCCATTCCAAGCCCAACAAGGCGCCTGCAGACTGTGTAAGTTAGACTGGAACACGTCTCTCACATTGTGGTATATTCTGGTTGAGAGAGGACTAGAGGCCTAGAGCTGGTCTCTATAGAGTGTGATTGGAGATACCTGGTCAGGTCAGTTGTAATCTATAATGTGCATGTGCAGTCTCCACTTGGCCTTTAAAACGCATTTACTCTCCCTCCATCTAACTCGCTTTGTATTTGATTTGATGTTGTTACATACTGTACTACACACATAGCTAGCTATTTATCTACTAGATTAGCCTCCATAACTTGCTGCATAAGGATGCATGAAGTGGACTTAGGATACTTCAGTTGAACATAAGGATACTTTGACTGAAAGGATCAAGCATGGTTATATAGCCAAGACTGAAAAGTTTTCCTTTCCAAACAGATTTGTGCGGCATGTTGACTTTACACCAATGTCCCTGAAATCATTTCTGTAGTGTTAAATCCCATGCGGTTGAGAAGGACAGGTTTTCTTTGGATAAACGCATCTGCCAAATGAATAAATGCAAACAATGTAATGTAAACAACAGCTGGTAATGTTAAGAGTTTGTGTGTTTGTAGCCGTAGAAGCCAAAGCCCTATCAACTGCATACGGCCCAGCATCCTCGGTCCACTCAAGCGTAAAGGTGAGTCTGCCTGCCCTTCTATGTCTGCCATGTGTAGAAGATATTAGATGCTAGGCAGTATCAAGCTGTGCAAAGGTAACTGGTGGAATGTGTCAGTCGGTTTGTTTGTTTACATGTTTATGTTGAGGTGACTCCTGCATGGATTTATGTCTGGGCTTTACTAATTGCTGACTGGCTGTCTTTCCAGGGGAGATGGAAACAGAGAGCCCACCCAAAAGGCTCTTTCAGGGGACCACTACCATGTTGTCCACAGAAGTGTCGCATTTGCCAGAACTTGGCTCTTGGTAAGTGTCTCCTACCACAGTGCTGAATGCACCCTCCAAGTCCTGTATGGAAGATTCCCAAAACCGCATCTTGCCCTTTTAAAGTGGAAGAGTACATTTTAGATTTGTGTTTCTTGGACACAACATTGACCTATATTGTTTAAACAAGTGTGCAATGGAGACAGTTCACCATATTGGGAAAATCCAGAGGCTGTGCAGTACATGCTGTTTGGAGCCACAGCATACATAGTAAACAAAAAATCTAAAGTCATATCTGCCCAGAACACACCATAATTGGTTCAATATCAGCCAATTTGTAGTTCCATGTGCCAGCTTCACTCAGTACTGAGTGTTCATGTTTTTTACAGTCATTGGTGCTATGGTGGATGAATGCACAGTGTACTAGGGAGCTGGCCTAGCTCACCTGGTAGAGCATCACTCTATTGTCACCAGGGTCACGGGTTCGATTCCCAGGTGTGTTGACACCCTTAATGTGTAGTACTCATCCAGTGGCCATGTTGGCCATAGAGGGTATCTGCATGCATGCAATGGGTTTACCACTGCAAATAACTCTCCCCCTCTCCACACAATGAGATGAAGGGGTTAAAAAGCATGCTATAAAAACATGGAGTTAACAGGGCCACCAGCCTCTCAAGAACAGGCTGTGTCGGTAGTATAAAACTCCCACATTTCTTATTTCTTATCGTTTCTATAACATTTTTTTTTTTTTTTTTCTGTGTAACTCTGACACATTTCATAATACAATAATAATAACTATTCCTCATAAAGAAAACTAAGAAGACATCTGAGCTGCACTGGCGTCTCTCCTTCTCACTAATTGTTATTCCTCAGGTTTAACCCATTTACGCCTAAAATGCCTGCTAAAAATGCCTATAGAATCCTATAGCATTCTAGACTAAATAACCTTATTTCCTGAGGGTTTTCTGAAAACATACTAAAAATTGTCAACGTCTACCAAAATTTTATATCTAAGCCTCTGTAGCACCTAGAAACATGAAATAAAAAGCATGCTGCGCTACGCAGCATCCAGCGGGAGGGTCAATGTTGCGCTACGCAGCATCCAGCGGGAGGGTCAATGTTGCGTCATGCAGCATCCAGCTCGAATGGGTTAATAGAGAAGTTAATGTTCTATCCATTTTGACACTGCATCTCCTCATGGGGATTTGGTCATATGGACAATTTGGCTATGGCAACACGTTTGCCATGATCCAGTGCATTGGTCTTGTATTTTAGAGATATCTTAGAATATCAGCGTTATGATGTTTTTGTTAAAATATAGTTCAGTAGCAATCTACTATAAAATATAAAACTATAAAAATGTATTCATTTAGGCTAAATGATCAGTCTAAGGTCATAGATATACAAAGGAGCATGGCTGCAGTTTCAAGATGATTCTTCCCCCTCCTCACATAATGCCACACACCTCAGTTTGACAGGCTGTTAAAAAGAGTGTCCATAAAGTGGATTAAAATGCTGCGCAATGTAGCCAACTGTAAGCAAATTTACCGAATTATCTCATTGGACTGTCTAGTCAGTTAGTAGGCTGACCAGGCAAATGTCACGGTTTCCATTCAGCTCATTTGCATATTCTATGTGCATTCATGAAAATTCGTCTCAAGTATATGCACATCTGTATGTGTTTCCATCCACTGTGTTATATGAGTTTAAAATTGAAAACCCGTTAGGGAAGCGTTAGGGAAGTGTTCTAATCAGCTGTGGGATCAAAAGGCAAGGTCGTCAGGACCTTTTACGGAAACATTCTGGTACAAATGTTTCCATCAACTTTAATCGTGTTATACTTATGCGAATCTAAAGTTAATCCACCCCCTCTAGCGAATTACCATTTCTATGCGCATAAGAAGAGTTAATGCGAATTTCAAGTGTTTCCAGTCAGAATTTCTTATCTATCTATAAATTACAGCAACGTTTTTCTGTCTGTTATTCGCATATCTCTCAAACCGTTTGTCCGATTGTTTGGACAAGAAATGCAAAATATATCTGTAAAAGAAGCATAAATTGGCTTTTGCCACTCTACTGTAGCCACTCCCCCTCTCACACAGCACAGTGCAGGACCAGAGACAGAGTGGGCTGAAGTTTTGGCAGCACTGAATCATTAACACGGGTAGAAAGTCATGTTTAGATGGTTATGATGTCTGACCTCAACAATAAGGAATGTCTCTGTATGCGGTTTGCTTGCATAAAATGATTTCCGCAAATTTTGCAACACGCCAACAAATACGGCTAGTAAATGGATACTTCGAATAGCCTAGGCTACTTTGGACTTTTGACTTTGAATAAACAAACAACAATTCCAAATGCAAGGTGAGCAATAATGGTCCCGAATTTAAGGATGTTTCAGAACACAGAGACTGTTTTTGAGTGACATTGTTTGCAAATTTCATATGATGCATCACTCCACAAAATGGTTTGTCTTCTAGATCATTGGTTCCCAATGACTGGCTCACAGGAGGTTTTATTTGGGTCGCCAGCATAGTCACAGTTATTGTGATGTTATGTTTAATAGCCTTGTATTAGGATCTAGTTTGTTTACTACCACAGTTATGGTTTTGTCATAACTCAATCTGTAAATTTTTTTATATTTGCACAAGCAATAACAGACACCAGCTCTTCAGCTTGGCAGATTGAAAACTAAAATGTGTCATTGAAATCGCAATCTAGATCATCAAGTTTTTCAATAGGCTAAACATATAGCCTTAAATCAAAGCTTTAGGCTTGTATGTCATTTTGATCCACTACAGACGAGTGGCCGACAGAGTGTGATGTAACTTACAGGCTACCAGAGATTGTCTTTGAGTCATATGTTGCAAATTTCAGATGATGCATCATTCCACAAAATGGTTTGTCTTCTCCATCGTCAAGTTATTCAATAAACATATAGCCTTAACTCAAAACAGCCGTTAGGCTTATGTCATTTTGATCTGTAAAAAATATCACATGCAGCCATGCTCACATACTCTGCTCACTGCACACTTAGTATAATGTATTTTAATATAATATTCAATATTCATTATTGAATGCTTAGCTGGAATGATGTTTTTCCCCTATCATCCTATTTTTAAAGCAGGCCTACCTGCGTGCATGTAATTGGGCTACGGGTTTTCTACAGGAATAGCATGTTTGAATGGGCACTGCACTAGTATAAGTTAAAAATACTAGTATAAGTACTACTTAAAATGTGCATTAAAAATGGTTCTAAACGGTTATAGAAAAGCAAAAGGCCCTGCAAGGACACGGGTCACAAATGCTCCACAACAACTGAGATTTTAGGGACTTAAACCCAACAACGCTTCTTACCTATTTTAAAATCACTGTAGCCTACAGCCTCCTCGAGTTTATTACACACTTCTAGCAGACGTCTGATTTGTCATTGAATGACACCAGTGTCAAAATGTGGCAGATGCCGAAGATGCATCTGCCACATTTTGCATTTGCTCAAATGCACTCTAGTTCATTCAGTTGATTGTTTTCCTCTGCCCTATTGATATTTTAACACTCAACGTCAATCCTATACTTTATCATTTTTGAAGGGACAGGCCTACAGTGCATATTGATTAGAGAGACTGTTGAGTGTGTGGAAGTTTAGTGCTGAGTGCTGTCGTCTCTCTCCGGCAGCAGCCTGTCCTCCGACCTGCTGGACGGCAGCCTCAGCAGCGTGGGCTCCTCCTCCGGCTCCCCGGCCAAGATGGACGGTGTGTCCCCCTCCCCCAGCGGCTCGCCTTTCACGCCCCTGCAGGACCGCTCCCCCAAGTGAACCGGCAACATCGACAGACAGCAGAGGTGGGGGTGCTGCTGGACAGCAGGAGAGGTTTGATGGACCCCACCCCCCACCCCTCCGTTTCTCCTGAACATCGCCTCCTCATCGCCCTGTCTCTGAGCACCAGTACTTTCGGGGTTTGTGTTTGATCATTCATCCCTCCCACCCCTTAGATCCTCATGATGGTGGAGATGGAGGTCTGGTCTGTGGTGGGAAACCTGTTGGGTTTTTCTGTATGTGAAAAGAACAAAGGCAAAGCCGATCAGGAGAAGGGCTTGTGTTGGGACACAGCAGCTACGCCTGCGTGTGTGAGATGGCAAATGGACGCTACCCTCGCACCAGCTGCTATAAAATATGGATGTAAAAATCGGTGCGAAGGCTTATCCCCGAGTGTTGAGGGTCATCCGCCCCTTGCATCCTTTCGTTACAGTGATTCCTACATGTGGAGAAGAGGGGATGTGGGAGGGCAAATGTAGAGAGTTCGGATTCATGATCTTTCTGCTGAATTGAGTCCTCTTGGTGTGTACATTTATTATTATTATTATTATTATTTTTTTATGTCTTGGAAAAAGAGTGATTGTAAGAACCCCTGTGGCGATTAAAAATCCAGGTCTGTCTTTGGACATGCACAAATCGCCTACATTGTGTTGCTTAAAAGAAAAACAAAAGATTTAACTTATTTTATTTTTTTTGTTGCTACTGTTTTGGTTTGGTTTTGTAAGTAATGTGTAAATATGATGAATATCAATTATTCTAATTAGTTTATTATTATCCACTCTGACTGAGGCAGAGCCCCGAGCTTGGCTCGCTTAGTGAAGAGACAATTGTTCTCTGGTGGAGCTGTTTAGCACCTCAATGCGATTGTGCTTCCAGGGGAGCACAGATGGGCGAGTGTTGGTTTTCTCCACCTAAAGCTTTGAGCATGGAAGAAGGGCTCCTCTCTTGATATTGAGATGTGGGTGGGGAGCAAGAAAACAGCTTTGTGTGTGTGAGGGAGGGAGGGAGGGAGGGAGGTGGGGGAGATCCATGTTCTCACTCTGCTTGCCTGGCCTTCCTCTCGACAACTGTATTCCCCAGCATAGTGATACGGATGTAGTCACACACCACCAGTTGCATTGTGCAAATAGAGCTCCATTGTGCTCCATAAAGAATGCTGTTAAATGTGTGTGTGTGTGTGTGTGTGAGTGAGAAGGGGGTACCACTAATTTCAGGATGACAACACTACAGCGGGCTTAGGTGTCACCAACGGTAGTGTGACTTTCACCACTCCAGCACAGCCAGAGTGTCCAGCTCAACAAGCAGTCAGGAAAAACAAATTGGGTGAAAACCATATTAGGTCCTCCCTCCCATCCTCTCTCTCTCTCCTGGAAGACTTGTTTGCTGTGTACAAACTATGTGGTGCGGACGGTGCAGTTTCAAACACACTTACCTGATTGCTTAAAAGCAGAATAGGTGTGTGCTGTTAACCCAAATGGCCATTCCTGGACTATTTCAAATGGCAGGCCACTCTATACAACATGAGACTCAAAGAGTTGATATGCTACTGCTGTCATGACGAGCACAGCTTTAATATTTGATGCCGGTGCAGTTAAGAGCCGTTAACACATTCAGGGCCATCAGGTTCTAATGAACAAGGTGTTGAGGCTGACCTAAGTGTTCAATTAGTCCCCCCGTGCTGACAGTGCTGGATGTCTGCTTCTGTGGGGGTCAATGGGGTCATCTACTGATTCATGAAAAACTGTGCCATTCAACAGGCCTGTATATAAGGGTATACATATATATAGAGCGAGATTATATGAGTTGTACAGCTGTAATTGTGAAAGTTGTATGATTATTCATTTGGGTTGTAGTTATTTTAGTTATTACCTAGTTTTTTAAAGATGGTTTTATAAATCAGTCTTATTGGACTTTTTTTGTTTTTCTTTTCAAACATGTTGAAGCATGGTATGATGTATCATAAAGTCTTTTTATGTGCAAGGAAGTGATTGTAAAACCCTATTTTATTGAAGTGAATTAAATTGAGTGCATTTTTCTTCTTCTGTAATATGCTAAGCAAACAAGAGCATTGGCGTTTCAGTTTAATGGTAAACAAAAAGGAGAAGAAAGAAGAAAGGGACTACAGGTCATCAGCCTTGTTGTCGCGGTTGTTGACTGCTATTCTTGTCATTTCCAGTATTTTCTTTTTCCTGTTTTTTTTTTTTGTCCTGTGGAGTCATTCATTTATTATTTAATTGTCAAACATTGAAACTGTCCTCATGCCTCGAGCGTAACACACTGTGACTTAAAATGTGTGTGTCTCAGCGTGTGTATGTGTGTTTCTGGTGTCAAGTTGCAGAGTGGAAGAGGAGTTGTGATTGGATTTCACACCATGTCCTCTCATGTCCCCAAAGGACAAACGATCACCCAGGGTCTCCAGCATGGTAGCGATGCTCACATGGCAAAATAAATTATTTGTCAACCACTTCCAGCTTGTGAATTGTACTCATTTTCACATTAGATGCAATGTAGAGTATCCCCTTTTTGTATGTTTGTGACATACTGGATACCCTTTTAGCACTAGGGATAACCAATTCATCTAAAATCTACTAAAAGTCATTCTTCTGCCCTTGAAAACCGCGTTAGTACAGTACCAGGTGTTGCTGACAGGCACCGTCAATGTCAGAATTGAATTCTTAATTGTAGGTCAGTGTAGCATCAAAATAAGTCTGAAGCCATTATTTTAAGGTAAAATAACTACACAGGGTTGCTTAAAGTTGAAGTATCTAGTTGCACGAAGAAGTCAACTTAAGCACCCCATTGAGGACAGTGACTCAAATTCAAATTCACACAGTTCTGAATGGCCTGACATTCCCTCCAGACAGCAGTATAAGCACTGGACTGCACTTGATAGATTTCCTTCATCCATTCATCCAAACCTTTCAAGCATTGCCCTAACTACCTAAAAACACTTTTGGTGAACGCAACATTCCAATTTATGCATATTGACACATCCTTTAGAAAGCTTTACTTTATTTGTATAGAAGAACTATTTAGTTGAGTTTTCTTAGATACAGATGTAGCAAGTAACAAGTGATTGAGTAAAGAGTGCAGAGCATGACCTGTGTAAATAAGGCCAAATACAAGCTTCTGGCCTGGTGAGTGACTACTAGTGCATTTAACCTGGCACAGTTGTCCAAGATAATGCCAGGCCTATTAAACTACACAAAACACACAAGAATATGGAGTAAAACAAACATGTTTAATTTAATGTATCCCATCCCATCGCCCGCCCCCTCATGATTTCACACAAAGCACCCGCGCCCAACCCCTTGGCCGGGCCTGTGCTCCAGGCTCAGTCAGTGCTTGTGTCTGGACAACACACTCCCACACGAAGAAGTTCCCTCCCACGGCCTCAGCGTTTGTGGTTTGTACAGTATGAGTTTGTGTTTGTCGTTTATGTTTTTGTAAGCAGTTAAAATGGCGGAGGGGAGTCCCTCATTGCCCCCTGCACGTTTTCCCCATTCTGTTCTTCTTTACCCCTCTCTTGATTGAGGGTCACGTTTTTGCATTGCTTCATGTCCGCAGGATGACCATTGTAAGAAGACCTGCAAAATACAATGAATAAAAATAAAACATATTAGGCATCTCTTAGTTCTCACCCAATATACAAGGGACACATCCACCATCACAGCATGTCTAATCCACACGTCTTGAATGGAAAAAAATGCATATTCTTTACATACTTTACACATAAAAGCTATACAGTTACCCAAGCAACACAAACACCCTGAAGGGTCACCATCTCAGATCTCCCTCAGATGTCATGAGAGTGGTTACTGGGTGGATTGTGTTCTGTTTATTGATATATCGGCCCAACATCGGAATCAGCCTTTTGGACTAGTATCGGCTATCGACATGACATTTTGCCGATGGCTGTGGTTGATGTTTACATGTTATGTTGATCAGTTCTACAAATCATCATTCTGATAATGAAAGAGTAATACATTTATTCAAGAGCTGAGCAAAATAGCAATGGGACATGAAATAAAATGTGGAGAATCTGTGCTTATGTATTGATTTTTTTATTTTTTTTAACAGTACAGTATGCTGAGGGTAGGGTAACACTGTATGAGAAATAACCTGCAATCTACCTACAGTCTGTTTCACATCTATCTAACAACACTCTGCATTTATATAACGCTTCAGGGCACCCAAAGCACTTTACATCAAAGGGGGAACCTCACTAACCACCACCAATGTGTAGCACTCAACTGGGTGATGCACGGCAGCCATTCTTATGCATCAGAACACTCACCACACATCAGCTTGAGGTGGAGAGTGAGGGAACGAATGAATGAGCCAATTACACTGGGGGATGATTAGAGGATTTAGCCAGGATACCAGGGAACCCCCTGCTCTGCGATAAGTGCCATGACCATTGGGATTTGACTACCATATGCCATATGCTAATATTGCACTGTGAACTCATCTTCTGTACATAAACACATAATCTGAGGTCAGTGTCAGCCAAGGCTTTGAACCGGTTCATGGAACGAAAACGAAAACGAAAACCAGAAACAATTGATAGACTGCTAGGAACAAAAAACAAACCAGAAACTTTTTTGGATGTTCTGAAACAAAAGTGTGTATTTGAAATGAATGTTAACCGGTTAATATCGGTCTTTTATTATTACAATGATTCAAATATTTTCTGCTTGATAACTGGTCCAGAGTTTGCGCATGTCTGGATGGTGGATTTGCTGGCTGGCAAGCATTGAACTGAGTCTATAGAGTTAACCTCTAAAAGAGACCTCTGTCTCAATGTGACTACCCTGGTTAAACAAAGGATAAATAAAAAAAAATAAAGTTAAATGTGTCTCCCTATTTGCAACCAGAGGAGGTAAATATTGTACTGTGCACCTTATAAATGTTTGTCTTAGACATCAACTTAATTAATGTTTGAGTCTGTCATGTAAACTAGAACTAATACTGAAAATCACTAGCTATCTCCATGCTCTATTAAGCTATTGTAGGCTGTTTAGTAGCCTAAACATTTTTGTTGTTGTTTGACAATAAACAACCTTGCATAAACAACCAATGTCTTCATTCGTGTATACAGGAAAAAACCTAAATGTATAAAAGTGTATGAGTTTAAACAAGGACAAATTGGACACTCCAATGTATACAGGCTAGACATTTTTATGCCATCCGAACATGGACATGTCACATAGCCCTACACGGACCGTTATTATTATTTTTTTTATTTGGTTCTAACCGGTTCGGGGAACAGTAATTTTAAGGTGGAACGCAAAACCAGAAATGTTAAAATACTGATTCTGCTCGGAACGAATTGAATGAAAAAAACAAAAAAAACAAATCTGGTTTGAAGCCCTGGTGTCAGCAGTGTAAATCATCTTGTGTATTATTTGTCAGTAAAAACTGAACAGCCTTCAGTTCAGTATTAGTTTGAGGAATATGTACTTTGTGTGGTATTTAAAAATAACCTTGAGGCCAACATAGTACGTGTAGTAGTGAACGTGAAGTGGACGTGACAGGGTCAATTCATAGACTTCTGTTGCATATATGTATTCTCCATTACATACCTAGAACATAAGCAGCTACAAGTTTCTTGTTAACACTTAAGTGGAGGTAGACAGGCACTGTGGATTCCTGCTCGCCCAGTGTGGGCAGCATGAGGGCAGCCATACACACCAGCCCCAGCAGCACTGTCAAGAGGCTCGGCCCGCCCGACACGGCACGGCTCTCTGTCCAAAGCACACACACACACAGACACGTCACTCAGGCTGACCACCTGTAATCATTTAAACAAACAACTAACTGATGATAGCATGCATTTCAGGATGGCATTTCATCATCAAGAGCCAATTGGGTAATTCAGACATGAGTCTCAGGTAAGTTATCTATGCTCTTTTTGATAGGGCTTCAGAGATCCTTTCCAAATCTTGCTCCACTCCATTCTGACATATTGAGCCATTAGTTTAGTGTGTTTACAAAGAGTTGATATCCATTTAAAGTAAATTGTTCATTACAACTTTATTTTATAGGCAAAAACCAGACCAAAAGTGCTTAGCCTGTGTGATTTGCAAGCAGTTACATATGTTTTGGACCAATCCACAATAATCAAAATATATCAAAATATTCAATAGGTAAAAATGAAAACTCTTAACATAACTGTGTCAATCTGAGCTATGAAAAGATAACATTGCTCACCAGTTCACCTGAGCATTCTGTAAATTATAATGAAGGGACCAGAACACTGTCTTTTTAATGCCTTCTGATTGTCACAGATGATTTTTTATATTTATATTTTTTTCAGCATGACATTAATATGGTAAGTAATCTAAAGTAAAACACTACAACACAAATTTAGGGTTGTTTGTGTCTCTAATGATAAGAAAAATGTTTTGCTCACAATGTGAGCAGCCATTTTAATATGAACTGCTTTACTGTGATATCTGGTGCCATCTAGTGTTGGCAGAGTAGTACTACAACATTAACAGCAATTTACCCCCCCTCCCTTCAACTTTACCAGTCTCTCGAGCTGCTCTGTAGTTAGCTGCCGTGCCTCTAAGTCTCCAAAACCCAGCCACTGGGTTACCTGTCTGGAATGCAGTCTGCTCAAAGAACACGCTGTCGGCCAGTTGCTCCTTCATGCGGCGCTCCTCCTCCTGCGGCCGGGGGTTTGGGGGCTCCTGCGCCGAGGAGGGCAGCAGCGTGGCCATCACCTCCTTTTTGCCCAGAGCCTTCCTCTGGCTCTGCTCCGACACCTGCAGCCGGAACTTGTCGATCACCCCATAGTGGCAGGCACGCACATCTCTGTGTCGGATCACGCTGAATAGAGACGTGGTGTGGTTAGATATGAGCCACGCAGCATGTAGTGAAGACTCTTACATTAGAAACAACACTTACATGTCAACGCAGCATTGTGGTTTGACGGCCCCTGTGGCATCCACCACCGCATATTTGTTTGGCGCTGTGCACAGTACTAGCAAAACAACATACCATGGTTAACCAAAACTGTGCTAGTCTGTATTTACCATAGAATGTCTAAACAGTGAGTCATTTCCCCTCTTTCAACATATGTTGGGAAACTTGGTTAAAGTGACTAGACTGGTATGTCACTTTCAGGCTTCTAGATTCAACTCACCTTTGAATTTAAGGGCAAATTCGTAAGGGTTGTAGAGGGTGAGCACCTGCTTGTGGGAGGCTTGCTCATCAGCATAGAAGAACAACTCTGTGGGAAACACAAACACGGGAAGGCTTCCTTCCACAAGGTCAGGCTGCCGGCTCTGCTGCTGCATTGACTCGGAGCTGAGCTCTCCTTCCTCCCGGTGTCCTGCCCGTTCTGGGAATCCCCACCTGGGCGGTTGTCTGTTTCTAAGCTCTGAAGGTGCAGAAACCTCCCCTTCAGATGCAGCTAGCTTTACCCGTTCAGCTCCTTAAAACCATGTCTTGCACCCTGAGAGACAAATCAAGGACCATAACTCAGAATATCAAACACTCTCAATGATAAAAGGGCAAAACATTGTGATTTATGATATTAAAGGTGTTGATGTTTTAAAGGGTTGCAGTTGCACAAATAGTGATCACAGTCGACAGTGCTGAGAATAGGAAAACAAGCTGCACCCAGTAAACAGGTGCGCAGCACGACAGTTACAAGACAGACACTTCCTGCCCCACTTCGGAACATTGGCAGCATAACTGTAAAACGACTATCATAATAGAACTGTTCAGAAAGTGTAGTTAATATATGGTAGATGACAAAATTAAACGGAATACAGCCAATCGATGACGTCGTTGACTTTATGACTTTTAATAACAGTTAGTCTTCTCAGGAAAACAACTTTTGAAGGCTCCACGTGGCTAATCACGTGAGCTTGTTTACTGAAGCGAGCAAATACATCTGGCTTATTGTTAATCGAAACAAGCAATGGACACTGTATCTTCAAATGGGACATTTTGTTACCCTGCTAATTAAATATTTCATAAATTCTAGCGTTTCCTACTTGAACAACTTTTTTTTTCGAATATTCCACATACATCCCCAATAATGGTAAATTTGTATCCATAACCCCAAAGATCCGCTTTAACCCTCTCTGATAACCCCTTTGACCCGAATTGACTGCCTGAATACACCATCATCATTGTAGACTGGGTGGTTTCCTTTTGTTTACTCGGTAGAACTGCCCGTCTCGTGAGAATCCCTTAACCATTACACATCAAACTAGGATGTATTCATATTATATACAAACTGTTTTCAACTATTTACAGCAGTTCCCTTTCAAGACACGAATAGTTTGAGTTGAGGCAACATATTACAGCTATTAACAATCTTGAGCTGGCAAAATTGCTATGAACAGCTGTTAACTATCGAACGTTAGATGCTGCTAACATTAGCCTCCCAAACAGACGTTTCAGTAAGAGTAACATTAACGGCTAGTCATCGCAAACTTATTTAAGGTCTACATCGTCATTTACAAACGCCATTACAGTAATTATAAGATACAAATGTGTGTTTTCTTGACAGCACTACTAGCAGGTGTACATACATGAAATCCCTGGTGGAAAACATAATAGCTACCTGACTAGCTAACGTTAGCTAGAGCTATATGAAATTCACAACCGTTCAGAGAAATAACTGTTACAGGAATATATCTCGGGAAATTGCCCATGAATGTGGCACCAATGTTTACTTTAAGGTGATACTGTACATGATTATTTCAACTAATGTGGTGGAACTGTCATAACCAAAACAACTAGCAAATCTGGCTAATATAGCTAGCTATCGTTAGCTAATATTAGATGTGCAGCAAGAGTAGAAATAAACATAGCCGATAGTGCTAGCTGACATGCTAACGAATGGACAAGCTTTTAAAACGTCTGTTAACTATTGTATGTTCAAAATGTAATGACATTAACAGGTCATATAATGATCTGGATAATAACGAGCACGCCTTAAAAACAGTGTTTACCTTAATCTTGTCTGTACCTCGTGTGAAAGTCAGATATTGTGCAAATCCCACCCTGTTTTTCTGTTTTCTTTGTCAGTATGCTGCAGATTGCTTAGTGAATGCTGGGATAGTGGAGGGCTCAGGAATTCCGCCAGAGCAGTTCAATGACGTAACCAACGTTCATACATTGATGTACACACTGTACTCTTACTATCTTAAACATTTTCAAATCAGAGATTTTAGAAATGCAGCTTGTAGCTTTGTGGAAAATGTGCTTGAAGTACACATATTTCAACCCGTTTCCTTATTACAGAAGGTGCTCATTTTATAGCTACTTGGCTAATTTGTCAGAATTTGATATAAACAGCCATTGACTCCATGTGACAGATCTGCTCTTAACTTCGCTGTTATGTTATCTAAATTCTCCCCACTGACACCACTGTATTTTGTATGTAGCCAGTAAAATGGTCAGATGCACACATAAAGCCTGTTGTCAACATGACAACGCACATAATACACGTGTAGCCCACATAAGTTTCCTGTAAGATCTGTAATGAAAATAAAAAAGCACAAAGTGCATGTAAGTTTTGTTTTCTAGACAACAAAGCGGTAAGTCGTAAGGTAATCATTTGCAGGAAGCGAGCCTCAATAAGTTTGTAGTTTTCACTCGATGTGCTCCATATTCATCTTGAAGGCCATTGTCACTCCATGAGGTCCTCTGAGTAGGCTTGCTTTCTACTGCACACAGGTTGCTCATTGGGGGAGGGGTTATACGTTTAGTGACTAATATTTTAATTACAACAATTAAGTATCTTTTTAACACCCTTCATGTTAACGTTCTTACCAGAAGTGAGATATTCTCACATGTACACCGCGTGGTAATCCTGGGGTCCTGCTAAAACATGGTTTTCGTTCTCAAATAACGGCATTTGTGTGGGAATCAAACACGGTCTGGCCACGCCGTCTCCCACTGTTAACGAATATTCTGTGGGTGATGGGAATGTATTCCGTTGCATAGATAATTCAAGGACCAGGGACGCTTGAATAGAAATCGAAAAGCGTGATAGGGAGCCTTCATGATCCCGCAATGGTTTGCCGTTTCGAGAACGTGCAGGCACGCATTCAGGCAGTTGAATTAACATGGCGCTTCAATGTGCTGCTTTCGCTGAAGAGATAAACAAGAGAGACGGGGAAGGTTGAAGGGAGGCTCAATTATTATAAAAATCGTACTGTGAACCAAGCACTCCCCACCCCCACCAAGACAGACGGGAACATGGGAGGAGGGGTGTCCTTTATAATCGCACATTGGATCCACAGATACATCCAAATGATGCTCTAAAGTTCGACATACAACATTCATATACATGCAGAGAGGTCAACAGTGTGTATTTCAAACATTCTCTGACATTTATGAGCACATTTACTTATGTCCAGAACACACACACAAACAGACCTTCCTCTCCGTGGATCTCCAATTCGCCAAGAACGGAGAAATGAACACTAGGCGGATGAGAAGCACTTCCCGACCTCATTGCATATTTATGCACAACAGGGAGTGGCCACTGTGACCAGGTTTAGCCAATACGATTGTAGCGGCGGAGCGAAGGCGTTTCGATCTGTTCGGAAGAGAAGTTCTCTAACAGCGCGAGCCTCAGCAGTGCTCAGTAAAGACAGATAGAGAGTCAGGCGGCTGCAAGGGGTGGCAGTACGACCCTCTTTTGGGGGGGTCTGATTATAACAAAAATATATACACACATATATGCATGCCCGGGCCGCTAGCTAGCTCATATGACGATAATAGGTCTTTTTAGTAAGCATATAGCTTAATATCTATACATTTAAAATGCCTATTTTACTTTTCCTGATAGACACGTCCGCCTCTATGAATCAGCGCACTTATTTGGGTACGACGTATCTGGACATTGCTAAAGGCGCGGTTGAGATCTTTATGAAGGTAAAGAATAATTTTACCCCGACTTTTTCAGCTTACTGTTGTACCTTGTTGAAGTTGAGGGTCCATATAATGGAATGAGTCGAAATTAATGTGTATTGTTTCGTTTTCTTTAACAGCTGCGTGCCCGAGACCCGGCTAGTAGAGGCGACAGGTACATGCTAGTTACATTTGATGATCCACCATACGGAGTTAAGGTAAATAAATACTGTTAAATTGTGTTTTAATGTGGTTAAATCGGAGATATTTGTCTGACAATGAGGCTCTACTGTCCCTCTGGTTCGTAGCTGCGGGTTTGGGCGGCCTCCCGGTGGAGAAAACGGCTAATTTTTGTTAAAATACCCGCAGACCCGGAGCAGCGCAACCTCTGAACATGGCGGACATTTTGCTTTTGTGTTGGGAAAGCTCTCAGGCGCTGAGATGGAGGCGGAGAGATTTATTATCCGCTGTGACGTCTTGAGTGACGCTATGATGGGCTAACTCTGCCTGGATTGGACAAGTGTCCCGCACTCTTTTTCATACCGTCCTTTAGCATCCGCTCCGTGGCTGACCTCTGTGCATTCCCATTGGCCAGTATGGACAAGGCAAATCAAACGTGTTTGATTTGTCAAAGGCCATTACTGAATTTTGTTTAAGCAATTCGTTTTTCCTTGCCCTGTGTGAACTCAAACTGCTGTCTTTCTTATGAATAAGTACCCTGATTAAATGTGAACTTCAACACCACCACAATCAGAGAACATGCACTTCTCCCTCCCATTGCCCCTTCCTCTCCAAGTTCTCATAAGTAGTCCTTACATATGAATAGAATACCCACATTCTCTTTTAGAATGAGGGAACTACTATTAACATAATAATCATGTTAATAAACTAAAGAACAATGGAACTAGGGCACATGGCAGTGACTATTTACACAGTCAATATTACTGTGACTGGTGCCATTATAGACACAGTAAAGGCCTGGGTCTTTAATCAACATGGCCTACTCTCCCATGTGGCAATCACATTTCAACATAGAGCGGTCACTGAGGTCCCAGCTTGATCTTGTGAGTGCACCCCTAATCTTTATGATTGGTCTTTCAGTTGAACTTTCTGGGACACCCTAGGTGTCAGATGTCAGCACTGCTGAGGAGATTATTTAACAGTGTCAACATAAGTGATTTACTTAGTGGTAGTATGTCAAACTATGCTGACATGACCAAACAGAATTTAGATACAACAGAAGTCACCTTGAATGAAAAACATTGTACATTTGTTATTTGAAAACTCATAGTGTGCAAGCCCATTTCAGAACACTGTGTCTCCAGAAATATTCTAAAGTAATCAACACACACTGGAACTTAGATTGTAGGCTAAAACCAGATTGTATATTCAACACAACCAACCAAATGAACCAAAACCATAGTATTTCAAATGTGATGTCCACATTAGTTGATATGTGTTTAGTAGCCTACATGAACATGAGTGTCTGAGGGTATTACAAGGCCACAAGGCTTGTTAAAGTTGTGGAAGCAAAGTGTTTTTTGTGGCACACATGCATTAGCATGCCATTGCTGTGTAGTATGTGTATCTGTATGTGTTGCCTGCATGTGCAATTGTATGCCGTCTTGTGGTTTGACATTGACACTGACGCTGTGAGTGACTTAACTCCCAGGCAGTTCATTAGACTCGTCTTCCTGGCAGGTGTCCAGACACTCTCATGGGGGCTTTTTTCTACCCCCGTCTGCTTTGTGCCCCCCACCCCCAACCCCTTCCCCCCTAAATCATCTTATCTCAGAACGACAGCGCATCACAAAGAACCCTGTGCCCAGACCATAATCATTTGTCCACCTGCTTTGTTGACATAGGCAGAGGGGTGACAACACTTCATGCTTGGCATGTGATGTGCCAGCCCTGTTCACTTAAGCATTTTGAATGAATGATTCCAAGAATGAAGATTGAACATTTGTTTTCCACCCAAGCGTAGCTTGTTCTTTTACCTCACTTTGCATTTCACCACCCCCCCCCCCCCACCCCCCTCTTAGCCCTTAGTCTCTTTCAAGCATCAGTGATAAGGCATAAGGAACAGTTTTCTCTGGAGTAATATCTTTAGTGTGGGTCGCACATGTTCAGACCGGGGCAGAATCTGAGTGATTGTGATTCTGATGTCTGTGCGAGAGTGGCTTGTTCACGCTTGTCAATTATTCATGAGCTTTTCAGCAGCTAATCAGAGAAGAGTTCCAGTGAGCCTCCAGTTCTGACAATGCCCTCCTTTCCTGTCTCTGTGCCTCACTTGTTGTCTCATTCCTGGACAAGTAGAACATTATTCTTAGCTCTGTGGTTGATGGGCTGTTTTTCCCCCCTTCCTGGCATGACGACATGCAGTTTGGCAGCCGATGCATGTTTGCAGAAGCAGTTCATCCACTTATGAATCGAGCAACACCCTTAAAGGCCAGAGAGCGCTCCTCCTTGGTTGCGTTGCTGAGACGCTAATGAGAAAAACACTCAGCCTGTTACACCTAGGAAGAGAGGAGCTGGTTTCTGTGAACGTTTGCAGAGGAAGCTTGGGTGGTGTTTGTGTTCCTTTGTCTCTGAGGCAAGAAGGTCACCCCTAAGCCTCTAAATAGCCAAATTCTTTCAGAGAATAACTATGCAACGGGAAGTAAAACAACATGCAGTTTTTTAAAGCATGAAACATATCCTACAGTTGAATGTGATAGGCCTACAGGGTAGGCTTGTAGACAGTGTTGTGTTGCTATCATAGCTCCATGTTTACCCTTCAGATAAGCTCGGTTCTTATCTCTGGCCTGAATCATGTTTGTGTTACTGTTTGCAGTGCTGACAGGTGACGTTAAGCTCTGTAAAGTTGGCTAGACCAAATCCAGCGTTCGGGACCGTCTTCCACTTTCTGCTCAGCTGTATGGCCATAGTGACTTGTGAGAGTCGGCTTGGAAAAAATGCCACTCAATGTCTTCCCCTTAGCAGGCACCATCCATGCATGGAAAAGCCCAGGGAATGCTGGGAACCACTGTAACATTTTGGGTCAGCGAGGTTCTCCCCGAGAGAGTTAGACAGAGTCCAGATGTGGAGGGGTCGGGGCCACGATCCGTTCACAACCCTGGCCATGTGATACGGGATCATGGCCTCGGCTGGCTGGATAAGCAGTCACTCATTCCACTGTTGTGACGGCTCACCTCTCCACTCTGCCTTTATTACACACACATGAAGGGAATACCACCCTGCATGGATTTGCCATGCGCTCTCTCTCTCTCTCTCTCTCTCTCTCTCTCTCTCTCTCTCTCTTGCACTCTCTCTCACTCTCTCTCTCTCTCTCTCTCTCTCTCTCTCTCTCTCTCTCTCTCTCTCTCTCTCTCTCAATGACTTTCTCTGTGGTGCTGATGTTTGGGTGTCTTCCTTTTTTTCTTTTTCTTTGTCTTCCTCCCCTATTGGCCCATCTCTGTGTCTTTCCTGTTCCTGTGCCTACACGCTCCCTTGTCTAGTGGGTGCAGAGCGGCACCCGGGCACAGTGGCGGCGGGGCCTCCGACTCCACGCGTGCAGGCTTCCTAAGGGGAACAAGTCCTTATCTGTCCATTAATACAGAGCAGCTCATGTGTGCCAGCAGCAGGCTGAGGTGGAGGAGAGGTGGCAGGGGAAGCCATGCCCATGTTTGGGACTGCAGGCAGTTACTTGCCCTCCCTAAACCAGTCCCGTCCCCGCATCTGCCTGGACTCATCCCTTAATCAGCCACTTAATAACACAATATGCTGCACCCCACTCACAGCAAGTGCTATAGGAAATGTGCCGGTGATGGTGGAGTGGTTGTACGCTGAGCTGATTGAATCCCCTCATCTGCGGCTGTCCGTGCACACTAGTGCGCTCTCTCTTTGCCTCTCTGTGTCACTTTGCCTCTGCCTCCGTCTCCCTTTGTGCGCTGGAAGCCAGACAGCGTTGTGATAATAGAGGCTCTGATCGCTGTCGCACTCCCACAGATGCAATGAATTGTTAATGCCAAGGCAGAGAGAAAACAGAGGGATGGGTGGGGAAAAATAGAATTACTCTCTGGTTTGAATTATTGAGGGTGAGCTAAGAGTCACACTTACACACTCGGGAGGCGTGCACACACACGCACATCACACACACATCACAATCACATTACACACACATCACACACACACACACATCACACACACACCACTTGCGTCCGCTTAACATGCCGCCCTGGTGCTGTGGGTTATTTTCCCGCGGTTTAGGGTGTGCATGTGTTATCGCCATGGGTTTCTCCCCCTGGCCGTCAGAATGTGTGTTAGCTGTGTGTGTTCTTGCCCTGTCATCTCATCCTATATAGCAGATCTGTGGGAGGACCTAGCCTGTTAATTAGCCATTCCACTGCTTTGAAAGAAATGTGCTGTCTGTGCATGCTTGTGTGCACTCTGTCAGGTTCTCACAGTATTTGAACGTTGAAGGGGGAGAAAGGGTGCAGATTTTGGCCAAAGTCTTTTATTGAATGTGAGCTGGGCTAGAGACTCTGTCATCCAGCCACTCACGCACATGCACACGCGCCACGGGGCGGCACTGGGTTAAGGACGTACAGTAGGTTTTTGAAGTAATATGGGTCAGATCTGCTATACTGCAGCAGCAAAAATGTCATCTCCAGAGAACCGAAAACAAACCGAATAAGATCCTGTATCGCACTAATTTTATCTCTAAACTCCCATGCTACCTAGGTACACAAGCACACACTCACTCTCACACACAAACATTGAGAACAGCTTATCCTATTTGTTTCCAACCTGACTATCTGTCTGTCTGTCACTCTCTTTCTCTCTCTCTCTCCCTCCCGCACTCGTCACTTAGGCATGGTAGTGCTTACGGTGAAAGTGGTAAGCCTGCAGGTCATCCGTAGATTAAGCATAATGCTGGAGCTGAAAGGTGCTTGACCTCGCCTGAGGAAAGAGTGAGAGCAGCAATGCTTAATAGACCATGGGATTATTTATTTATATATTTATTTAGATAGTTATTTTGATATGTCCATATTGCAGTTGTCAGAACTAGAGGTAAATGTTTGCCAGATAAGCCATGGGTTTAAAAAACAGTCCCACCGATCGTCACTTTAATATTAAACTGTGTTTCTTCCTGGTTATGTGTGCATTTGTGCAATGCACTGGGCAATGCCATTATGACGATCTGTTTCATGTTGTGTGTGTGTTTGTGTATTTCAGGCAGGATGGAGAGAGAACCATGCCACGTTCATGAGCGAGCTGAAGAATCTGCAGGCGTCTGGGCTCACGACCATGGGTCAGGCCCTGCGCTCTGCCTTCGACCTGCTCAACCTCAACAGACTGGCATCTGGCATCGACAACTATGGCCAGGTACCTTGATATGGTTGAACTGGTCTTCGCTGACCCTTATCAGCATTTAACACATTTAACACTAGAACAGAATGCTATGTACATATTTCTTTTTAATCCTGTGATTCTCATGCATAGGCATTATTCCGTGTCAATAATGTAAACTAACCTACAACCTAGAAGTCATGCAGTTCCATGCATTTACTAAGTACTCACGCAAGCATTATTTTTCAGAAAGATAGTCTTTCAGAATGATATTCCTTACTGCACTGTAATGACCACATCTTTCTGACTGTCTGGGCTGTGAATATGAGCTTCTTGTCCATTACCTCCACAATTTCTCACTCTCTCATTCCCCTGTCAGTGCACCCATTGTTCCCTCACGCTCCCAGTCTGAAAGCATGATGGATTAGATAGGGGAAGGGGGGTTGGGGGTCAGTCTAGCAAAGTATAGCGCCGAGGCAGTATGTAAATCCACTTACTGTCTCCTTGCGGGGAGAATGAGCAGGCGTGCCCTGACCCCTACAGCACACGCTGGGAGCCTGGCTCAGTCCAGCAGTGGCTCGCTCTCTCTCTGAGGTTTTCGCTATCGCTGGACTCCCAGTAGCTGGGAGGGAGCTATGATGCATGAAAAGACCAGAGGATCAGAACCTCACTGATGGTTGACATCATGGAATATTTCAAAAAGTTTGTATGAAATGATCAAGTGGAAGCAGCTGCAGCATAGCAGGCTGAGTGGAACAAAATGGAGGAGTTGGGGTGTGGGGGTGGGGGGTTGCAAACAAATGCTGACACACACACACTTCTATTCTGTGTAGAATTTATCCTTGGCTCCCACTGCTGGTTCCAGAGTTACGCAATTCTCCGGCCCTTCTGGTCAGAGAATGGTGGTCAGAAAGCAGACCCTCTCCGGAGCTTGAATTTCCCCTGGGGATCAATAAAGTATCTATCTATCTATCTATCTATCTATCTATCTGGAAGCAGGAGTGGGCAGGCATGTGTTGGGCTCGCTAGATGGAAAGTCCTTGCTTAACTTTTTGTTTTTCTCTCTCTCTCTCTCTCAGGGCCGTAATCCTTTCTTCCTGGAGCCCGCGGTGATCATCACAATCACAGATGGGAACAAACTGACGCACAGCTCAGGTGTATCTGACGAGGTGAGAGGTCACGGCCCTGGACCCCATCCATCAGTCTGATACCAGCAGCATTGTTTGAAATATTGAGCAGTTTTCGAATATAATTTTGTTCAGACAATAGCACAGACAAACAGCACTTTGAGCTATCTCCTTTGAGCTGAACCAGTTATGTTATATATTTATAGTTTTTGGAATGTTTTCTTCGGAATGTTTTATCAGACACCTGCGTCCATATAGTTGCAATATGTAACTTATTGTAACATATTTTTGGATGCTGAGGTCCCGGTAGTGGGCAAGGGAGGACTGTGAATTGGTTACTGTTTCAATGTCTCCTGTTCCGCTTGTGGGGAGCTGCGCTGACTCCTCTGACTTCCCTCTCCTCCCAGCTGCACCTCCCTCTGAACTCCCCGCTGCCGGGCAGTGAGCTGACCAAGGAGCCGTTCCGCTGGGATCAGCGCCTCTTCGCTCTGGTCCTCCGTCTGCCCGGTGCCGCCATGCCGGAGAACGAGCAGCTGGGCAGCGTCCCCACCGACGAGTCGGCCATTACGCAGATGTGTGAAGTTACTGGAGGTACCACGGCACCTGAGCTCTTTACTATTATTCTGCCAGAGATGGACGCATGCGCACACACACACACGCACTCACACACTCTCATTCAGGTCATCACACATACACAAACCACATCTAGATGACCAAATATGTGTGTGCTCATATACATTTTCACACTCTCAACCACAGACACACACCCACGCATCATACAGTAATAATAATTTCCTGTGTATTCGCCGCATTGTGTATAAACAGCAGGACAATGTTTTATGCAAGTTAAAAAACAAAACCATATTAATACCGTGTATTAACCTCATAGCCCCCGTGTATTAACCTCATAGCTGAAGAAATTTAGCAAAATCAATGTATAAACCTTGGCTAATAGTTGGGAAATTATGGTAGACACCTATATGCACACACTTTCCTACACATGGACAGGCGTGCATGCACAGATACACATTTGCATACACCAGTCTTCTTAAACATTCAAAACGGGAATACACCTGTGAATATTTAACACAATACGCCCACCACACAAAAACATACACATGTGCTTACACATACACATACACACACAGGCACCCGCACATGCACAAATACTTGCTCTAGTGTCGTTTCCGCCCCACTGCATGGCTGCCAGAGCGGTTTCCACTGTGTTAAGTAATGCAGAGCAGATACGTTTCCATGAGGGAAGGTCAGAGGAGCACATTGGCCAACAGAGCACATATAAACACCCCACACAGCAGCAGTGTGTGCATGCTGGACACACATGAGCTCCATGGCTTCATGGCTGTGAGAGTGGCAGTTGAAATGACTGCTTTGTGGACCTCATGGATTTTTCTTTTGTCTCTTTCCTTCTTTCTTTGTCCTCTACCCCTACTCCTCTCTCCCTCTCTCTCTCTCTCTCTCTCTCTCTCTCCCTCTCCCTCTTGATCTACTCCTCAGGCCGTTCGTACTGTGTTCGCACTCAGAGAATGCTCAACCAGTGTCTGGAGTCTCTGGTGCAGAAGGTTCTGAGCGGTGTGGTGATTAATTTTGAGAAGACGGGGCCGGACCCCCCTATGCTGGGAGAAGGTAGGCTCAGCTATCAGCAGTCAGAGTCTAGAACAGTGATGTATGTCACCGAGCAGCCGGGACTCTCTGAGCAGGCTGGGTGGCTTGTAAGCAGATGTGTGTGAGTGTATTCGGAGGAAGGGAATGTCCACTTAGCATTTTAGGTTTGGGGTGGAGTAGCTGAATGGCTTGTAGATATTTATGGCCTCTCTTTTCTGCTGTCCCTCCCTCTCTGTCTGTCTGTCTGTCTCTCTCTCTCTCTCTCTCTCTCTCTCTCTCTCTCTCTCTCTCTCTCTCTCTCTCTCTCTCCCTCTCTCTCTCCCTCCTCTTGCAGATGGGCAGGTTGATCCGACCCGGTCCGTGTCGTCCTTCAGTCCACAGCCCTGGCACAGCTGCCACAAGCTCATCTACGTGCGTCCCAATCCCAAGACGGGGGTGCCCGTGGGCCACTGGCCCATCCCCGAGTCCTTCTGGCCCGACCAGAACTCGCCCACTCTGGTGAGCATTGGCATCCGTTTGACCACCAGTTGTTCTTACTGCACTCAGTCAGACAGGACAGGTCACCAGCCATAAGTATGAAAACCGCTCAGCACAAATGGTGTTGTTGTTTTGTACCATCATGCCAAGGTCAGACTGTCCTATGGGAGATGGGAGTCGTTCCCTAAACTGTGAAACCAGAAGGAAGCCACAGTTTGCCTCACTTGCAGTCAGCAGCATTTTGTAATTTAGATTCAACCAGATGTTCCAGAAAACAGATGCTACTCTCACACTCCTAAAAGTTGCCTTACCATGGAGACTTGGAGAAAGCATACTGACAGACTGGCACACACGCACACTCAGCCGCACACCCACTCACTCCTCCACACATGCGCACACACACTGATCACCACTCTGATGCTTCCTCCTCCTCTCGTCTGTCCTCATCCCAGCCCTCCTCCTGCTCCAGAACATCAAGCCCACTGCAGCTGTACGGGAGCCCATCTGGCCTCGTGTGATGCGCTCTGAGCACACAGAGCGTCAGGAACACCTTCCTTTAGGGACGCTCCTCGTCACCCCCCCACGCGGCCTCGCGCGCCCGGGGAGGGGACTTTTACAGGGCATTAAAACGCTCTCCTCTAGGAGGCTGGCCACTGGCCACCAGCTTAGGCACTCATCAATCAGCCGCGGTTCCTTAAGGCTGGTGGGCCGTTTGGGATTCTCACGGGACACCGAGTGCAGACAGTGCAAAGCCAGCAGTACTGAAGGATGATCATACACTGTAATGGCTTCAGGCGTTTTTTGTGGAACTCCGTCAGCCATAAGGCACATATGCCCCCATCAGGCTTCAGTGTGATCATGCCTCAGCAGGGCAGAGTTCAGCTCCGCTCAGGCCATTTACTCTGATCAAAGAGAGCGGAGGCCTCATATCAGGCAGGGATCTTGGCTCTCCCCTGAACACCCTGATCAGTCTGTTTAATGGAGAGAGCAGGAGGGGGTTTAATGTTCAGGTGCCCTCCCTTGACCTCGCACTCTGCCAGCCATATGATTTCCTTCCTCCGCTTCTCTCCCTCGTCCTCCAGAGCGCATGAAACTGAAAAGCACAGTGGGCGTGAGCAGAAGCTCTTGTTCCTGTTGCTTTAGAAATTTTGTTTTTTTTAGACTTTGTTTTCAGTGTGGGTATTTTCGAATGTCAGAGCTTGAAAGGAGTATTTTTTTGTGAGCTGGTGCGTTGCCGTGGGATATGTGTGTGGGCATGGGTTTAGGGTTTAACATAGTGGCTGGCTGGGCTTTGCAGGCCTGCAACAGGGGAACCCAATGCCTCTGACTTGACATGTACAGACGTTATTTTTGGGGGCCAAAGGCCTAAACATACACAACACACACAAGCCCTGCTTTCGAGCGACAGCCAACAAGTCTTTGCAGCCATCCCTTTTTAACATCAGTGTCTGTATCCTAAGTGTGTGTGTGTGTGTGTGTGTGTGTGTGTGTGTGGATGGGTGTGTGGGTCTGATATAGATAAACAGCTTATGATGCCATTTGTCTGGTATGGGTGGGGGCTTCCTCCACCCAACTGGGCCCATGCTCCACTCCCTCAGTCTCTTCTCTTAACACACACCATGCTGATTCCATCCCAACCCTCTGGTCCTGTTCCTTGTTCCCTGGCAGCCGCCCCGCTCTGCCCACCCGGTGGTGCGCTTCTCCTGCGTGGACTGTGAGCCCATGGTGATAGACAAGCTGCCCTTCGACAAGTACGAGCTGGAGCCCTCGCCCCTCACGCAGTACATCCTGGAGAGGAAGTCACCGCACATGTGCTGGCAGGTAGGCTCCGCCTTGACAGTCAAAGCAGGATGAACTCGCACACCCAACACTGCCCATTTAATTATGTAGCTTGTCTTGTACTATTTGTCTAAACAAATAGGTGAAAAGCTGAATTATATTTTGTATACAAAGCCTTGGGTGGGACAGATACAACAATATAATAATAACAGGCTTCACGTTGGCAACACAGACATAATAACTATACTATACAGTGCTATATTTTGAATGGATGCAGAGCTAGTCAGAAGTGTATGTTGGGAATCTTTGTATGAGATGGTGTTTCAGGATTATGTATGGTTTGCAGATTAGCACTTAACAACTGTGCCAGAACAAGCCTGTTGTAAAAAAAAGAGGCTTGGCACAAACACAACCCAAGGCAGCTTGTAAGTTGTTTTATATCCGTGTTCTATTTTAGGCAGATACAAATAAGTAGTTCTGTTCACAGCTAATGTTCTGTCAATGACTCACAGGCTTGGGGGGCATTTAGATGTAATGATGCAATGCTCTGTCCATTCACCCTGCACCAGTTTGGAATCTCTGATGTGGTCAGGTTAAAGTCTGCTACGCTCCTTTAAAATTTGGAATTTTCCCACATGAGTCTGGAGAGGATCAAAGGGCATGGAGACATGGCCCAGATCAGATCAACCCATAAACCCGCCATGACCACGCCCTTTGAGTGTCGTAAACAGCTCCAGGCTTGGAGTTGGCACACTGGATTGGTACTCCATAGGTACTCCACCTATGCAGCAATAATAAGCGAGGGAATGGTAAGATGTTAGCGGTTAGCAGCCAGACTGATTAAGCACCATGAGCGCAGAGAGACGGCAGGTGGCGCGCCGAGGGAGGCCATCTCTGGAAAGCAGCCCCGTCCCTGCTCTGCCCCTGGGGGACGGCCGGCATGTTGGGCTGCAGCGCTGGGTGGGTGGGAGGCTGGGGAGGGGACAGATTTAGTAGGAGCGTCTCTAGAGGGGCCTCCTGGAGTAACGAGGCATGGAGGCAGCGCAGCGCAGCGCAGCACTGGTCCCAGAGGCAGCGCTGTGCGTGCTCGGTTGAATATTAAGACAAACGGTGGAGTTTAAAAAGCTTGAAGCTACAGCATTGTAACCCTTTCTCTCTCTCTTTCTCTCTCCCTCTGTCTCTCTCTCTCTCTCTCCCTCCCCCTCTCTGTCTCTTTTTTTCTCCGTCTCAGGTGTTTGTGAACTGCAGTGGGAAGCACAGCGAGCTGGCTCACCCGTTTGGTTACCTGAAAGCGAGCACCACGCTCACCTGTGTCAACCTCTTCGTCATGCCTTACAACTACCCTGTCCTGTTGCCTCTGCTTGGTATGTGTCCCAGCGCGCGGCGTGCATGACTCGCTGAAGCACACCCGACACGCACATGGAGAAGGCTAAAGAAAGTTTAAATAGGGCTTCAACTTACACTATAGCATTACACTGAAAGTTGGTGGTGGAGGATTGGAGCTAATCAGGATATGGTGGAAACTTGAACACTTGAAGAACTGCTGTTTAGATTATTATAATGAGTGGTTCTGTTGGAGGAAAAGCGGTTGGGTTGTGTATCGGCAGAAAAACATAGGCAGTAAAAAGAGATTTTTCAGCTGGTTAGAAGCGTATGGCCACATTTTCCATCCATGCACTCATACTTCTTAATTTAGCCTGATTAACCCTCAAACTCTATTAGGCAGAGGAGCAAATCAAAGAGCCAGACGCTCAGGGCACAGAGACTACATCAACGGCCCCCGCGGGGCTTACTGGAGCATTTGTCACTGTCTTGTGCTTCCGTCGCCTTTTCAAGACTTTTAGCTTGACTAAATGAATGTGTCAGCTATGTTACCATGGAAGCCAAATAAAGGCCTCCAGGGGTTGGATGGAGCACAGTACCTTCCTTAGCATCTCTCCGTCTCTTGTTTCCTTCCTCTTTTCTCACTGTCTCTCGCAAACATGTCTCCCAACAGACGACCTGTTTAAAGTGCACAAGCTGAAGCCAAACCTAAAATGGCGACAGGCCTTTGAGATCTACCTGAAGTCCATGCCACCATATTTCCTACTGGTAAGACCCTACTTAGTCAATTCATCTCAATAATATCTAATATATGATATCAATAAAATGTTGTTTGAAAGCACATTTGTATATTAGGATGATATTCTTCATTAACACTACTATCATCTTATCTGTGCTACAGCCCTTGAAGAAGGCACTGAGGATGATGGGAGCTCCGAATCTAATCTCAGACAACATGGACTGTGGCCTGAGCTACAGCGTCATCTCCTACCTGAAGAAGCTCAGCCAGCAGGTCAGTCCAGCCGGCCCGGTCCAGCTCAGCGCGCTCCAGCCAAGTCCACTTTTATTGACACTGACAGGAAAGCAGTGGGGGAGAATATTCAGACCGAGACAAGCCAGCAGGGATCTATTATTTATTATATCTGCAAGAAGCACATGAAACGAATGTTCAACAATAGCAGTTACATGAAAAGAAACAAGACCCTGCTGATGTGCTTGCCTTGTATTTTCTTGGATTAGCTGTTCTTTGGCTAACTAGACCCTTGTCGTTTCTCACAGGCCAAAATCGAGTCAGACCGTCTGATTGCATCAGTGGGCAAGAAGCCCCCTCAGGAAACGGGCATCAAGGTGAAGAACCACTCCAACGCCCTGTCGCTGGCGCACCGCCGGGACTTCAAGCAGCTGCTCCAGGGGATCACCGGGGAGATGCCGCTGCGGCTCGCCGACATCAACTTCAAAGAGTTTGCTGGCTTCCAGATCGCACTGCTCAACAAGGTACCACCGCCAGGCCATCAATGAAATATTAACGCCAGAGATCATGTTTTTTTGGGTCGAGATCGATTTGGCAGAGGGGGATATGAAAAGCCAGCACTGTTTGCTTAATATGATCAGATTCAAGAAGGCCTTTGAACATTAGACATAAATCACATTTTTCTCTTCTCACATTTTTTCTCCCTCTATTTCCTGTGAAGGATCTGAAGCCCCAGGCCTATCGGAATGCCTATGACATTCCAAGACGGAACCTTCTGGATCAGGTGACCCGCATGCGCTCCAACCTTCTGAGGACAACCCAGAAGCTCATTAGGGGACAGGATGAAGGTAAACAATTACAAAAATATACACATTCACTCTTCACTGACTCACATTCACTGTCAAGTTTAAATTAAAGTGTTAATCATTGGACTTTTGTACTTACCTACTTAACGCTTTTCCCATTGCACTGCACTGCATTGAACTGCATTACACTAAGGCCCTCATAACAGTCTGTTTTGATGCTGCATTATTACAAGTGAGCATATTTCCATTGCCACAAGGAAGGACAAAGGGCTTCCACTTTTTGTTCCAGTAATACGTGGTTTCAAAACACTGGAAGGAAGGTGTTCACACTGGAAAAGTGATCTTTTGGACACAAATACAAGATATTTCAAGGAATTGCCTATGATTTTCTTTTTATTGATGGCAACGAAAAACATGTAAAATATAATTGCCATGAGCTTGCTAAACAGCCATAGAAGTAGCAGTTGAATTGAAAGCAGCTGCTGTAGTCTGAAAAGATGGGGAATAACCCTGTTTGTCCAAGCGCTGCTGCAGTGGCCTTATTTTGTTTTAAACATCTGTGTGTGATGACAAAGGCCCAATTATGCAACTGCGGTGAGCCTTAAATGTTTTAAGGCCAATTTCCATTTACCAGGCAAGAATCCATGTTGTGATGATCCATATGTGCTGGCAGAAAAAAGCAAAAACAAAATGTATTGCCTCAGAGATGTTGTGTAATTTGGTTCAGGGATTTTCTCAGGCAGCTGTGGTTTATGCCAAGTCCTGTCTATTAGTTTGATGTGAAGAGGTCACCAGTGGCTATTTGTGTTGTATTTGTTTGGTATCAAAACAGGCCTCTCTCATCGCTTTGGACTCTGTGTACTAGTGGTCACAAGAGTCTACTTTATTTGCTAACTCTACCCACATACTCCCCACAACCGCTCAGAAAGACAAACCTGAGCCCCACGTTAATAAACTCTAATGGAGTTCCCCTGGTCATGCCCTTTCCAGTGGTTGGAGTGCAGGACGTAACGGATGTGTCTGGGGCCTCATTGCTCTTCTCTCCTCCACAGACTACCTGCACAGCATCCCCGTCGGCCAGATGGGCAACTATCAGGAGTACCTGAAGATGATGCCCTCGCCGCTGCGGGAGATCGACCCTGACCAGCCCAAGCGCCTGCACACGTTTGGGAACCCCTTCAAGCAGGATAAGAAGGTACCCATGAGCTAACAGGCCCCTGCACTCCCAACACACTCCATTGTTCCGCTTCCTCTGATTCTATATGACATACTGAGAGCGCACTAGTTATTCTGAAGGCCTTCCTTCCTGTCTGTGGACCTGCATCACAATGTGTGGCCTCTCCCCAGGGGATGATGATCGACGAGGCCGACGAGTTTGTGACGGGCCCCCAAAACAAGAAGCGGGGCAACTCGGGGGACCCCAACTCGGGCGCGGCGCCCAAGAGGCGGAGGAGCATGTCGCCACTGCTGCGGCGGCCGCAGACCCCGCCCATCATCACCAACCACGTGGTGAACAAAGGAGCACCGGGAGCTCAGGGCCAGCAGGGCCTCATCAAGCCAATCCCACTGCTCAAAGGTAATTAGGCTGGGAGAACAGGAGGAACGCAGACTAATGAGCAGAGAGAGAGAGAGAGAGAGAGAGAGAGAGAGAGAGAAAGGAAGAAAAGACAGAGAGAGATGGGTCAAGACAAAGGAAGGTTGTTGGAGAATTATTTAGTTATGAGCGTTAAGGAGAGCTCAGCGCTGTTGCTGCTTTATCTGGCATGAATGAGTGTACAGTATTATGTTTGAGTTTGGATTCAGTGTGTGAGCTCCACAGCAATAGCCATAGCTCTTACCTCTGAGTCATCCTATCATATAACCACTGCAGACTTCCTTAGGCTGACGATGCTTGAGAACGAAACTATTTAGTTGAATGATTTGGTACAGGCAATATCCTGCAATTGGTATAGTGAAATGTTATTTAGTGTCCCTTCCTCATACCTTTTTGTATTGTTTGAATTGAGTGTGCCCTACTCCCATTGTTTCCAAGTGTATTAGGTAAGCTCAGTCAAGTTTGCTTGCTCAAGCATAAAGAAATATGTATCATTGTCTAACTGTGGACAATGACATATACACCAGCTGTGGATGGAATCCAGTTATCTCTAGGCTCAAACGACAGTGTAAATGATGCCTACACAGGTGAAAAGGTCACAGAGAAAAGGTCTTTTTTTTTTCTTCAGTCAAAATATTTACCGTCAGCCTGTCTCCCCCTACAGGAGTGGAGGAGAACAGTGTCCTAGGAACGGAGAGCAATGGAGACCGAGGACCAGGTACAGAGGCCAATGACGGCTGGCCTGGAGGGGTGGACGGCAGTCCTGCAGGCATCTCATTGGATGAGAGGGGAGGGGGTGGCCTGAGTGACAGCGGCGAGGACCAGTCCGGAATGGACGAGTGTCTCAGCGAGGACGGCCTGGACGAGAGGCCGTTGGACCGCCAGCAGAACTGCGAGGGCCTGAGTCCTCCCAGCCAGGAGGGGGTGACCGACGGGAACGGAGGGGAGAGCACCCCGGGGACGGTCATCATGATCCCGCTGGAGGGTAGCAACGCCGAGCTGCGCTCACGGGTCATCAAGGAGGTCCGCAAGCCTGGTCGCAGTGAGTATCCCCAGCGCCTACACACACACATACACACTCACACAACAGCTCTCACACAGACACACACACACAAATAACAGCTCTGGGCTCAGACCCACACACCCACACACCCACACACCCACACACCCACACACACACACACACACACACACACACACACACACACACACACACACACACACTCATGCATATACAGTACATACCAGGCATTCTTATTCCATGACATGAAGTAATTTCCACTGAAGTCCCTTTCTGGCCTCTGTTTCACTTAACTGATAGTGAAAAGAGAACATGCACATGTTAACAGAGAGATTGCCCAAGGGCTGCTAAATGGTTAGAATGTGGTTACAGAGGTTGCCTGTCTGAATATAGCTGTGTGCATATGCCAGCTAAAGCCCTGAGCTGGACTAAAAGGCTTTTCTTTGTGAGCGTGTTTGACTGTGTCAGGTTCAGTGTAGAACAAACCATTGTGTTGTGCTATATAAGGCTTGAGGTTGATATTGATCTTGATGGTCTTAGCTTTCTTCTAATCTCTGCCATGTGCCTCTCCCCAGACTATGAGACTATCTTCAGGCTACTGGAGGAGGTGAAAGGGCCGGTGTCTGTGCAGAGGTACTTCATCCACCATGCCATCAAAGAGGCTGCCAGGTGAGTCAGAAAGCCCTACCACACATACCCACTGTTATATTCATTGCCTTTTTTCATACTGATGCATTAACTATACCTGCTGTAGGCAGAGTAAGCATTTCCTCCTGACAGACTGCGGTCGCTGTAGTTCAGGCCCTCAGTTCACTGAGTGCACAAAATAATTGGCAAGGATGGTTGCCTGTCTCCTCTGATATTTCCTGAGTGGCTCATACAGTCAGACTGTTTCTAATTACAGAATCCGTTAGTATTTTATTTAAAAAGAATCTGTGTTTGTGGTGGTTACCAGGATGCAAAGCAGGCCAGATGAAGTGCTAACTGCACCTTGAAGGCTTTCAAATAGTTGTTTCCTGTATTGAGGCACATTGTGTCCAGTAAATGCTGCCGGAGCCAAAAGACATTGAGGTCGCATCTGTTGTGCCCACCACCAATCTGGCACCCTGCAGTACCCCTGTGGTGCTACACGGGCACACGCCGCCTGTCCACTTTCTGCCTTTCACTCTTCCTGAATGGACACAGCCTCCTGCTGCCTCAAATTCACCCTGACATCTCCTCTTGCGCTCTCCTTTTCTCTCACTCCCTCACTCACTCACTCCCTCCCTCGCTCGCTCACTCTCTTCCCATCCCCCGGCCATTTCTGTTCTCTGTGACCTACACCTCTCCCTCTGTGTCTCTGTCCTTCCTCCCATTCCCTCATGTGTGTCTGTTCTCTCTCTCCGTCCTCTCGGTGCAGGTTTAAGAAGCGGGTGCTGATCCAGCAGCTGGAGACGGCTCTGGAGGAGATGGAGGAGAAGCAGATGCTGCCGCAGAGGGTCAACAACATCCACGGCAGATAGTGTCGCCGCCTGTCCTCGCTGACCGCAGACAAAGAGAAAGAAGAGATGGAGAGATATACACACACAAACACGCACGCAAGACAGAAGGCACGGGAAGAGAGAGAGAGAAGGGGCCACACTGACACACACACACACACACACACACACACATACACACACACATACACACACCAACTGACCCTGATGAGGAGAAAAGACTGACCAATCAGCAGCTCCCTCAGGGCACAGCTGAGCCCAAGGAAAGGGAGATATGGGAGACACAGAGGCGGATGTCAAGATCCAGATTTTTTTCTTTTTTTAAGACAAAGGTCATGCTAGTTTGAGTATTCTTTTTTTTGGAAAGGGGGGGGGGGGAGGGGTGTTCTGAAAGTCATGAGACATTAAATCAAGACTCACAGCTACTGTAGTCTGTTTCTGAACCAGCTGACCACACCGACACCGCATCTACAGATCCACAAAACACACTCCAGATAGTCAGCATGATGCACAGTGTCCTCGGAGCTTCTAAGAAGCCACGGGTCAGGGCTGGAGATTTTTGTTACATGAAGCCTAACCTTCATGCAGGTGAAAGATTGGAAATGTCACAATGTCAGATGTAGTGTAGTATGATTCCTGTGGTTTTTAAACGAGCCACAGGTTTATAGACCAAGGGGGGGTAACCATTGGCCACCCAACAGCTGATGTGTTCTACACCACTACACAGCAATAATCAGAATGGCATCATTTGCTGAGGGAGCTCAACTTCCTGAATTGACACCACTTGAAATTCAGTGTGGCTGCAAGCTTACAAGGTAGGGAGAGCAACTAGCTGGTTCAATTAACAATCTGAGGCCCACATGAAAAGTCTACCTCAGTCTGATATGTGGAGTTCACTTTTCTGTGCTCTGGGATAGGGTGTGATTGACAGATAGATCCTGCAAGTACAAATGTCTATTGATGAAAGTGGAGGACCTTAATGTGGCCGTTGCTTGTCGACAACCTCCTCACATGCAAACAGTCCTTTAAGCAATAGTCTCTGAAGAACACTGGCTCTACAATGAGGTTCAGCACTTAAAACAGGCTGGTAGATGTCCATTAGGACTTGGAGAGAGAGGGGGGAGGGGGGGCACGTGTTTGGTTAAGGCCTGGCCCACGTTGTGTTCGGGTCCACAGAACTTTCATTGTCCTGCCTCAGAAAGTGTGTGGTGGTCCAAAATCTCTGCAGCCCCCATCATACGTCACCTGTTCCTTGTGGGGCAGCTGCAAAGGCCTTCATTTGGCAGTTCATAGTAACTTGTTGGAGGCCATCATAAACTCCCAGTTGTTGTTCCTTGAGTTTGTTTTTTTGAATAGCAGATGTATACTACTTTTAAATGTTCATAAATAAAATATAGATTATTTTTGGATGGTATTCTTACCAGAACCTAAAAATGAGAATATTTTAAAAGTTGTATAAAACATTTTGTAAACTGTTATTATATATAAAAATCTGAAAATTTTATGATTTTTTTAAGAAACAACAAAATAAACATGACAAAGTTCAGACTGTGTGCGTTTATGTACCAATGTAGATATGAAACTGAAAATAACTTCAGGCTTTGTGTAGTTGTATACATCTGAGGTAGCAATACACCACTACCACTACTACAGTGCAGTTCATTGGGTTTTGGCTTTTTTGTATGCAGACTAATCACATAGCCACTGGCCAATTTCACCAGGTTATGTGAATGAGACTCATCTATTTTTACAATAGGATGAATGTGATGCGAGCAGATACTGCTTACACATTGACAGCTCACCAACTGAAAGTTCTGGTTACCTTCAAAGGTCACATGCACTACACTAGGGGGGCCTTTAGGACCTATTGATGATATTGCAAAGCATTAATAATAAATCGGGGCATTGTATACTTTGTCCTTTCTACATGCTGCTTTTTCTCGTCTTTGCCAGTAGGCAAGGCTAAGATATTCAACAGATATTCAATAAGGAATGATGGAAACAAAAGTCAGAGTTTGTTCAGGTTACAAATTCTTCCATAAAATTTCAGAATTTATTATTTTTAAGTTAAAAATGTCATGACATAAAAGTGGAACAAAATTACAAACATTCTCCCCAGAACAAATGTACCATTAGTCTCCACTACGTGTTCACAGTATCGTTAGCATTATCGCTAAACAACCTTCAATTCATGTTTGTTTCAGCCTTTACAGATATCATTAATGCATTTCCATGACCTCAGGTGTTTATTGCATAATAAATTGAAATCCAGACGATGAACATGAATGAACATAAATACACTGTATGGTCCATTGGACATCCCCCGTTTGAGTGCATGGCCGGGAAGAACATAATTCAGTCAGGAACAGCTGCACAGCCTTAAATGTGGAGGTTGATGCAAGGTTTTTTTTTTCTTTTTTTTTTAAATGAGGTGTTACTGAACCCCTTTGTGTGACAAATGAATGAAATGAACCGCTGTAACAACGCCTGTCAGGACTGGGGACTGGGAAGATTTTTTTCTTTTCAATCCTTAAGACTCCCAAGCATTAACATTATTTACAAACAAGCTGGAAAAAAAACAAGGAGTTGGCACAGTCCAAAGATTTACATGTGGAAATCACTGTTGAAGAGATGCAAATTTATACAGCATATACAACATATGCAGAGAAGTTAAGGACAGGGGATATATGTTCATATCTTGCCCCATCCCTCACCAACCCAGGCGCTCACTGATGCACAAAGTGAGAAAGAGAGAGAAAGACAGAGAGAGGGAGAGATGGGCACAGTAGCCCAGTAAAGGCCAGTCTTAGTGGAAGTTCTCCAGCTTGCGTAACCGTAGGGGGTTTGAGGGTAGTGCTTGAGGAGCCGTCATGGGTTCCTGCTCTGGGGAGCGGAACAACACCCGGCCCCGGTGGTTGAACACGTAGAATGAGGGATGATTCCTCAGTGTGTCAAACGTCCTATAATGGTGAAAAGGTCATGAAACGTCATAAGTCTATGCTGAGGTAGGGATCTTATAAATAACTGATAGCTAAAGCAAACACTGAATCCATCATTACTCAACCTGGAGAATTCAATTGGCACTCACTTGTTTTTCAGTTCTGAGGATGCATCCATGTCTTTGAATTCTCCAGCGATGTGAACTATTCCGTAACACGTCACTATAAAGGCTAACAACGTCTGGAGGACAATCTATAAGACAGAAGGAATCAACACACATATGCATGAGGAATTAATACAGCCAGCAAATGATTGACGCATATAGGTAAATATTTCCAGCACAGAGATGGGAGGTTCAGATGAAGCGAGTCCTTACATCTATCGGTAGCGTTTCATTCTCCTTTTCTGTAAGGCGCATGTAGGATCGGTCTGTATGGGAAAGGCAAAATGAACGAGAAACGTAGTTAGAAACAGCATAAGCACACCCAACATGTTTATCGTGATCATCCAAATGATCGGTTTCAGAAGATCTGAAGGGGGAATTTTCTCTACTGCTCAATGAGACACAAAGAAATACAGGGTTGCCTGTCGGCACTTTCGCTAGAAGAGTTCTTTGCAGGATATCAGCATCTGCTACTGTATAAAGCTTGACAATAAGATCACCACCGACGCAGATTAAAATATGCAAATGTGAAGAGGGAGAATAATCAAGTTAAATAAGTAGGATGCTACAATGAATAGAAAACATCCACTTCATCAACATCAACATTTAGCTTTAATAAGAACCTTGGTAATCACAACCACACATCGGCAGATATCTCACTCTTCTGCAATGTGTTAACCAGAAAAGACAGTTACATGAATGCAGCAACCAATCTACAGGGATCGTTAACTAGCTATCAACTGGCTAGCTATCAACTCTAACAGTGCATTTTCCTCACATAGCTTGCTAGCTAACTTGCGTCATGCATCAAATATTGGCACAATAAACTTTCGTTCAAAGCGTTCACTGCGACAGAATGCTACTGACAGCACTTCGATGAGCATTCATTACTTTCGCTTAACATTTACCAAATTCTGAAGTCAACTGAAAAGTCCACTTACTTAAGTACCAAGCTTTAATCTTGTTCCTGTTAGTAGCTAGTTAGCAAGCAATGAGCTAGCGTTAAAGCGAAGAGCAGCTAAGGCTAAGCTAACGAGCTACTTAGTGTGGAGGCCTGACGTTTTTAGGGATAATTACTACTCTCGCCAGTAAGAATTAAAATATGAACTCGGGGCTGTTCTTCTTTTACACAATAATACTCACGTTGTGCCGCAGAAAAAGCCGCATGTGCCAAAGCAAAAAGGCCCAAACCAACGACACCTTTCCAAAAGGACGAAGCCATCTTCATATGAGTGATGTACAAACTCAACCGAATGAGGGTTCAATATCCGGACTGGATGATACCACAATCCAAAATAAAAGTCGTAAGGCGTACCCGTTCACCTTTCGTCGCTTAAAGATTTCACACTAGATACACAGAAATATCGAAATGTGTCATAGAGAAATATTAATGAATGTTGAAAATATCATTTGTATGGCTTTCCAAAGGATGGAGCTATCACGTTAGTATTTTCAAGGGACTATTCCTATTTGCGTTTTATAAGCGCAAAGTTGATCTGTAGAAGTAAAATCCACTTGTTTCCTATAGGTGACGCAGCATCCCACTGGGCGGAGCGAGGCGTTGAATCAGGAACAATCCATACCCCTCCCCTCCTCCTCAGATACATTAGAAACCTAAACGCACGGACTGCCTGCTATAAGCAATGTCAACATGGGCTCTAGATGGAAAAACAGTGGGAATTGCTGTGCATCAGGGATGTTGTCCCTATGTGTTTTAGTCAGCCTGTCGATTTGTTTGTCCAGAGCTGAAGATAGTGCAATGGAGAACATCGTAACAGAGAAGAAGGCTGAGGAAAGCCACAGACAAGACAGTGCCGACCTGCTAATTTTTATCATGCTCCTAACCCTCACAATATTAACCATTTGGCTTTTTAAACACCGTCGGTTTAGATTTTTACATGAAACAGGACTGGCTATGATATATGGTAAGAGGCTGCCTCAGAATGGAGACGTCCGATGTCATTGTTTTGCCACCGTCATGTCCGTCAGTGAAAGCTAGTTAGCTATACCTTGTGTACGTTATTCTGATATGGGAAGGCAGCACTGATAGGTTGTCAGAAGTAAGCTCACTAATCGGAAATAATTGGTGAAGTATTTAATGAACGAGATAACTAGCGTTTGGCACAGCTTTCGAGTCCCTGATTAAGGTCTAGCTGCAGTTATAGCCTTGAGCGCGAATCGTAGGTATTTGTGAGGCTTTCGATTTCAGACTTGAGTTGTAACATTGACCCTGAACGATAGTAAATTAAAGCGCTCGTCTAGTCATTTACAATAAGTCACAAGAGACGACAGTAGTTTTTCTGCCCAGTAGTAGGTACTAGTAGGATGAGCTTATCTGAGGTCGTGTGAACTGCGTATAATGCGCGCAGCTCCGCAGGTGCTAATCAAATTATACTGTCAATAAACCAGGAGGAACTAGGATAATTGGTCACCGTTATGTAAATTATTCGAATAAGAATAAACAGAGTCAGAGACTGTCTGCCTAAAAAACGTTTGCCACTGTGTGTATTGATGTAATTCATGGCCTGGTTTGTGATCCACAAGTGCATCTTTTTACATCACTAGGACTATTGGTTGGCGTGGTACTACGATATGGCATTCACGTGCCGCGAGACATGAACAACATCACACTGAGCTGCCATGTAAATGCAAGTCCTGCCACACTGCTGGTTAACGTCAGTGGCAAATTCTACGAGTACACCCTGAAAGGCGAGATCAGTGGCAAAGAGATAGATGATGTGCAGGACAATGAGATGCTTCGCAAGGTATGAATAAGAATCGAGCTGTCTTTCATGTCCTTCCTTCCTTATTTGCTCTAGGGACTGACTAATAATGATGCTTGTTCTGTGGCACACACTGTGAGATGTGCAGAAATTGTACATGGTTTTATTATGGTGCAAGATACAGAGGGGTTTGAAAGGGTACACTTGTCTGTGCTCTCTGTGCTTACTCATTGCGCACACACACACACACACACACACACACACACACACAGAATCAGCTTTAAAACACACTCTCACAGCACAAATCATGAACTACCCGAGTCAATCAATGAATCAATACCTTACACAATCCCTTATACATAATCAACTATTAATGTAGCTATCTGTGATTAAAATTGATAGCAAATGCAAGGAATTCTGGCATTAATTGCATGTGTGTGGTCCCAAGTGCCCTGGCAGCATTTTCCAACAGTGCACCTTTAAAGGGACACTATGTTTTGAAATGATTAATCTGTAACAGGCATTTGGCAGAGAGAAGAAACACACAACTTTGTTCAACCTATTTGAAAGGTTTGACAACATTGAAACTAGAGAACAGCCAATTTCTTAGCAATAGTATGGGAGGTCTGTAAGAAGACACCGCTTTATGCAGATAGTCATTGTAGTCATTGAAGGATTCTAATGCCTACTGTAAAACTCAGATGGGCACTAAACTGTTTGGGCAGCATTGCATTTGCTTAAAGAATGTATTGAATAGTTCATTTAATCAACAATCCAGCAAAACTACCAATAATATGTAGCATGACAAAAGAAAGTTTAAGAAAGCATTCAGAATTTGTCCCTTTCAGGCCCTAAGCAGGGCTTTCCTTTTCCGTAATTTACATGACTTAAATCAGTCTTCATACAACAAGGGCATATGAATCGTCAGCCTTGTGACTGCCATTCTCATGTAGTGACCTACCTTCAGGTATCTCATGATTCACACTCTCATTTCCCCTTTCAGGTGACCTTTGATCCCGAGGTGTTCTTCAACATTCTCCTGCCTCCTATAATATTCCATGCTGGTTACAGCTTAAAGAGGGTAGGAGCTTTACTCAAACCAGTGGACTGTTGATTGTTTTATTACCACTTCAGTGACAAGAATTGATTTGATTGACTCTATTCCTGTGGCTTTCCAGAGACACTTCTTCAGGAACATGGGCTCCATCTTGGCCTATGCATTTCTTGGAACGGTGATCTCGTGTTTCATCATTGGGTGAGTGAATTCTGGGGTGCGCTCGCTCGCGGGCTGACCGACTGAAAGTGACGCAAGTGTGTGTGACCAGGCTCTGACCTGTGCTTGCGCTCCTTCCTGCCAGGCTGCTGATGTACGGCTGTGTGACGCTGATGAAGCAGATCGGGCAGTTGGGTGGGGACTTCTTCTTCACAGACTGCCTCTTCTTCGGAGCCATCGTCTCCGCCACGGACCCAGGTATGACGCCCACACTGGCCAGCTAAACAGTCATCATGCTCAGACATTAGAGTTTGTGAAGTCAATGGATGGAGATGAGATGGATTTGATAACTCATTTTAGGGTGATTTTTAGAATTAAAGTAGCCATTTTGAAAGTTTATGTCTATGTTTAAGTCTTAACACACAGTACAAAATTATTATTATTATTATTATTATTATTATTAATGTTTATTTGATATGGACATAGCAATTACATTGGACAAACCAGATGCATTGTTTGAGTGTTTTTAGCACAGGTGCTAATTCGGACCCATTACATGCTGCATCGTGTGACCCATTCTCCTAGTTCCTCCTGGTTTATTGACCGGTATAATTCGATGTAGCATGCATGTAATTCGCACACATTACATGCTGTTTTAGTGTACAGCATCACTGCACACAAAACATGTGCATTGGTTGATGGGGGCTCCCCTAATCTCTTCCTCTAGTGACAGTCCTGGCCATCTTCAATGAGCTCCAGGTGGATGTGGACCTGTACGCGCTGCTGTTCGGCGAGAGCGTTCTTAATGATGCTGTAGCAGTAGTCCTTTCCTCGTGAGTACTCCTCCATCTCAACATGTAGACGATATCCAGCGTCGCAACAGACTAAGGATGTTTGTACACACTGCACTATTTGGGCACAGTCCCATTTCACAGAGATGGGGCTTGTGAATCGTTCCATAGAGCCTAATTATCAGTGAGTGGCCTGACATTTCCCTGTAATTTGCTTGTAGTGGAATTAAAGGCCAGACAAAATGATAACATGATGGCACACTTGGTCTTTGTTTAGAGAAAAGTTACAGAATGGTTGAAACCCCCACATATACATACACATGCATTCTCTTCCTCGTTCTCTCTCTCTTTCTCTCCCCCTCTCCCTCTCTCCCTCCCTCTCTACTCATACATATACACATACACATTCTAATAACAGACGTTTACAAGTATGCAGCTGTGGTTTTAAAACTTTGTATAATTACTTGTGACTAACCCATTAACAATGCCAGAGTGGAATGCTGAGATTGTACTTGTACTGACCCTAACGGCTGATTTCGTCCTTCCCCCGGGCATCTCCTTCTCCAGAATTCTAATTTATTACGGGAGACACAGTGGGGTGGCGGTACGCCACGGCCACGGAGCTGCACCCCAGTGGGTAGAGGGCGTCACCAACGCCACAGCCAGGCCCCTCAACGGGTGCTGCCCCAGTAGTGCTTAGCTTGCCAGCTCGTTGAGTGGACCCCCCCCCCCCCTCCCCATGAGTGCATCGCCCAGGTCTTGTCCCAGGCCATGCAGAGCCAATCACCCTCAGGCCTGCCTCAGAGCAGGGTTGCCAGTTTTCCCCCCTTTTACACATTATTCATGATACTCATTGGCTACTCATTAGTTCTGCTGCTGGATGATGACTAGGCCTGCATGTCAGATGAGAGCAGCTATGCGGCTGAGCTGCAGAGTGGGGCTGGCCTGAGGTGATTTGCTGACTGGTTTGGACTAGAGTGTGTTTCTTTACTGCCTTCTGAGGACTATGGGCCGAATTCTCCCATTCGCGTGTAAGTCCTTTTTTACGCGCTTCCAGTTATGCGCATTCTCCTATTCCCGCTTTCTGTCACACCCACTGCTCACAAGTTTGAAATCAAGGTGGCCTTATGAAAGAGGCGTGATTTATTTAAAACAGAACCAGAGTGATCGATCCACCACCTGGTTAACTTAGGTTGATATAAAAACGTGGAACGTGGACTTTCTCATTGACCTTCTGAATGTCATTTAAATCCAGGAAGAACACAAACCAGTCTTTGATTTTGAAAACGTAAGCAAGGTGGACTGAATAGCGAATGGCATACAGTAAAATGATGTGTCATCACATAGGGGCGAATTCTCCTATTTGTGCGTAAAACGCACGTAAGCCCTTTTTTTACGCGCTTCAGTTACGCACTTTTCAGTTATGCACTTTTCAGTTACACGCGTTCTCCCATTCCCACTTCTGTCACACACAGCGTGATTTATTTAAAATAGAACCAGACTGATCCACCACCTCGTTAATTTAGGTTGATATAAAAACGTTGACCTTCTGAATGTCATTTAAATCTAGAAAGAACACAGGACCAGTCTTTGATTTTGAAAACGTAAGCATGGTAAACTGAATAGCAGTAAACAGTAAAGTGGTGTGGCATCACATAGCCTAACAAAGAATTGACTTAATGAAGTTTCCCTTTTGCTCTGAGGCTTATTTATAAAGAGTCAAGACATGCTGTGTAAATTCATAATTTAACGTTTCAATGGCAGCTGCTTCTAATAATATCAATGTATCTATGCTAACAAAGCTGTAGACTGACCAGCAGTTGTAGTTTTGAATACAGTAGAGAGACTGGCATAACAATACCAGCCTCCATTACAAACCAATCAGAGACAGGAGAATATAAACGATGCTGCTCGAAAATAGTGCAGGCGTCTGTGTAAATTTATGCAAAAGATGCACAGTCGTAAGCTCCAATATCCAAACGGGGTGATTATAACAGGGTTTTCCCTATTTAACAATGTAGCCTCATGGATAAGGTAATGTCGGGAAATATGCCACCTTGGGACACTGTAATGGGGAAAAACATAAAGCATATAAAGCACCAAATTTGATACTGTAATGTTAATTTGTAACATTCTGTGTAACCTACATGTATTTAGAACTAGGCCTACTGCCAACATTGAGCAATATCATCCCAAAACGTGTAACTCCCTCCATCGTGCTTAAATGACAGATTTAAGTGAAGGGGAGAATTAGTGCAGACTGAAAAGCACTTAGTTACGTGCTTTTTTTGACTTACGCACCCTTACCCACATGGGAGAACTTGCCCCTTTATGCTGTGATCTGACTCTGCTCTACTCTAGAAACCGTTTTTTTCAACAGGTCTTTCTAGTTCCTCTTGGGCTCTCCCATAAGCAAATAACTTCCACAGAAAGAATCTCTTTTACATTTCACTGTGGCAGTGGAACCTTGACCTTTTCACAAACCTACGTCTGATTTGGAAACCGCTTTTAACAGAATTTCCTCCAGTCTTTGATTTGATAAAGATTTCAATAGTTGTAGGAAGAAGGAACTTAGATAATGCATTGATTTCAGGTTTTCTACCTCTGCCCATTTTGAACTTCCTTAGCTGTTCAAACTCTATAGTTGTTTTGTCAGATAAGGTAGCAGAGATTCCCTTGCCAGATGTCTCATAGAATCCCATATTGATTGTCAAGACTACACCAGTAGAAGTTTTGTTGTTTGTGCTTTTGTTGACAAGAAACAACAACAACCCCAGCTTTACAAATGTGCACAGTTACCGTAAGTAGAAACCTAGCATGTGGTAACTTCAGACCATGGCTTTGAGTTCCAAAGGCACCATAAATGAGAAAGTGGGCCGCCTCAGTCTGTTTCACACTGAAAGTGCATGGGGTTTGCTGTGGATTGGTCTCTCTCTTGTTTCCTGTTCACTATGGTACAGTATGTTACAGTAGCTATGACATCCTCATCACAGCCTCTGCTGAAGTTAACCCTTAGGCAGATAAATGTAGATGTAAAATGTCTTGTGCCCTTTGAAGGCAGGTGTATTCATCTCAGCAATTACTTTAGCAATATAGCATTTAGCATATAGTTTCATGTACATAATACATCAGCAGCAATGTGCCAATTTTACAGCTTTATCTGCTAGGATGTGTAGTGGTTGTTTAGGAGTATCCCCAAAACATAATTCTTGCATAATAACATATTAATATAAAACATAGATCTTAGATAATATGTCCATGCTTTGCTAAGTTGTGACTGTCTCATGTCTCCTGTGTGCTTGCCCGTGTCCCTGTGGGGTTTTGTGCACAGGTCCATAGTGGCCTACCAGCCTCAGGGGGACAACACCCACACGTTCGAGGCCATGGCCATGGTCAAGTCCTTCGGGGTGTTCCTGGGAGTCTTCAGCGGCTCCTTCGCTCTCGGGATGGCTACTGGAGTCATGACGGCACTGATATCCTTGACACAAGACAAACAAATTTTAAATCAAAATTAATATCAAATCACGTTTAAACAGTTAAGATGAGCGACTATGCCAGTAAAGCCAGGTATTAGCATTTGCTCATTGGGCAGATATTTTCATGTTTCGATTGGCAAATGCAGCAGAGTTGCCTAGAGAATTTTGTTTGTGTAGGTGTCTCCACAGCAGACTGTGACCCACAGCAGTTTGACCCTTGACTTCTCCTCCTCCACGTCACCAAATTCACCAAGCTGCGGGACTTCTCGCTGCTGGAGACGGCCCTCTTCTTCCTCATGTCCTGGAGCACCTTCCTGCTGGCCGAGGCCTGCGGCTTCACAGGTCACTTTCCCTTCAGCATCCCCGCATGGCCACTTATCCTCTACTTCTGCACAGAGAACTAGAACAAATTATTTAACTGAGACAAAACATTTGTATATGTAAATAAATACTCACACACTTACTACCATAAAACAATGCAAAAAAACATGACACCACCACCCTAAGCCCAGAGCTGAGTTTGGTAATGAGCCAAGAGGAAGGCTTAGGGTTCCTGTTCAGCCCAGTCCTTAGTAATGGTTGTGTGTTGTTGCCCTTTTCCCCTTTCTGTTGACAGGTGTGGTAGCTGTGCTGTTCTGTGGAATCACCCAGGCTCATTACACCTATAACAATCTCTCACCTGAGTCTCAGGACAGGACCAAACAGGTGAGATCCCACACTGTTCCTCCCCCGCATGGAAAGAGTTCAGTCTTGTACATCATTCCCATTCCTGTCTCAGTCTTTACGCATCAGCATGTTTGGGCAAGGAAGGCACATTTGTGGAGGGAGGAAAATTAATGTACAGTAAATGTTCCTCTTCTGTTGATCATTTGTGTCCTTGTATGTTATGTATGGATTTGAGTAGAATTCAACTCTGTAATTGTCTGCATAATGTTTTGCTCAGTGTAGAAATCTAACAGTGATTATAACTCACTGAGCTCACATTCAGAGCTGCCTTAGGCAAGCATCATATGGTCTCAGGAAGATTTAACTGAAGGAAATTAACTCAATGTAAGCTCTAACAGAGAATCAACTTTTGATGTGTTCTGCTTATTTCTTTGCAGTTGTTTGAGCTCCTTAACTTCCTGGCGGAGAACTTCATCTTCTCCTACATGGGGCTCACGCTGTTCACCTTCCAGAACCACGTCTTCAACCCCATTTTCATCATCGGAGCTTTCGTATCCTTCCCATGGCCCTGTGGGCAGGGTAGGAATTTCACGGCGGCCACGACGGCCATGGCCGTCGTAGCCCCTTGCATTGGCCGTGAAGCCCGTTTGAAAATCAGAGGTTTACAGGCCACGGTGGCCTTGGTGCCCCATTCTTTCAATATTCTGCTTTGCGTCCTACTAATAGCGATTTTTAGTTAGCCTGTGGCCTGTCAAAATAATCTTAGCATTCACAGTGCAAATTAATTTAGTCTTTTACGCTGTGGAGAAAGTGACAGCGCAAGAAAGTGCGTCCAAATTAACCCATTCTTCTCAGTTGAACTACTCGCGAAGTAGCCTATACATCACACAGACATCACAAGTATCACATGAAAGAGCCTTTTCTCAGCTTTTAAATGATGTTAGCCGATAATTGCTGTGTTGAATGGTTCGCGAGAAAAGTAGGCCTAAATATAATTCAATTTAATCATACATTCTACTGAAGGTTTTGCGTCCCATGATCTCCCTACCCATTCATCTCGGTGGAATACTTCACGAACCCTTCTTTTAACACATAACAAACCATATATCGGAATAAACAGCAGACCTTACCGAACACAAAAGTGTAAAGCAGTCCCCTGTACAGTTAGCCGTTCCAGAGTAATCTAGTTTTGAATTTGCAGTAAATTTCGACATGCATGGATGTCTCCAAATTTGGGCTTTGCGTTTTACAATGTGTTTAAATTGTTCCACATGATTTCATAACGGGCCAAATACAAAATAAATGTTACAAATATCGCCTAGATTTTGGTAAATCATAGGACAGCTGACTAAGAGTTTGTGAAAGCATTTGATCACAAAATGCATGCATCTAGGCTATTTGAATCTCTTAAAGCTGAGCTGTGCTTAAATTGTTCAATACATGATTTCATAACAGGCCAAATATAAAATAAATGTTATATATAGCCTAGATATCTGTAAATATTACATGATCAGATGATTTACAGTTCTATGTAATATGTCATGTTTCATGTTTTTGTAATGTTTCATACAGTGATGCAGGTCTACTGCAGTGAATAGGCTAAATACAACTTTGATCATTTTTATAGCCTACTACTGTATAGTTAACTTTGGCCTTGGTGCCCTGACATGTGGCCTTTGTGCCCCCACCAAATATGCCCAACTGAAGGCCAAGTGGCCTTGCCCCCAGAATGGTGAAATTCCAAGCCTGCCTGTGGGCATGCTTCATTGGGACTTATAGTGGCAGAAGTTGTACGATGCTGTTTTGTAAACCTACAGTGTACTTCCATGTTACTGCACCCCTGAAGAAAGGCTTTAAAATGGCGTTGTCTGGAGGACCCTTAGGGGATTTGTGTTTGGAATGGAGATGTGAATGGTCCTCAGTTAGACTGCTGCAGAAATGTCTAAGAATACACTAGCACTGCAGTACCCAGGCCCTGATGTTGAGTGACATGTAGCGGTCACCATCCGAACATTGCCAACATTGTGTTTCCTTTGGGGTAGAACCCTCCAGAATAGCTCCCTTATGAAGGGATCCACTGGCTGAGCAGGAAGGACAGAGAGTCATGGTTTGGGTGGAGAGCAGGCTCTGGCAGCTGCCTGGGTTCACTTCCCCTTTTTTGGGATTTTTCCTTAACTGCCCCCCCCCCCCTTTCCTCCCCCCTCACACACAGCTGGCTACTTTTCTGGGCAGAGCAGCCAACATCTACCCCCTCTCCTTCCTGCTCAACTTGGGCCGCAGAAACAAGATCAGCTCCAACTTCCAGCACATGATGATGTTTGCCGGTATGTACACAAGAAAAATAACCACTCCACATACTCTGTACTTTGTCCTTAGAGCTGCGTATATAAGCCAACAAAAACTAGCCTTTTCTCCCTGACTTTGGAACAAGCGCTATGAGACACTCTTGAGTTTCCTTTTCACATCCATTTCCAATGTACAGAAATTCAAACAAGATAACACCTCCTTAGATCAAGTATTTATGAAGTATGACCGGGTGTTGAGACTTCACTGGGGTAACAAATCCCAAAGTGTCTGCTTCCAGAGGCCGCTAGTTGTTTTGGTGTGGGAATGGACACCCCGCGGTGGTTGTCTTGGTGGGAAAGGGAGCCTGTTTGAAATATTAAAGAGTCTGTTCTCGCTCAGGGCTGCGCGGTGCCATGACCTTTGCCCTGTCCATCCGCGACACGGCCACCTACGCGCGGCGGATGATGTTCTCCACCACGCTGCTGGTGGTCTTCTTCACTGTGTGGGTGTGCGGAGGAGGAACCACACAGATGCTGTCCTGCCAGCGCATACGGTCAGTAAGCCACTCGCACCGGCCTCAGTGTGGTCCAGTCACTTCTCTCTGCTAACGCATCCCAGATGAACATGGCTAATGGCTAAGTGAAAATTTAACATGGCATCATGACATTTTAGTTTTGAGAGGGGCACTACAGATCTTCCTCAGCTATTTCAGGCTTTGGAGGAAAACCCAGTTGTGTGTGGTTTGGTATCAGTAGAACTAAGCCTCATATGCTGTCTTAACAAAAGTATCTTCTCTTTTAAATCCATAGTGTTGGTGTGGATCCGGACCAAGAGCACTCAGTAAGTTTATCCAACAGTTTCATGGAGTTTAACATACATTGAATACCCAATGTACTGTATTTCTTACCATCATGCGAAGGGGGCAGTCCTTCATTGGTCTTCATCATGTCTGCAGATTGGTCCTGATGGCATAGAGCGGCGCAGCACTAAGCATGAGAGTGCCTGGCTCTTCAGGATCTGGTACAACTTCGACCACAAGTATCCTTTATGACTGGCAATCCACCTACACACACTGACAGCCTTTTGAACATATTATGGTTTGAATATATTATATGTTTTTAAAGTAGTGGGAGGTGATGAACGTTTAATTCAGTTCTAATTCAGTTCAGAATTGGTGTAGTGGTGTGTGCGCTGCTGTGGCGACCTTAACTGCCCGTCCCTCAGCTACATGAAGCCCTTTCTGACCCACAGTGGTCCTCCCCTCACGGCCACCATGCCAGCCTGCTGTGGGGCCCTCGCCCGCTGCCTCACCAGCCCACAGGCCTACGAGGTGAGGGAGCCCACATACACAGCACACAAAAGGCCTCTGTGGTCAGGGACAGGGCAGGGACTAGTCCAGACTCATATGCCCTTCCTGTGTCCTGCTGATTCTCCGTGTTCTGTCTGCAGAATGAGGAGCAGCTGAGGGACGACGACTCTGACCTCATCCTGAACGATGGCGATATCAGCCTGACGTACGGCGACATCACCGTGAGCACGGACGCCAGCGGGGCCCACACCAGCTCCCGGCCGTCAGTGGTGGCGGCCAACTCGGACGAGCTGGACCGGGAGCTGGCGCTGGGCGAACACGAACTGGTGATCCGCGGGACCCGGCTGGTGCTGCCCATGGATGACTCCGAGCCGCCGCTGCCCGGGGATGTCCTGCACCGACGCTCCGGAGCCCTGAGCTGAGTGGACGTGGAGCACATTCCAGGGGGCACTCCTCTCTCTCATCCCTCTTTCTCTCTCTCTTTCTCTCTCTCCCTTCCCTACTGCACCCATCCCCTCATCTCACCTCCTCTTCTCTCCTTTATGTTGCTGAGTTTGATCAAGTGGCTGGTTTGATGGCTCTACCTCATTCTTGTTTCTTGTTCTTGTCTCTCTCTCCTGCCATCACTGTTGTGTCAATTATTATTTATTTATCTCTCCTGTTTGCCCTATCCCTCCAGAGAGTTGCTCAGAGAGTTGCTGCTTCTCTCTCTCTCTCTCTCTCTCTCTCTCTACAACCAGACCATGTAGCGTCACCCAAAGCTTTGTCAGAATGGTGGAAGCATGTGTTTGATCTCTCCAAGCAAAAATCACCACCAGAACAAGCTTAGCTGATCTTCTCCCGTCTGTATAGCAAGGTGTAAAATACTGTCGACATGATATGCATGCCTTTTATGTGCGTGCCTGCCTGCGTGCGCGTGTGTGTGTGCGTGTATCGACCATCGTTTAGTTGTTAATGGAGCGAGAGGTATCTTGCGAGGGATCCCATGCGGTATCAGCTCATGTTTCTGATAGGTCTTATGCTGTCTACTGCCTTCTCTGTGCAACAGTTGAATCAGGGGCATGACTGGGGGGCTCTGGGTTTGCTGTGCGGTCACAATCAAGTGCCTGACGAATGTAGGTTTTTCCCTCCCTGAAGAAAATACACTCTTCCCGCCACTAGGGGGCAGCCTTGTATTTCGGTATCAAGTCTCTCCTGTTGGAGTGGTTTGGCCAGGAGTGGGCTGTAGGTGATGGCGCTCTCTTAGCCTAGCACAAGTCTTGGATCTTACATATTGACCTTTGACTGTGACTGTGTGAGGGTTTTTACACCTTGTTATATAACCTGATGTCGCTCACAGCACATAGAAGGGCTGTTCTATTTGGAGGATGCTGAATTGGAGGTATAAGTGGCAAATATTGGGGGCCATTTTATTGTCTTTCAGTGTACTAACTTCTAACTTTTGACAGCCTCAAAATATTTTTCTATTCATTTTTTCCATGCAGCAAAAAAAAAAAAAGATTAAAATGGCAGATATTAATGAATTTATGAATGTCTGACATTGCTCTGTGTTTGATATTAAGCACCAAAACACTGTACAGAACAAGCAACGTGTTACTAAATCCACTGATGGAACCTGCTTTTTGTAAAGTCCAGTCTGTGCTTTCCTGTGGTTTCCTAGTGGTCCAGCTTTGACCTTTTTGAAGAACAAGCAAAAAGTGATAATGAAACAATGTTTAGGAATTTTGCATAATAGTCACCCTGATATTATTCTAGAAAACTGAAATGACATATTTGTTTCTGCTTGAAACTACATAAACTTTTTTCCGTTATTGTTTTGCATGAAATGTGTGGAGAAGTCGACTCGTCTTCTATACCAACATGTTTGTGATGTGGAGCAATCAGACTGCTATTGAACTGAGAAGCTGCAGTCACAGACAGTACCAGTGGAAGTCAACCATGTGAGGATGCACACAGGCCTGTGGCTGACCCTCCTCTCAGGAATGCACACATTGGGAACATAAAAAGGGAGCTGGAGTAGCTTCTCTGTGTCAGGATGGTAGATGTCAAGTTAGGGAAATGATCTTTGAAGGCAGTTTTATATTTGACATATGTACCATTGGGCAAGAAAGACAAAGCATGCAAAGTGGTTACAGCCACGTGGTTTGCTTGCCAATGGTCAGTCCTCCCATTTTTAGCTGAACGGAAAGACTGATGGTCAAAGCCAAGAGATAACCGAGCCAGAACAACTTCACTGTCTTTCCGTGGTGTAAACAGGGACAGTCTGTCTGTTCACCAGGAGCTAATCTGACTTGGTGGGTGAATTCTGGATACAGCTCCCCATAACAATCGCTAAAGCTCAGCTTCTGTGTACTTTATAGAGCCGAAAGCTAGTGGGCATAAGTTGCAAAAAGAAAATGACCTAAAAATATCAAGATTTGAGACTGAACTCCTATCCCGAGAAACCGACCTTTTTGTGGAAAAAAAACAAGTTTTGTTTGTCCTGAGCCGGGAGTCTGCCAGTATCTGTGTATTTCTGCTTAGAGTGTGGATGGAGACGTGGTTAATGGCATGGACGTGTGAACGAGAGGTCGGTGTGGAGGTGCTGCCAGGCACACTCCTAGACTGAGCAGGCTGTAGTGGCAGACTGGAGCAGGAAGTGTTGATAAGGTAGGGCCCAATTGCCAGAGCTGTGACCGAGAGGCAGGGAAGAGGGTGTGGTGGGGGCATTCTGGAGAGTGAAGGTGCTACACAGTGTTATCTCCTGCCGTGCAGGAATTGAATGAGTGCGCATGTTAGTGTTTCCTAGTTCCATAAGCATGCCTCTTGACACCACAATGCGATGGATTTGTTTTGTTGTTGTTATTGTTGTTATCATTTGTTTTTGTTTTGTTTGTTTTTCTTTTTTTTCTATTTTTCTTTTGATTCAGGTCATTATGTCCAAATTGAAGGAGAACTGCGGTGTGTGAGAGCATTGAGGGTGCTCATCTTTTTGCACTTTTTGGGCTTCTTCTGTGACATAATTATGGTCCAGGTTGCTGAAAGAATTATGACAAATGTATGTCTAGTTCTGTAGTATGAGTCTGGTCTACACATGTGACTGTAGAGAGGTAAGGAAGCCAGGGCTTGAGATTATGATCTGATAACTGAATGGCAGCAGTGTCATGTACACACTGTACAAAATGACACAAAAACTGTTTCAGAGATGCACAGGTTTCAGAAATAGGTTGCAGCTAAGATGTCACAACACTGTATTAAGTAAGGAGTTGAGTACTGACAAAAAAAGATCCTTGCTTGATTGTAGACTTTCATATAGATTCTGATTCTTCTGTATGTTTAATGTATTTTAAGATGTGTATATTATTGTACTACCATAGAAATCATGGAAAGAATAGAATGGTTTGATTTTATGCCCACAAGGGCCACAATGGAGAGCTAATTGATTTCTACTCAGGCTAAACCCTTTTAGTTGGTCCCTCAGCCTGGTCTCTCTCCACCACAATCAATTAGGAGGAGGAGGAGGAGGAGGAGGATGGCTTTCCCTCACAGTGGTCTGGGGCTCGGGTCTGCTCCATCCTCTTCCACAGGCACAGCTTAAGTCTGCTTTAGAGCCCGGAACATTCCGACCAGTGCATATCCAGAAGATGGCTGAAGATTAACATAAAAAAAATGAGAATAAATGTGAAACCTGATCCTGTCTAGCTGACCGTTGAGGCTACACGCCGTGCTCCTCCTCTTTTGTTGTTCAAATTGTTTTTTTTTCCTTTCATTGTTTTTTGTTGTTCTTAGAGGGTGACATTTATAATTGGCCAAACGACAGGTCCAAAGTAGCCTGAGGAGAAGATTAAAAAGTGGATGTGCGGTGAGACTGTACGACTCGGTGTTGTGACCAGTACGTAACTGTGTGTTCCCTCACACTCTGTACGGGCTCCGTCCCCCTGTGTTGAAGGTACTTGACTGTTTACATGGATGTACAGTAACTACTCTCATCTGTTCATGTGTGTGCAGTGGTCAATAAACAAAAAGCCTGTGCTTTCGTTTAAAAAACAAAACAAAATGGTGGTGTCTGTTCTTGATTTGTGTCTTGTGACATCATGTCTGGTCCTAGTTTAGCATGTAACAAGCCACTGATTCAGGACATGTGAGGTGGAGGTCTTGGTCTCCCTGGAGCTGGCTTGAGAGAAACACAAAAGACTTATGTCCTGCATGTGTTTGTGAGACTGATTGTGACTGTAGAAAGCAGTGTGCTTTACACTTATTGGTTGTACCTCACCCAGGTTTCTATCCTCTGCTTTTCCTCTGTTCAGCAGTTCTTTTCCAGAAGCTCATCAGTCACACTGATGGAAGAGATGTGTTCTACTCATCCCTTCATTCAGCTGTTGCTGTAGAGAGTTGATTTTGTCTTCCTCAGACAGAGTTTTGGTGTACAGGCCCATCCAGTGAGAAGCTGGCAGAGGTCTTAACATCCTCCACCTTCCCACATCCACTAGAACTCAGAGGTCTTAACATCCTCCACCTTAACATCATCCACCTTCCCAGACCCACTAGAACTCAGAGGTCTTAACATCCTCCACCTTCCCAGACCCACTAAAACTCAAAGCATTATCACAACCCCTCAGTTAAGATTGTGATTTGATGACCCTGGCCTTATGGTATATATTGAGGATGATCTAAATCTATCCTAATCATTTTCCAAATACAATAAATAGAAATATAAACTGCACGTACAAAAGCATATTTCAGGGGAATCCTAGAGAAACTACTGATAATCTGTCACAGCTATAACAAAACATAACTTTTCTACTTTAGATTGGGTTATGACACATGCTTGCAACTTTTGGGTAGTTGCTGGTTTGTCTGTGTCCAGCAATTCTCCAGGTCAGCCAAAGTGTCAAGGTATGGACTTAGCGACTGATTTTTTCCCTTGACTACGGAAATGGTCTGCCTATCAAGTGAGGGTCATTATTCTCAAGTCGTTTTTAAGCCATACCTCTGAGATCTTGTCGGGGCTGAGGCAAGGAAGAACAATCCAATTGCCATGTGCCTAATATGGTCAGAAGTCTACTCAAGAATGCATGCTTACCAAAACAGCAGAAGGAAGAGTTCTGGACTTACGGCCCCTTCCAACTTGTTTTCCTCCCACTTCAGACACTTTCTCTGAGCTCCACCCCAATGTGTTCGTATAGTGATTCAGCTCTTCCTTTCATACCTAACTGAGTGTGTCTGTGTCTCAGTGAGCATTACATAGGGCTTTATCAGCTAGTCAGCCCCTTCTATTAAGCTACGTTTGGAATGCCAACTGTGGAATCCAAGCCAGGCCAGAGGATCCTTTGACCTGTTCAGAGTAGACAACTCTGAGCCTCCCATGCTATCCCTTAACATCTCTGGATCTTGTGGTTTGGGAAAGTGTCGCCCACTAGATGGACCATTACAAATGTCGAGAGCAGGGTTTGGTTTTCTGTGGGCTCTAGTTATGTAGAAGCCCTTAAATGGTGTTAATTCTGTCATCTCCACAATTCAATCCTTTCATGAGGGTGTTAACAGCCCGTCCAACTTTAATTATGCTGCTCTGCTACACAATCATTTGAGGTCACTTGAACTTCCCCACAACCACATGCTGATTCACAAACTCTTCCACCATTGGTGCATCATATATAGCGAGGTAAGTCACAGAGGTTTTTGCCTGAAGCATGGGTTATCAAAATGTATCCGCAAGTCCCATAAGGGTTCACCCATCTATGGGTAAAAAGTCAGATTTGAACTATTCGACCACTTCCCCTGCTGCCATTCCAGTGTTAGATAACATGATGAGATAAATGGCCCTGCTCCTCCGTGGAGTGCCGTGTCAAAATCCCCAGATGTGTTTACAGTAATCTGCCGTGAGACATGGAGCTTGTTTACTGAGACGAAATGGAGATCCTCTTGCAGCAGGACTTGAGTAACTGCTGAGCGGAGTGTTTGGGATCTGCTCCTTGTCTGCCTTGGTGAGTGCGAGAGAGTGAATGCATCAGTGTGCCACTGCAGGGCTGCCAACCCCCCTTCATGGCAATAAAGTGGGGACCGTGTTCCCCTTGCATATTTCCTGCCTGATGCTGGAAACCCAGACACCCATAAAACTCAATGGACTCTGACTCCATCATGGCAAAATTAGCCTTTATTTCTAACCATGTCAGCTACATGATATCACCATTTGGGGATGACGGTCACAAAATAAGAACAAGCTGTTTGTTTAAAGCATGGCTTTTCAAAAAGTTAATTTTACATGGTTCCACTGCACATTAAGCAAACACTTAATAATTGAGTTACAGGTGTCAGCCTTCACTGAGGTCTGTTTTGAAAGCACATTGCTCCATTTAATGTGAATTGTGGTTCTGAAAAATGCCTCCAAGTCCTCTTTACTGACGTCACTTATGACTTGATGATGACTATTGCTGGAAGTCTAGATTTAATCATTTAGCAGATGCTCAACAACTCTAAAGCTTTTAACCTAGGTTTGAGAACAGATAACATAACTTAATTAGATAACATAATTCTGGAGGAAAAGTTCAGGCAGTGTGCCAAGAGACCTGCCCCAGTGGGCATTATTGGACCATTAAACCACACAATGATACAAAACATACAGCCAAACAAGGCAAAAAAATAGTTAACTGGGAACAATATCAACATTTGAGAGTGGCCCAGCCAGAGTCCAGACCTCAATCTGTCAAAAAAGTGAGCACAAGGCCAGAGTGATGGCAAATAATCGTTCCTGAGTGAAAACCCAGATTGCTGTTAAAAAGGTGTGGTCTAGAATCACTGTGGAGACATGGAGAGGCTTGGTAGATATTATAAGAACCATTTTGAGAGTTGTTAATGCAAATAAAGATGTTTCCATTGATTATTTAAAAAGGGTATGAAGAATTTTGGACTTGCCATTTTCATAAAAAAATGCTAAAAACGATTATTTTTTTGATTCCATGTTTCTACCACATTGTCTTACAACCTTTTGGCATGTGGCAGTGTCATTTTCAGTCAGAACAAACATATTGGTCAAGAGAAAATCAACATTACATCAATATTTACCAGGGCTATGAATAATTTTGTTCTTAATTGTATATATAAACAGAGTTGGGTCAGATTACTTTGAAATGTAATCCATAGGCTACTGACTACAGATTAGGCCCACAATTTTTGTATTCAGTAACATAATCAATAGGATTAGCCTACCCAAAACATGTAATCTGATTACTTTAGGATTACTTTTTACACAACTTGCACACGACATACACATTCTTATTATCCACGGTCTTTAATTCAGATGTGTTATTGCATAGGCTACTGAACGCCTTTTTTTCCGAACAGATTTATCGTCGACGTCGACGGCTCATCTTGGGTTTTGATTTGAACCTTTTTCTTGTCAAGAAACTACACAGGCAATTGGATGATAGTGACATATAGTGGACAAACGAATGGGCTGCTTGTCAAATTAAAACATTAGTTAGACTATCATAAAAAAGTTTCATTGTTTGCATGATAAAATCTTATCAAATAATCCTCAACAATGTAACTATAATCTTATTGCACCTTTTTTTTATTGTAATCTGGGCAGATTATAGTTACTTGATTTTTGTAATCTGATTACGTAATCCAGATTTTGTGTACTCCATTACTACCCAACCCTGTTTATTGGCCTATACGGTATATATTATAAATTCATGCAAGTGTGGACACAAATAAAACAATAATGTTCTTATATAATTCTAGGTGTGATATGAAATACACTGCTCATAAAAATTAAGGGAACACTTACAGTTTTCCACAATTGTTAAAACACTTTTTTTGCAACCTTCCACCCTTTTCTACATTCTCAAACTACATTCACAGAATGTCTGACAGTTCTTGCAAAATAAAACACTCGCCTCAAAAGGTTTACTTGTGCTCAGAACCAAACAGTGTCAGAGTACCGATCCAGTGTATGATTGAAGTGTTCCCTTAATTTTTTTGAGCAGCATACAAAATAGATTAAATGAATGTTGATTTGATTTTTGATGTGAATGCATACTATTGAGTTATATTCCTTAGTACATTTCCATTCCTTTGGCTCTCCCAGATGCCTTCTTCGGTCCTCTCCTCTTAAGTAGGCCATAGTTTAGGTCAGGAAGTATTTGTCCAAGATCACTGAGCAATATTTAATCATATATGGGCGACGATTATGTCAATTTTAGATGTCAATAATCTTGTGTGCATGTGTGAAACTAACCTTGTGGTTAACTTTGTGAGTTGAACATGAAGAAGATGATGCTTCATGCTTCACCTGTTTTATTTAAGGGGGAATTTCCACAACAAACCTTTCACAACAACCTTGAGAGGATTCCTAAAGACCACTGAGCCCTAGCACAAGCCCTACCGAGCCCCAGCACACTTACAAGGTCACCACCATAATTCGATACCGTCAGATATATGACTTCACTTTTAATAATGAAGTCAAGTCTACTATTATTATTAAATCTAGACTACTTGGGCCTTTTCATATTTCTTTTTTTATTTCTTGTTGCTGTCTATGAAAAGTTCAGTGTGGTTGGATATGTTGAGTAATTAATGATATAAAATGCCTCGTGGTCTTTTCAGAGTATGGTTAACTTGAGCCCTGGATTTATAATGAAAAAAAAACGAAGTTTAAATTTGGTCACATAGGCTACCCTAAGCACAGCCCAGGCTAGTAAATTCCTGTTTGAAGTCATTGTTGATATGAACGTAACGGGGTTGGATCACGTCCTGGAGTTTTCCTCCCTCTCTCTCACTCGAGCAGACTTTTAAAGTGCAGACAACGGTCAGATTATTTTTCAGCGGACAAAACCGGCGCACGCACCAGTGCAGGGAGAACGGAGGCACGTACCATTAACACAGTTTCCAATCGGTAAGTTCCTTAACCAACAGCAGTTTTGAAGATTAGGGAGCGAGACAATGTCATCCCCTTATAACAAAAAAAAAATATTATATCTGGCAATATAGTAGGCTATATTCTTTTTTTGTGTTGTCAATCAAAACGTTTGATCACCAAATTCTTAACACATGATATTGCTCTGTTGTATGTCAAAATTGTTTTAAATTAATGTTTTTTGTCTTCTTCTAAAATTATGAACGGTGGAGTAGGCTAAGTAGGCTACTAGAGTTTTCTCCAAACAGAGAACAACATATCAGTCACAATTTAAAACACTTTGTGATAAAATGGTTTCTATTTCTGACCTTTGGGAAGCCTATACTGACAAGTTTAGGGCCACCTGTTTTATGTGAATTCTGACCTCAATGTTTAAACATACATTCAGCTTTAATATAACTTTACAAAAGTGACCATAACAAAGAGATGTAGCTGTTTATTCTGCCCTTCCTGTTTTTTTTTATTATTTGCTTCAAGTAAACTTTAAAATAGCCTGCCATTGAGACGCTTGTAGGAAGTAGCCTACATAGAAAAATAATAAAGAGGACTTTTTAGAACAATGCCTTCATTTTAATGGAATACCTGTGGGTGGAGAAAGTTTTTCTTTGGGTAAAATTTGTTTAAGCATCAGGCTATTTTCTATTGGAGAGATAGCTCACCTTTTAGCTAATAATGGGGTCATTTAAGGTTGGGCTCTAAAACATTTGAAACACATTAAGTTCTACATAGCCTTCTATTGTGTATTCAGCCAGATGCATGACATCATCTTTCCTTAGCAACGCTCAATTACACCTGTAAATCGGCAGCAGAAACTGCAGGAGCTCCCTGTTGGTGTGACATCATCTTTCTTGGCAAGAGTATTAATGATGGGTGTGCTAGCTTCAGCTACCATTTATCATATGCAACTCTAATGTTTGTTTTCTCATATGCATACCTAATGTTTATTATCTTATATGCAAACCTAATGTTTGTTTTGTCATATTCAACTCTAATGTTTGTTTTCCCCTCTAACTGACCAGAACGGTCATGTCCAGGTGACATGTGTCTCTAGTCTCTTATTTCAGCTTTTTTTATCTGGCAGACAGAAACATGTCCAGTGTGCTAATGCAGCGCTCCAGAGCTGTGCATGTGAGGTTTGAACAGACAGCTTGTTGGCCAGGGCATGGACAGACAGTGAGACATTTGGGACTGTAACTGTGTCTAACGACTGCTAGCCTTTTTTACAGACTCAGAGAGGGCAATTCATGTGAAACAAAGTTGTGTCTGGAGAATGGGAAAGAATAGTGGGATGAGAACCCTGTTCAGACACATCCCCTTTTCAGCAGCCTGCCTCCCTGACTGACAACTTGATTCTCTAGTCTCCCACTAGAGGGAGCTGTAGAGCACACTCTTGCAGGTCCTAATTAGGTAATGTAGAGCTATGGGTGGACTTTAGCATTCCCAACAGTGGAGGCAGAGTACAGCGTAACACACACACTCCCCCTTTCTCTCTCTCTCTCTCTCTCTCTCTCTCTCTCTCTGTCTCTCGCTCTCTCTCTCTTACTCACTCAGATATACAAACTTCAGTCTCTTAGTCGCCCAGCTCAGGTCAACTTTTTGCTCCGTTTGTGTTTGCTCTTGTGCTGCCAGAGCCACCCAGAAAGTCTTGTGCAGTTGAAAGCCAAAGTCTTGTTCCGAACACTAGACTAACCCATCTTATGTAACTCTGATGGGTCATTGCAATGGAATTAGGAGAAACTGGGGACTTGCCAGTGAAGATGTCCTGTCAGTCAATCATTATGGACTTTCTCCTTGGCAACATCTGGTGACAAAGATTGGTGCATCGTTCCTAACTTGATAAATGTAGTTTGGTGACAGTGGTGTGCTGGTGACAGATGGAGGATGCTGCTCCAATGACAGAATGTCACAGAACTCTGACTCATGCAGACTGTTGTTGTTCCTGGCCCAACGTTTAGGTGGCTATCTTTGTGTGAGTGTGCATGTGTCCATGTCATTGTGATGAAGGGCAGTAAGTGAGGGGAAGCACTTAATCCCTCTTTTGGTGAGACCACTGGTAAGACCTTTAGCTGCCCTTCAACAAAAAGAGAAAAGGAGAGGAGGGGGGGGGGGGGGCAGTATGTTTGTGTATCTGCTGGACACGTGCCAAAGGCGTTGACTTCCCTGTGATTAGCTCAGCTCCAAGTGAGAGCAGGAGGCTCAGTTGTGTACGGATAAATGGGGCCTCACCTACAGGTCAGTGCAGGAGGCCCTTACAGCCGGTCAGTAAGTGTCCGAGGATGTTGCTCATACAGAATGATGACAGACTGTCAGCACCATCTTCAGAGGTGTCGCTACATTAGAAGGTTATATTGGAGACAGAGATCTACTTGTTGAGTCACTCCTGCACTAATAGCCCCTCTGAAAGATAAGATGAGGTCATCTTTGTAAAAGAGCATCATCCATGAACGGCGAATGATACAACCATCTGATTACTGAACCACACTTTAAATGTCAACCATATGGACAGACTAATGGTGTTTTATTGTGGTTGCAACTTTTTTTTACCCAATTTAGGCTTGTTCTCAGCATCCCCTGCCTCTGAGGCTCCCATCTGAGACCTGCAAGAGCTCGTAACACATTTCAACCACATTGCTTTGGATGTTGCTTATGCTATGATGTCACTGCAACGGAGACCACAGCTTTGTTCCCCCCACACACTGGCCATATGAGCTCAATCACAGGGTGACTGTGAACAGCAGCTGCACACAAAGCAAAAGTGCTGATGGTGGAGATGGGGCAGCCTGTACTTTCCAGTAATAAAGAAGAGATCCTGTTCCTGTGTGGCTTGGAAAAGAAGGTGCGCCAGGCTTCCTTCCGCGCCTCTTTGTACGTTCTCCCCCAGCCTTCACATTCCTCTGGACAGACATCACCATCACCTCTGCCCTGCTCGTCCGCTCCTCCACTCCCATCACAGGTTCCAGAGAGCAGGGGGATGCTGCACCTCTCCAGCCCCAGCGTGGAATCCTCCACAGGCTGCTCTTCATTCACTCGTCACGCTCTGGAAACTCTTTAACTAGCCTATATCATTATAAAACCACCAACCAACTGAGGAAAGAGTCAAGTAAACAAAAAACTGGTCACGGATCAGTTGTAAAATCACAATCTAGTCGTCACTGTTTATCCTCTGTTGGCAGCACCAGCGGTGTGACCTGACTTCAGTATAAGGGATTAAGACACGGCAGTTTGCAAATGTACAATAAAAGTGTCTCAGTGAGCGTTAAGATGCTCAGCCACACCCAGCAGTGGGAGAGCACACCGCCGCAGTGCTCCAACACCAGGCCACAGGGAGACGTGGGAAAGCTCTGGGAACCACCCGCTGAACTCAGTGCTGTTTTGCTCCTTTCATTTGGTTTGATTCCTCAACCCGTTCCAAGCTTTTGATAAGTGGGCCCTGTTGGAAATAGCTGATCCATTTGTGAGGATCGTTTGAAAGGGCACGTATCTCAGCTCCAGTGGGTCTCTGGGAGAAAAACCCATTTGAGACCGCATATTTGGAGAGTCTAAATTCTTGCTTCAGTGGACATCCATCATCTCCATAATCCTTGCGACTGTAGCCCAGATGTTACCCCTCAGTGTGTGATTGGCCATGTGAGACTTATAGCCTGGTCTGCTCCTCATCAACCTCTCTCTCTCTCTCTCTCTCTCCCTCTCTCACTCTATCGGCTGTGCTGGAGGGGCCAGATAAGAGGCGAGAGGGGCTGTGTGTGTGCAGATGCTGTCACGATGAGTAAGCGTGGCTATTTCAGGCGTCCATAAGAGCCCAGGCCTGAGGGACAGCAGGTGGGCCAATAAGGCCTGCATTCCACCTATATTGTCCATCAGGCCAGCCAGTCTAGCACAACACAACAGAAACAGAAACACAGCCAATGAATCAATCCTATAAATGTCAACAAAGCACAGGGACAGCAATGCTGTTTTGACATGCACACCGTTGACAAACTGTGACAGTTGGACGTTTCACCACCAACTGTTGAAGGAGATTGTGTTTTAACGCTACAAGAGTTTAAGGGACAAGTCGACTGCTTCATCTTGGGTGCTTGTTTCCTGCATTCTGAGAGGTTCCAGCAGTTACATCTCAGACACGACAATTCATCAGTTGTTAGTAGACGGCTCCAGGCAGCGAGGGACACAATCCCCAGGCTGCTTAGGTCATCCCAGCATCTGCGGACCGAAGAGAGAACAGCAGAAGACGTATAGTGGGAGGAGAAGAGGTGCAGGCATGCCAGAGTGGATGAAAGCATTCCAGGAGAATGTAGAGGTCTGACTTGGGTTGGGGTGGGATGAGGGAGAGAGTGCGCTGGTCCGGCGCATACAGGACTGGACTTGGCCTCCTATAGAGGCGTCCTCCAGAAGGCATGGTGGCCATGGCGCCTGTCTGCTGATTTCAACCTCACAGTGGGATTAGTATAATTGAGTCACAAATTATACCACTGACAGATGCTTAGCCCCCTGTAATGAAGCAGAGACAAAACTGGCCATTCTAACCAAATGCCTGACATAAACAACATCATGCAGCATTGTTCCCCAGGCTGTGGACTTCATAAAATGGAGACTGTGTACATGGAAAACTCATTAGTCCAGATGAACAGCCATGACGGCTGTTTACTCAGGTCAGTAATTACAAGCTTTAAGGCCAGCCCTGTTTACGATACTAATCTAGCTTCTCTCTACGAGTACAGTATATGAAAAACAACTGGTGGATTACAGACAGGATGGTACATTTAGTGCCCCGAGTCCTTTTCCTGCTGTCGGGAGGTCACAGTACATTTAGGTGTTGTATACAGAGGGGCTAGTGCTTCACAATCAACTCCATCCCAGAAGCGTGTGGTTTCACGAGCACAGACAGCGTTGCGCCTCACTCCCTTTATGGAAGTATTTTCACCCAGGGTCAAGCGCTGCCTGGGAGGGGTGTTCAGCATTGAGAAATGAGGTGGTGGCGCTTTTTTCTCCTCTGCTCTTTTCTTTCCGGCTTAATCTCAAACCGATTTGTGTGCAACAAGCAGAACTTTGGCATGAATCACGGCAGGCATAGTTTTCGACACACATCACCAGTTCGCCAGAAAACAACCCCATAAACCTGGTGTTTTTTAAATGAGAAATGAGATACCAGCATAAATCTAAACGAGAATGGAAATTCAAACAGCCCACCACAATAGAAAAGTTGGTGCATGAGGGGTAAAAATAGATCACTTGTGGCCTTCAGTTTCTAAGCACTTACATTTTATTTGGAGAACTTACAATGGTTCATTCAAGACAAAGTCTAACCATATGCTTAAAACAGTTGAGAAAGATGAGAAATGAAAGCATTTCATAACATTAAAACATGAACAAAGCCTCACTCTTAGGGCCAGTGAACACATTTTCTGTTAGCACTTCATACATCGCCAGCGCCGTCTAGATGAGGAAAGCAGGTGATTTCTCAGCAGAACAGATCTCTGATGAGTATCACCACGGGGTAGCGGATGAAGGAGAGCCAAGCGATGTCCTGGAGACCTCCATCAGGCCGCTACGCCACAGCTGGTGGAGTTTCGGAGACCCTGAGGCGAAGGAGCGAAGAAATTCCTGGAGAGCGGCACAAGATGGCTGAGCCGTCTCAGCTGAGCTGATGTGCTTGAGCTGCGCTGCAGGGCTCAGCTGCCGTCCCCTGTGGCTGATTTAGGAAAAGTCATGTGTAGGACAGGAACATTGAGGCAGACAAGAAGTCCCTTGAGGGACCTACGCATATTATACACCTCAAAAAGTGCTGTGGAACAGTCATTTCATTTTGGATAACAGGCAGACAAACTCAGTCTGGTCTCTGGTCCCTGCAGGCCATGGTCACTTAACAATCTGCCGATCTAGACTGTCTGGCTGGGTGACAGTAATATCATTGATTGATGTTTATCTACAGTATGGAGCACTGTGGTACATCCATGACACACTTTATAGTATGCTGATGTAAACAGTCAAAGATCAATTCCCTAGAAGAGTAATCAGTGCTGAACAAACATTTGTGATGGTGAGTCTGTGGGAGGATTTATAAACTGGACGGACTGTGTTATGACTACGTGCTGTTTAGCAGTCGTTGTGGTCCAGCCTCCCTGTGGTTCTGGTGCGGTGTAATGGCAGAGGTGCCTCTCAGCCGTGTACACATACGAGTGCCAGAGGAAGCTGATCCCCTCTGGGTCTCCATCTTCATTCCAGCCTTTTCAATTCACTCTCTTCTCGCCTCTGATGTCACACCAGTGGAATTCCATTCCACTTCATCCATCCTGCCCCCCAATACTCTAGGGACCACACACACCCTAAAATGGCATGGGCAGTTCTTGGTCAGCCTGTTGGGGCATCAGGGGCAGGACATGGGGTTGAGGGGTATATATGGGTGTCCGTAGCATTGCGGAGTGCATGTCACTTTGTGGATAGCGTCTCGTCTCTCTCCATCACCTTCTGCCTCAGCGCTCCTTCCTGGACTTAACCATGACGTTCTTCAGGCACTCAGGTAAAGATGCTGTTCTGCTGATTGTAGGAGACCATCAGGTGTCTGAGGTAACGTGTAGGTTTTCAGGGCAAAGGGAACTTTGTTCTGCTGTATTGTTCTCTCTTGGAACAGGGAATAGAGCTGCTTACCGTCCTGAGTTGGAGATTTGAACTGAATATTGGATGTCTACTTGTCAGGTCAAAGATAAAACATTAGGGCTATTTGACTTGGTTTGGTAAAGATGGGATAAACCATCCACAAGGCTGCTCAAAACTAATGTCATATTCCTGGTATATTCTATATTACATCATTTTGGACATGTAAGTATATTTTTCAGACGTGTGCCATTATGTAGATAGGACAGTGTTAAGAGACAGGAAGTGAGTGGGAGAGAGAGATAGGGCGGGATGGGGAAATGACCGCAGGTCGGAATCCAACCTGGGTCCTCATGGGCACTGAGACCTGATGATGTTTGTCCCTTGTAGCTCCCTTTCTTTCTGATTTGTACAAATCCACAGTGATTCTCTCCCCTAATGACACTCCTGCTGGCCTGAGGTGGGATTATTCCTGTCAGACACGCTTTCATTCACTCTGCCCTGGCACCTTGCCACCACACAGTTCTGTTCAATCCCACACTGACCTTTTCGAAATGCCTGGACCTCCCTTCAGGGGACAGAATGGTACACTCCTGCCCTCTGCTCTGACCAGGCTGAAGGCACATGCCAGTGGTATTAGAGAGGAGCAGCTGTGGATGGAGCCTACCTCCAAAGGCTTAGTGGGGGAGCCACAGCGGTCAGGTCAGAGGAATGGCCCCTTATTGTGGACAGTTGGTATAGGAGCAACTGGTAGTTGCCCAAGTTAGAGGTGCTACAAAAAAAGGGTTGAGTATGATGGGTTTTATTGTTAAGAGAACAAACATCATATCCATGCTGTCCACTTGGGTGCACTAGGCCTTTATCTATTTATTGATTTCACTTGATATGTTTAACTTTTTATGTTCATCAACACAACCCTACTGGGAATAGTAACAAAACATCCAGAGCAACACCAGTTGGACGCAGATCTAATCTGCAGGAGATGTCTTGGATTTGTCCCTTCCTTATAGCGTAGTGCTGTGGATCCCTGGAGCTCACCTGAGATCTCCTGTAAAGCACATAGCTACTGTGCCACCCTTTCATCTCCTGTGTAAGATGCTACTGTGAGCCTCCACACACACACACACACACACACACACACACAGCAGCGGCCTGAGGACAAGCCATTGAGGCGGTCTCCTGATAAACGACTGACCAAAATAGCAGCCAGTTGTTTAAACAAACATCCCCATGGTAACCGGAGATAAATGTCATTCCACTGTCACTCCACATTCATTTGAGTCTTGTTGGACGCAATGGATTAGGAGAGACACGCAGCATTCTGTCATGCTGTAAAGGTCAGTGACAAATTATACACACACGTCCTACCTAGCGCAGTGAGTCAGAGGTCTGCTGATGTTGGATTGAGCCTCTGACTATGAGGACTGGAATGACAAAAAGGAGCTCCACTCCAGACCCAGCAGAGCACCGAACTCAGCAGGCCCTCAAGGACCCATTTCCTGGGCCAGGTTTCCTGAAATCTCCAAACTGAATGGACACTCTAGATTTGCAGACCGATACACTTCAGCATCAGGCCTAATCCCCGTCTGGGAAAGTGGCCCAGAATGTTGGGCTGTGCTCTTTAAGTGGCGTGCTATTCCATGAGAATACATCCATCTGATACCCCAAACCCAAACTCATTTTGCACACTGACACTGGCTATGTGACCTTGGCCGTGACTCTGGCTGTCCACCATTTTTTCCCCCCTGGGAGCAGCTTCCCTGGTTTCCTGGCTGGCCGGCAGGTCCACCTCTCTCGCTGGCTCTTCAGATGGAAGCTGTGGAATGTTAAAGAGTGGAACAGTGGGCAGCCCCAGGGAGCTGTGTTTACATGATGGCCAGTGATAGGTGGCCATCAGGGAGGACAGAGCCAGATAAAAACAAAACAACAGGATGGGACGACTTGTCCCCATCTTTCTAAAAATGTGGCAACACACATAAGCAGTGAAACGCCTCCATGCTGGCTGGCCGTGACATGACTTCATACAACGGCGGCCCACATCTGAACAGACGCCTTTTCACACACACACACACTTCCCTAAGTTGTTTGGCATGCCGTTGCTAGGCTGCGTTTGCTTACCGTGCCGTGAGCAGGGGCTGCCGCCGTGAGGGATAAAAAGTGGCCAATCTGCACGGCCACAGGGGAGCTCTTCAAAGAGCGGAGTTGAGTCACAGACAGGCTCCTGATTTAGCCCTGCTGGGGCGAACAGCTTTAGGGGGTCTGTATTAGCGTTACACACTCATACAACTCTTTCACTGTAGCCATTATCTTCTATGAGCTTCCCAGTGTGTGGGTTTGATTACCGTGTAGGCGAGAATAACACAAAGAGTGTGGCCCGTGATACATACTCTATATTTTAAAAGCCCCTTAAACTTTTGTCTTGCCTTTAGGTTACATACTACACACAAATAGATGGATCAGCAGGAGCCCCACCAAAAGGAAAATTTGAGACTATAGTGCCCCCTTGTGGGTGTTGTGGGAACACCTCATTGGATGTCAACTTCATTCTCTTTAAACCAAGTCATAGAATATGAATATTACTTAATAGGACCTCAGCTCATTTGCCAGATAGGTGTACCCATTCCACATCTATCAAACTGAACGATCCTGTGGTGCTTTGCAGTTGGAATAATAACTTCTTTATGCTGAACTGTTTCCATGTCTGTCTATTCCTACAGGGCCGCGTCACTATCTCAGTGCTACGATGACTGACCGCTTTGACTGTTTCTACTGCCGTGACAACTTGCAGGGGAAGAAGTACGTCAACAAGGACAGCAAGCATGTCTGCGTGCGCTGTTTCGACAAGCTCTGTGCCAACTCCTGTGCCGAATGCCGCCGCCCCATTGGTGCAGATGCCAAGGTGGGAGGTCACCTCTGTTAGGACCTTCATTTCCTCTCTGTTAACACCAGTCATCTAGCTGTGCTGTCTCACTGTTCTTCTCCTCACCTCCCCTAGGAGTTGAATCACAAGAACCGTCACTGGCATGAGGACTGCTTCCGCTGTGCCAAGTGCTACAAGCCCCTGGCAAATGAGCCCTTCTGTGCCCGGGATGATGGCAAGATCATGTGTGGGAAGTGCAACTCCCGTGAAGAAGGTGCTCGGTGCCAGGCCTGTTACAAGGTCGTTATGCCAGGTCTGTACAGCTCATTCAGTCAACAGGGGACCGGCATGTCCTCTGATGTGACTTTCAGTCAGTTTTTTTTATCATTAAGTCTACTTGCTTACAAGTATGAACAGCCACATAGAAAACAAAGGGACTGTCCTTGAAGTGTAGCCTACTCTCTTTCCCAGATCTGCATCTCCAGTTAAATGTCCCAGTTAGATCATTCTTGGCTCTTGGTGTTCTCTTTTTAAAGGCACCCAGAATGTGGAGTACAAGAACAAAGTGTGGCATGAGGAGTGCTTCACCTGCTTCGAGTGCAAGAAGCCAATTGGCTCGAATAGCTTCCTGAACAAGGGCGACGACATCTACTGTGCCCCTTGCCATGAGAAGAAGTTTGCCAAGCACTGTTTTGGCTGCAAACAGGTAACTTCTCAAAAACTGTAAAACAAACACATGGAGGAGCTGTGGAGCCAGCAACAGTATCCTACACCTCACACAGGCCCAGGGTCCAGGAGGACACAGACTCAAGTGTGGTCATCTCTCTCCCAATAATTTACCCTCTACTCTTCACTGCTCTACTAATTAAGGCTAGAAAAGCCCAAAAACATCTAAAAGAAACACATACACACATGCACAGACTCTAAAGCTAGCATACATGTGCCTTAACCAGCCCTTCTTAGGCTAAAGACTTTGTGGTATTGCAACCCGTTCCCCCTAGGCCATCACCTCTGGTGGGATCAGCTACCAGAACCAGCCCTGGCATGCCGAGTGCTTTGTGTGCCGCACCTGCAAGAAGGCTCTAGCGGGAGCGTCCTTCACCTCCCATGAGGATGCGGTCTACTGCGTGGACTGCTACAAGACCTCTGTGGCCAAGAAGTGCAATGGCTGCCAGAATCCTATTACAGGTACTACATATAATATATATATATATATATATATATATATATATATATATATACACATACATACATACATACACACACACAACATAATATACATTGCTCAAAAAATGAAGGGAACACTTACAGCTTTCCACAATTGTTAAAACACATTTTTTGAAACCTTCCCCCCTTTTCTCCATTCTCAAACTACATTCACAGAATGTCTGACAGTTGTCTGACAGAATGTCGCCTCCAAAAGTTTTACTTGTGCTCAGAACCAGCGTCAGAGTAACGATCCAGTGTATGATTGAAGTGTTCCCTTCATTTTTTTGAGCAGCATATATATATATATATATATATATATATATATATATATATATATATATATATATATATACACACATAATGCCTCCAAATATTGTTGATTAATTGTTGATGTGTTTGGAGCAGACATCAGGGTCTGAAGCCTACAGAAGATGTAGACTCACAGGCAGCATGGCTTGTCTGTCTTTTCTCTAAATGTGTCCACCTGAAAAAAATAATTCCCCGTCTTCTTCAGGATTTGGCAGGGGCACCAATGTGGTGAACTACGAGGGCCACTCTTGGCATGAATATTGCTTCAACTGCAAGAAGTGCTCCCTGTCTCTGGCCAATAAGCGCTTTGTGCTCAATGGAGAGGACATCTACTGCCCTGACTGCGCCAAGAAGCTGTGAAGTACCAGTGGGACATCAAAGGTCCAGTCAGATGGGATTCAGCAGAGTGATGAAATAGAGGAGTTAACACTTGTAATCTAAAGCATCTTTATGTTTAAGCTGCAGTGCAAAATCAATGGGCGACAAAATGGAATAAGTAGCAATAAGATGTATTATGCAGATTCAACTGAGAGATGAATGAACTTAAGGGTCATCTCAACGCAACATGTATATCTGCGTTTTAAACTTCGAAACCAGCATCAGAAAGATCTGATGGCCATTAAAATAATGTTTTTTTGTTTTTCAATTAATGAACAGAAGCAATATGCTTTTAGACCTACAATAAGTCAGTGCTTTTAGAGGCTTTGCTTAAGCTCTGAAACCTTTTTGTCATATTTGAGAAGAGGTTCAATGGAAGATTTAAGTAACGCAGTCAAAGTATAGATGCTAGACTCACATATACACTTCTGTATGCCAAACATGTATTAATGCTTCTGGAGTGGACTTGTCTTTTGTGTGTGGGATACGATAATGCTGCAGTGTGGCTTCCATCTGATGAACAGGGATTCACCATTACACAAAATGAGAAATGCTAAGAAAAACAAAATACATTGTGTTTCACGGAGTTCAATAAAATCTACCTAAAGCTTTCACATCTCATTTCTTTTATTTACATAATGCTAATTTGCACAAAAGGTCAACACAAACACTCAAGTTTTATCTTGCAAAACTTTATTTTAACATTTTTATCCAGTACACTTTAGATATATTTACAAATATAATTTTATGTATAGGGCCGCATTTAGACCTGAACAGCTCTTCAGAAGCGAATTCTCCTCATGGCCCAAGTCAGGTAGAGTGATTGTCATGGCCGAGGTAAGCACATGTGACTTGCTGCTTTAGCAATTATATGAAAATAAAAATCGGTCCTACTCTTTAACCTAAGGCACTGTTCTATCCTACTGCTGGAACAACTAGGAGATGGAGAACAGTTAGCTTTAAATTCAAGTTCATAGCATAGAGGGTGTACAAGGTTCTTCATCATCAGCCACTATCACCGTCTGACATCAGTAGTGCTGATCTCATGTAAAGCTCAAGCATACCTACCAACATACACGCACACACACACAGTACAGACTTTACTGGCGGACTAAGGAGCCCACAGCATGACTTCGGGCACTTAGGGTGGCTAACGCATTCTCACCTCAGGGGTACTAACAGGACTCAAAGGCCAAGAGAGAGAGAGGGAGTGACCAGCAGCCAACGCAGTCATCATCCCCATCCCCTCAGGCAAACACGCTCGTTCCTCCTCCCACCTCCAGAACACTGTTCTCCTCCACGCCACCAGCCTCCAGCCACTGGAGGCCTGCAATGGACCCACAGTGCAAAAATGTCTAGGCCTTGTCAAACGTCTCGTTTCATTCAGATGCACACGAAAGGAATATAGCAGATCTGAAGCGGTCTATACAGGTCACATGTCGCAAGAAGAGTGGAGCAATAACGACCAGCAGCGGTCACACGCACACATACACACACAACCGGTTTTAAATAGTTGAAATTATTAGTATTCTTTAATAACACACAACATAACCTACAGGACCCTGATGTACTGATCTGTTTGAGCCTTTAGTATTTACAGATAGAGATCGATTAAAATATGACAGAAGCAAATGAGCAACATTCTGCTCAGACTATTAAGGGTCCCCAAACACAGTCATGCACAAACCAATCAAAGCGCGAGAAAGTTCAAGATATTCACTTTTCCTGACAACCAAATTAAACATGGACGCCAGGATTGGTCAAAAAACACCCAATGGCCCTGTGCTACCGTCTACCCTTTACTCGGCAACTAACATGTGAAGCTGTGACTCAGTCCACCAAGGCCACAAATCATCCGCATCCAACGCAACAGTCTCCAATCTGACTTCCACACATGCAAATTCTGAAAAGACCTTTTCACCACTCTAGTCAGTGTGGGCTTCTAACCCAGACCTTACTGAGCAAACCAGCACAACCTGTAAACTTAACAGCACTTTCCGTCTACATCCTCATTCCCCTCAGACACACAGAGCCCATTCCAAATCAATCAAACACACACACACACACACACACACACACACACATGGCCTCTTGCAAATCAAACAGTAGCAGGATAACTCCTGGTCATGTTAGTAGATCAGGACCCATTTGTGTAACATGTAAAGCTTTAGAGTGTTGCAACAGCGCTGGCTCCCTGCACTTAGGGCTGGCGTCTGCTGTGGTCCTCACTAACGTATCGTATGTATACAGTAACAGACTAATGAACATCTCCACACTACTCTACCCTTCCCACAGTCACACAGACATGGCTTACCGGCCTAATACTGATTATATACAGAACACTTAAATATGTAGAAATATATATTCAAATATATATATTTTTATATATTTATAAACAACCAAATTAGAGATCTTAAAACTTAAAAGCGCTGGAGTCGAAGGTATAGATGCATATGTGTGCAAGAGCACGGATAGAGTGAGGGAGGAAAACAACAAAGAGAAAAAAAGAATGTAGGAACTGGCATGTTCTGGAACATGGAACTCTGGAGTAGCCAGAGGAGAAACGCTGGACTGGGAACGTCTTGTAAAACAAAACTTAAAGAAAAGAAAAAAAAAGAAAGAAAGAAAAAAATAATCAGTTGTGGGGCTGGTGCATTCCTCCTTACAGCAAACCCTGAGGGGGGACCATAGACACACATGCGCACACACACACACGTCCGCATGTGCAAGACACAGGGCTACAGTGAATCCTCAGAGTACTACAGATGTAATATGATTATTACATGAATGACATGGATTCATACAGCCACCAGCCTTGTCTTAGGGTGGTGTTATGTTAAAGCAACTGATATGAGTATCTAACCATCACAGAATATCAAACCATTGCATTTATGTACACGTAGAGAACCTGTGCAACAAGAACCGACAACTTAAACACCATTCATCTTCTCTCAAATAAACTGGCAGAATGCATAAACTTCATTAAACAGGACAGATCACAACACATGTGGTTAACACCTCCATCCTTGGGTTAAGTTCAAAAGGAGGGCGCAGATGCCAAGACAGATGTAAAGAGCAACACTATGTTAATTAGATGGATGTAGGCTGAAGTGAAACCCAGTAAGTCCCGTTTGTCAGAGACACGCTCTGTGAAATGTGCTGACCTATGTGCAACGCCCCACCCTCCGACAAAAATCAAAACAGAGGTTTGTGGGCAGCCACGGGAGTGGCGCTAATGACCGCTGGAAGAGCATGGAGGATGGGGTGGGGGTCTGGGGGTGTCCGGTGGGAGGGGGGGGGGGGCAGTGAGAGCTGCCATGCGGTGGCGCTCAGAAGCAGGGTGGAGAAGGGAGGAGAAACGGAGACGGGAAACGACAAGAAATCTTTTAGTTTTTATAAGAGCCCCAGGCCCGCCGTAATCGCAGCTGCTAGCGTGCTCAGATTCCAGGAGGGGTGCCAATGTGGGTTGCATTCTTCAGCTCCAGGCTTGAGTTTGAGACTAAATGTCTGTGTGTGTGTGTGTGTGTGTGTGGGTGTGTGTGTGCGCGCGTGTGTGTGTGTGGGTGTGGGTGTGGGTGGGGGGGGTGTGTGTGTGTGTGTGTATGTGTGTGTGAACAGGAGGAGCAGCGCATGAGACGGTAAAGCTCCAAGCCCAGAGGCCGGTTCTGAGCACCACGCCCCCCCCACCCAAAGCAGCGAGCGCTCATGGACTAGCAAGGGCTGCTTCTTTTTGGTCATGAGAGATCTGGCAGCTGTGTCTACCCTCATCACCCTCATACCAACACACAGCCACATCAACATCAACGTGTACTTATGGAATTTTCTTGGGAGGAAAAAAAATAAAACAAAAACAAAAATCTCAAAAATAACAAACATTGAAGTGGCGGTCATAAAATTCAAAAATGAAGAGGAATAAATTACGACATTGCTGCAGCCCCCTCAATTACAAAAATGACACAAATAACAAGAACACAATAACAATTAATTAATAATATCAATAACAACAATAAAAAAACAACAAAAACTCACAGGACTAAAATGTCTATATAGGAAGGAGGCTGAGAGCTGGAGCAGACGAGCACACTGAAGAACATGTAGGTATTCCCTGAAGCGCTTCTCTTTTTTATCTTTTGTGTTTTATCTTTTGTGTTTTATCTTTTGTGTTGTGTTTTATCTTTTGTGTTGTGTTTTATCTTTTGTGTTGTGTTTGTGTCATCTGTCTTGCCACTGGGGTCACGTCGCATAGCTCTGCGTTGGGTCGGGGGGGGGGGGGGGGGAGCTCTCTGCTCTCAAGCTCAAACTGGACAACAACTCACAGAGTGCAAAAAAATAAACAAATATGTATGTAAATCACAAGGCTCCAGTCCTCACATCTCTGGAAGTGGAAAAGAGAGAGAGAGAGAGAGAGAGAGAGAGACAGAGAGAGAACAAAGTCAGTAAGTGCTCAGCACAGGACACAATCAAATATGATACTGAGTCCTGAGACAAGACTAAATCCTTATTTCAGAATACTGATTATGCCTTTAATGTAATTGAATGTAATCTAATGTAATCTTCTTCATTACACACACTGAGCGAGCAGCTACACAGACTGCAGTGGTCAGCCCTTACCGGACAAGGCCTCGATGGGCTGGCTGGGGTGCAGGGAGCTGACGGACGTCTTCTCCTCGAAGGCCACACGCGGGCCCTCGGGAACCCCCGCCTCGCGCTCCATCAGGCCCTGGTTGCAGGCCTCCGCCTCCAGCAGTGGCCGGCCCTTGCTGTGGACGTTGAGGTCGATGAGCTCCTCGAAGCTCCAGGGCCCGGACTTCCCGTTGACCCCTGGCGCTAGGCCCACCTTGGCGTCTTCGTTCACAAACTCGGAGCCCTCCACCAGCCGGCTTTTGGACGGAGGACAACTGCTGAGGGGATGGGGGGTGGAGGTGGGGGGAGAAGGTGTAGTGGTCTGTGTTTACTCCCAGTGGCCACAGATAGGCCCAGGCCTGTCTAATCTTCCACTAATGGGCCTGGGGGGGGCTCAGACCCACCGTGCAGGGCTAATCCTACTGAGCAGGCTTACAGCCCGGCCGCCTGACATCCTGAGCTCTGCAGGGGCACCACAGGAAAGACCTGCTCCATGCTACGCAGCCGCCCTTCTCCACTAACCTACATTTGGGGCAGGATCAACCACCCTGCCCCACCACAGGGGATAATGGACAATTCTTTCACTTAGAGCCGCTGTATGCAATATCAGCTATATTTGCTAACTTATGCAAACCAACCATAGATTTCCGCCACAAGCCTTTCAGTGTGACCCCAGGCAACCCCACACCTGACCCTCGGGAAGAATGACCATCTCTTTGGGAGCGGTCTGATTGGTTTATAGTCATGTAAGTTTAAGTTCCCCTCACTGACTAGAGAATCCATGGGAGCCCTCAACAGTGTCAAGTTATTAAAACATCTAACTGCACTGAAAGCCATCAGGAATTTTTGGCCAGAGAATCTTTTGGTTCCCTGTGCAGTGGTCAGACGTGCAGAGAGTTGACTACTGACCTGTCAGCAGGGGGCTCCTGTGTGCAGGACCCGTTGCTGTTCTCCTTGTTGTCCACCCCAGGCTGCCCATTCACACAGCCCAAGGGCTCCTCCCGCACTGCCATTGGCTCAGCTAAAGGAAGGGCCTCCTCCTCCTGGGCTTCTGATTGGTTGGACTCCATAGCAATGTCATCTAGTTGGTCAGGATTTTCCTCTGTGAGAAAAGAGCATAGAAATATTGATTAATATTGTGAACTTGACATTTTTGAATGTCGGGAAGGATTTGGTATGATGGCACTAGAGAGTAGTAATAAGGGACGTGGCCGTTACCGTCACAGTTTGCTTGGTCATCATTGCCATTTCCATTCATCTCCTGGACACATTTCTCATCATCTCTCTATTCAAAGAACACACAAACAATAACCATCAAACAAGACTGCATTACTGAGTCTCTTACTGCCAAGTGTGCCAAAGTAGACAGTCCTACAATTTGAAATGGTCCCTACTGTATATTGCCTGTGCTACTTCGGTCAAGAACACAGTTATGATATGAGTCACAGTCAAACACTTATGAAACCTGTTATAAGATAGAGCATTCTGTTGCAGGACACTGTTGAAATATGGCCATGAGAATGTGTGTTAAAACACTGAACCCTTGACATTGGAAAGTAAGACCTGACAGGCCTGAGTTGTCAAGCTCAACAGGGTTTTGCTTCTTCCTGATTGGACATTATACCACTTATTATACGGCTACTTGCCTAAATGAGAAAAGAAATGTCTTTGACATTTTATTTGTTACCATTTTGTGGCTTCCACTGAGAAACAAATAGTTCGCCACACAAATAGAATTCAAAAGTTTTCAAGTTGCATAGCAACAAATGACTTGCAGACTCTACTCTCCATTTCCATTTCCAGGTGAACGGACCACTTGTGGAATAATAGGAAGGGAATCAGAAGCACAAAATCTGTTGCCATTTACAGCGTTCATCAATGTTTTGCAGCAAATACAAATACAAAAAATATCGGACATTTGGACATTCTAAAGGTCCCTTTAGATCAGTGGAAGAGCCGTATCATACAACTCCTCAATTACCTTGTTTCTACAACTAACTGCTTAAACAGCAGTGAAAGAAAAAAAAAATAAACTCCAGCTAAACATTAGCTGAAAACCAATCCAGATCGGTCAGCTTTGCAACTGAACTCACCTTGAAGTCATTTTGGTCCGTTTTTCTTGTTCTCTTCATAATCTCCTCGATTCTCTGCAGATACCAACCCAGACACAGACATACTTGTGAAACATGTACAACAGCATCACTAAAATGTGTATGTATATACATACAAATTGTACCTATGCTTACTAGATGCAGTCCCAGATAGTCATTGTCAATCGTGCGTGCGTGTGTGTGTGTGTGTTCTAACCTTCTTCCTCTCCATGCGCTCCTGTTGATTCTGCTGGAGGATGCGTTCTCGCTCCAGACGCAGCTTCTCCGCCTCTTCCAGGGCTCGTGCCTCAGCCTCCTCGCGCTGCCACGGGTCAGACAACATGTCAATCAAAAACTGCATGGCTGAACTACTTCCTGCTGCGTGGACATGATGGGTGATCTGAATCTCATAATGAAGGCTTACATCGGTCAAGTAATGCCTGAAGATTTCAGTCCAAGATAAATACAGTGGCTTAAAAAAGTACTCAATCCCCCTGCAAATCTTAGTTATCAATTTTTAGTTTAACTATATTGCAGTTAATATATCTACACATATTTTCACAATCAGTGTTTCCATTGTAAACATTTATTCTATAGTATATATTTTGTATAGCATATTTCCGAAGGTTAAAGAAGTTCTGTGCCATTCTAAAACATTCCCCTTCCTGTTTTTGAGCAACTCCAGTGTTGCTTTAGCCCTAGACACTCTTAAGGCCCGGTTATACTCGCCGCACCGGACCGGTAGCGCGACAACGTGACGTCACGGGAGCGCCGGTAACCATTTATACTCGCGCGTGGTGGTTGCGACACTAGTTGCAATATTCTCCTGAATTGGCATTGGCCTCAATGGCAGTAAAAACTACCCTCTGTGATGATACTTCAGACTTTGGTTGCTGCTATTTACAACTACCATCTAGTTTCCAAGGTGTGTGCAGCTAGATAGATAGATAGATAGATAGATACTTTATTCATCCAGAGGGAAATTTTAGCAAGTAAGCTAGCTGGCTGGTGCTAAGAAATGAGTTTGTGTAATTTCCTGAGGTGGAATGAGATTTTTTTCAGGTCTTAGATATCCTTTGGTTGAAAATAAATATCTTTGTTATCTTTTGCTGGATTATTGGCATGTCCCTGAGTCCTAGGTCTTTCATCTTAATTCCCTCTCTCTGGTAGCTTCATTAACTTATCCAGCAGACTATTTAAAAATCAAGAACTCTCGCTGTTAACCTAGCCAGGTTAATTTCCCTCTCTTCTCAAACTGACTATTCAAACATGTTTATTTAAGATGTGGGCTAGGCTATATGAAATGCCTGAATGTGGTTGATGTCTGTATAGAGGCACGCATGCTCCCTGATATTGGCTTCAAGCTCATCCTGCTTGTCGCGCGCATCTGAAAAAAAATCTCCGGTGCACGACCTGCCTGCGGAGGCTGAAATTTCTCGTGCGACAAAGGAAATGACGCAATTTTGACGTCACGTTGTCGCGCTACCAGTCCGGTGCGGCGAGTATAACCGGGCCTTTACCCATCAGTAGCATCTTGGCATATTCTGCACTGAGTGTTCCCAGCGGTCTCACCTCTTTCTGCAGCTCTGCCTGCCTGAGCTCGTCCTCCTGCCTCTGCTTCTCCCGCTCCTCCTCCTGCTTCAGTGCGTCCTCCTCCTCCTGCTTCTTCCTCTCCTCCGCCAGCCTCTTCTCCTCCTCCAGGCGCTTCACTCGCGCCTCCTCGGCCAAGCGCTTCTCCTCCTCCTTCCTCAACCTGCAGGACACACAACCGTCACGCTGATGGAACAAAGTCACCTGAACACTCAACAGCAAAGAATGTTTGTTCTTCACCACTGGTGATAAATCAAGTTTTTAACCTTGTCTGCTATGATTTAGGCTACAGGATGATTTACATGAGCAAAATAAGCAGTCAATGTCATGGCTGGGGGCTGGGGACAATTCTTCACAAATACCAACTAATGTATCAACTGTAGCAGGCCAACAGTGTGTAGAGAGCCACGATAGATCCCAATTCCCATAATAAGGAAGAAGGTGTATAGGCCAGTGAAGATGTTTCGAGGAACAGAGAAGAGATTTAGGGATGTAATAAACTGCTGGACTCCCATCTTTAAAAAACAGATCACATATTCTACCTAATTGCATTCCTCTCCTGGTGTAGTTACCAATAGTATAATGTAATACACTGACCAAACTGATTGAACAAACGTCTCTTTCACTAATAGGAGTCTTTATGGGTCTGTACCCCCGCATCACACAGGCCGGTTGAGTTCAGCCGTACGTCTTTCAGTTGCTGAACTCAGCAGCCCATTATCATCAGCTGCAGCTCCCCAGCCTCCAATAAGGGCTGTGAGCGGCCCTCAGGGGGACGCAAGCATTCAGGGCTTTGGCTGAGCACTTCCATTCCTCTGCACTGCTTTGGCCAGCCAGCCCAGCTCCACAGAGCCCATGTGAGGGATTCTTCCCTCATCACCTCCTCCGTCTCTCCTCTCCTCTCCTCACCTCTCTTCCTCCTCTCTCTGCACGCGCAGCTGCTCCTCTCGCTCCTTCTGCTCGCGGGCCAGACGCCGGTTCTCGGCCAGGATCTTGGCGGCCTCGGCGGCAGAATTGGTTCCAGCCGCGGCTTTGGAGCTGGCGTCTGGAGGGAAGAGAGGAGAGGGAGGAAGGGGGAAAAAAAGGTTAAGGCAGCAGAAAGGAGTTTGTCAAAAACTACTACTCTGAGGAGGCATGCAAAGCCCTTACAAACACCAACAACAGTACAGTTAGCACTGATAAAGGCTTGCTAGCATGCTATCTCATACAATACAGTTGGCGATTTCATGGTGTCAAGGTTTTTATATTTTTTTGCAGGACAGAATGACACGGACAACAGAACAGCAGAAGTGCATAGCATATGTGTGAGTTTACCTTCTCACCATGACAACACACAATGAAAATTAGTCTGAAGACGAGACTAGTGCCAGTTGCTTACAAAACATGTCTGTTTTGCATCTCTCTAAAGCCCCTGTCAGAATAAAGAGGGCACTTCTTCCCTTTCTGTCTGAATGAGCGGTTTCCTGGTGGTACATTGTGTAGCTACATACGACTGTAATTTACTTGGCAAATGTGGCAGCCAGATGTGGCTGGGCAGTGCTGTCGAGTGCCTGGCACTTGCAATAGACAGAGATTGTTGTGAATCGAGTCAAATAATTGACCACGATTATCTTCTAAGTGAGTCAAAACATGGGTAGCATTATTAAGAAGTATGTAGAGTAATAATTAGTCTAAATTAGCCAGATGCTTGAATAACGGACCTTAATTGTGCTTATGATTCAAATAGTTTTAGCAGTTTGCTCCAAAAAAGGTCTTAGTGAGAATTATACAGCAGGTTGCCAGCTCTCCCAAGAAGCTTTTCATTCCCACTAAGCAAAGAGGGCGTCATCCGACACGTTTCTCTCACAGACTATAAAATTACACACACCACGGAGCAACTGCTCCTGTATGTCTGAGTCTCCAGAGCATCTGGCAAATGTGCTGAGAGACCCCAATCAGAGGAGCTTCAGTCCCAGATTACAGCATCTGTCCTGGAGTGCTGAGCACTACTCTCTCCTGTAGGGGGCGCAGCATGTCAGAACTCAGCACATCCACCAGAGCGCTACAGGAATGAAACCACCTCTGTTACCTTAAACATTAGCAACAGATTTAACGGTGGGTGGTGCTGAAACCTGCTCACTATAGGCAGGGGGTTAGCGTTAAAGTGCAGGGAAACCTGCTCACTATAGGCAGGGGGTTAGCGTTAAAGTGCAGGGAAACCTGCTCACTATAGGCAGGGGGTTAGCGTTAAAGTGCAGGGAAACCACATCACTGAAGCTGGGTATGTCTTGTGCCTGTAGGGTTGTGTAATGTCCTTTGCATAATGACCTTGAGGGCAAGGGGGATGCTCTCTGGCACAATGGTGCAGAGTTTCTGTCAATAATACGTCCCAAGGGGCGATTCTCTTACCTCCACCTCTCAAAAACAGGCTGAGAGAGCAATCCGTCTGTACCCTCTGCCTTCCATAATAGCCTGCGAGGCAGCTGATGACAGCAGGGTTTCTACTATCCTATAAGACACCCACGGCAAGGGCCTTGGCCTCTAATTCACTTTTTAAGCACTACTGATTCACTACTAATTAATTTTGCTCTACAAGCAACCATGGGTTTTTGAAAGGTGCTATACAAATGTAAACACACCTCACTCAAATAATACACTCAGAGCCACTTCCTTGTTTGATGATATATCAACAGCTTTTTGGAGCATATCTTCATATTTTCAAGACATTCAAAAATCATTTAAAAAATGATTACAATAAATTTTAAAAAATGTATTGACGATTAAGTTTTTTTTCATCAGGTATGACTAGTTATGCACTGCTCACAGAGGACTGAGGTGTGATGCATGTTTTGAGACGCTTTGGGCAGCTAATCTGTGTGCTTATTCAACAGTACAGGTGTGCTTTGAGAGCAGTAATCTGTGAAGGTGCTGCTGGGGTGGTGGAGTCACAAGCGGGTCAGATGAGGAGGAAACAGAAGAAGCACTCACCCTCTTTGGCCTTGGAGGCAGGGGCTGGGGCAGGGGCTGGAGCAGGGGCTGGGGCAGGGGCTGGAGCTGGGGTGGGGGTGGAGGCCGGGCTGGCCTGGGCGCTGGGGTCCGGAGATGCCACGGGCATGAGGGGCTGCATGGGGGACATGTCCTTTGGCTTGGAGTCCCTCTTGCGGAGGGTGGGCGGCCCGGTGGGGGTGAGGGCCGGCCTCTGGATGGGCGGCGGCTTGGAGGTGCTCTGCGGCTGGGGGGAGGGGGGGCGCTGCTTCAGGCCCGAGGGGGACGGGGGACGGTTACGTGGACTCCTGCAGGGGGTAACCAGACACCACAGACAATAAAACACAACACACGCACACACACACACACACACTCAGCACACAGGTGAGGTCACCGAAACCTTCCGTCTGCAACGAGTTGAGATGTACTGGAATGTGATATGCTGCCATGTGTTAGCTTTACAAAGGAGCTGGCCTTACGTAAGAACACTGCAGAGAACATACGGTGAATACAGTCTGCCCTAGAGTGCCATTCACAAGACGGCAACATGTGATGACTGACACTGAATTCTACCCTACAATGCAACGCAATGTTTCCCGATGGTTTCTCATCAACACATGTTTGTGCACATTAGACCCTTGCTTTGTTGTCACAGAAAACAGACTGTCCTCACGCCTGGTGCTGATGGAGTTGGTCTTTGAACTTATGCCTCTTACTCTCCAGCATCAGCGCATGATTCCTTTAGATGTGTGAGACGGTGAATGTGTAAGGTGAGTGTGTGGTGTGAGTCTTACTTGGCTGTGACTGGGGAGGGGGCTCTCTTGTTGGTGCTGGTGTTGAGGGGTGCAGGGGATGGGGAGCGGTGGCGACTGGTCAGGGTGGAGGGAGAGGTGGGGCGCGTCCCTCCTGGAGATGAGAAGCGCTTCTCAGCTTTCTGCTGCTCAGCGAGGGAGGGGGGAAAGATGAGAACACAGAGAGAGAGAGAGAGAGAGAGAGAGAGAGAGAGAGAGAGAAAAATCAGTATTTTATGAGCCAATTCTGAACCAGCGATTCAACAAACACCTGTACTGTACCTGTACACACAGATGAAAGATAAAACACCAAACAAAAGCAAAACAAGCCAAACAATCAAAACACTTTGTCACTCAGAAACACAATCTGGCTGAACACACCAATCACATAGCAATTATTTCTTGAAGTCTTCTAAAAAACTTCCCTCTTTCAATTTTTATGTCCACCTACTGTTTCAAATGAAGTTCTCATTCCATGTTATTCTGAATACACTGGCTGTTGAGTGCTGTGCCATCAGCTAGACTCTAAGCTTCTCCTTAGGATCACAGTACTGCCTTTTCCTTAAGTCAATGTCTGACTAGAGATGCAAGCATTAAACTCAAGCATTAAATGATCACCATGTCACAAGCTGAGAATCTCAAATAAGACATTTAAGGTGGTCAGACTCCTGTCCCATCACTGGCTAATGTCCTCTTATCCTTCAGTGGTGACTGACCCGCACATCAACCAGGGGATTCTATAATGCGAGGGACTGGTGTCACTTCTCATCCCCATCTACCGGGCCAGTGCTCAGGCTGGGACTTGTGACTGCGAGTAGTGTGCACATGCGCGCACACACGACTCACTTATCAGCCTGTGGTTTACGCACTTCACTACACACGGGCTCTACTCTGCGTTGTTTCGAGTGTGCGGTCCCCTGCAGAACACTAGCTCTGCTGTGTGCATGCCTCCTGACCCTGGATCAGTGGATGTGTGGTCCTGTGTAGGCAGAGCCGCTCGGTGGGCGGTGACATTCTCCTGAGTGCTACACATCCTTCTGAGCTCGGGAGCCCTGCGCACCTTCCATCCTCCATCCAACCGCCTTATTTAACTCAGATCAAGACATGATTTCCATACGGACTCCATCTGACCTTGGGTGGCTAGCTACAAAGCTCTTCCCAGTACTGCTGTTGGCTGTTCCACAGCGCTAATGGTGCTCTATGAGTCAGAGAGGTCCTCTCTATTTAACGCCATGCCCTGTGTTGTTCAGCACCTTAACACATCAATTGCTGTGAGGCAGGTTTCCTGTGTTTGAACTTTCAGGTACATTCACATTGTATAGCAAATTATAAACCCAAAATATTCTCTAAACAAAACAAGACCAGGATATAATTGCCCTCTCTCCAACAATGGTGGCTATGTGCTGTGGCCCTTGCTGTCGAGTGGTGTCACTTACAGAACAGGACATCACTGTGATCATCAGCAGTGATACAGGGCTGGGCTACTTTGGGAGGCAAATCAGAGGAGATAATGTGTGCCAGTGGAGCAGGTCTTTATGGCCGTGTCACCATTTCCTTCCAGGACAGAGGACACGCTCCCATCTTTCGTAATTTTCCATTTATAAACGCAGTGCAGACAATCAGTCCCCCAAAGGACCACTTTCATGTTCCCATAAGATATCACATAGCCAAAATAATGCCTGCATCTCATGTAAGGTAATTTAACAATGCCAAATGATCTGTTAAGATATGAGTGTATTTGAACTTGTTAGCACCTGTGTGACTGCATTAATACTTTAAGCTTTATTGTGTGTGTGTGTGTGTCAGGGATGAAGGGGTGGACCCCCGGCCACCCCTCCTGATTTCAGGAAAACAATGCCAGAATGAATTATGCACATATTTAAATAGTATATCTCCATAGAGGAAGAGTCCAGGTGCTAAGATGGCCTGTCTGCAGTCCAGATTTGTCAAATTAGGTGCATAATGGAATGAAAAACATGACTAAGAATACCCCATACTGTTGAGCAACTGAAATCCTATATTGGGGATTAATGGGACAAAATTTTATTCTCAGAACTGTAGCCAATGGTCTCCACATTTACAGAATTTTGTTAATTGAAGAGTTGAAGCAGCACAGTGGTAAACATGCTCCCGTCCCAACTTTTTTTGAAACATGTTGCTGGCATTAAATTCAAAAGTAACATATATTTCCATGAAATAGTCCAAATTTTCATTTTCAACATTTGATATGTTGTCTATGTCCTTTTTGCTGTTAAATATGGGTTTACGAGACTTGTATATTATCACATTCTGATTTTATTTGCATTTTACACAACGTCCCAACTTTTTCTGTTTTGGGGTTGTATTACAGTCTATGCAATTATATACAAATATTTTTGTATATAATATGAGCGTGAAGTATACATGTGCGTGCACGGTGTATATTTGCATGTGTGAGTGTGTAAATATGCATGAGTGCATCCTTACCGTGCCACCACTGTCCAGTGCGGCATGGGCCGAGGCGGAGGTGGGCAGGCCGTTGCGGCGGTCGCTGCTGCGGCTGCGGACCGGCTGGCTGCGTCCGGCGGGGGGCGTGGCCGAGGCTGAGCGAGGACACAGCATGTGAGACTCTGGGTCAGAGGACACGCAGGGGACAGAGGACAGCCAGCGAGTGAGAGGAGCGGGACAGGAGGCGGGAGGACAGGACACATGCAGCCCACAGAGATGAGCAAAGCAAGGGAGGAGAGAGAGAGAGAGAGAGAGAGAGAGAGAGATGGAGAGAGAAATGGAGGGAGAGATTAAGAGAGAGATGGGGAAAAAGGAGAGAAAGAGAGATGAAAGAGAGCAAGAGAGAGAGAGATGGAGAGAAGTAAAAGAGAGAAAGCAGAATGGGACAAGAGCACAAGAACAAGAGATTGCTGCGTGTTAGCGACCTGGGGTGGCAGCGGGTGGTCATCTGCAGCTGCTTAACGTGAAGCAGGCAGAGGGCTGGGGCAGGTTTGGGGGCTGCAGGGAGGAGGAGCCAACACAGCTGTGGGCACAGGGGGCATTCGGACCCTCTTATTAGCACCCCCAAAACACACACGCTCACCACACAGCAAACACCAAACACTGACTCCACACAAACAGGCAAGCCCAAATATGCAAAACCCAACGGCAAAACACACCATCACATAAAAACACAGGCACACACTGAACAGATAAGTCAACAACACTGAGCACAGGCATTCGCAGCCCTAACACACGTACATGACGGGAGCTCTTTTAGTTTACTCACTACCACTAGCGTTTGCTCCCAAATGAAGGACAGGCTGGCAATTTTGGGGTTTGTGGGTTGTGTTCCCAGTAGAGGCGCTGCTGCTTATGGAGTCGTGTCGTACGTCAGACTGGTTCAGATGCAGAGGTGGAGAGTTTAGGAGTGTTTCCGGAGGGGGTCCAAGGGACCCAAGTGAGGGGCGGGGCAAGTGGGCCTACTAGCAGGGCTGTTTGGCACCAGCTTGGGGCAATTCACAACAAGGTGGAGAAACGCAACATGGGAGAGCACAAGGTTTCATGAGGGCAATCTAGGGACACGGGGATGATCAGGCTTCCATTGCCAACACTCATAATTAATAGTGACTCATTACACTCTTATGCAGGACAGCGGTAATCCTCCGATTGTGCACATCTTATGACAGATTATTTTTAGTTATAGATGCAAGCTATTGTCTTGAGTGCGCACACGAGATGGGTGATGTGAGGCCATTTTGCATGCTGTACTGGGGAAACTAAAGTCTAAATTCATATCAATTGAGTTTCGGTAGATTACCAGCCTGCCATTTCCTGTGAGCCTCAGATAGCTGTGAACTGGGAGAAACCAGAGTCTCTTAGGTGGCGCATACACCAACCCAAGACAGTTGCATTCTCTACATTTTGAGTCAAAGCCTCTGGCAATTTAAGACTAAAAGTTTGCTAAACCTGAAATACTGACTTCAATGTAAATCACTTAAAAGGCACAGTACACCTTGTTCTATGCAACGGTGGCCCTACAATATGCTTCTGCCAATCTGATGCTCCTTATTTAGCAACCTGAGTGCAATCCTCAGCTAAGTCCTTCCTGAGGTGGGCCGGTGTACGGAGCGCCGAGGACGAGATGTGCGAGGAGGAGCAGGAGGAGGGGGAGGGACCAGGGACCCTCCATCCCGCTCTCCCTCACACGCACCACAGCGCTCAGCTAATCAGCTTACGGGAGATCTGTGTGTGTGTTTGTGTGTGTGTGCGTATGTGTGAGCGCGATAGAGAGTTTGTTTGCAGGGGGAGCGCATTATGCCTAATGAGCTGTAACAGACTTTGTACACCTGAACTCTCCAGCTATGTGCAAATTCCCTTGTGGGTTTGTCATACAGAATGGAGATACACAATAATGGCACCAGGACAGAGCAGAGAGCCACACCACCACCACCACCTCCACCACCTGAAGCCCCACACACCAGCAGCAGCAGCAGCAGTGGGGCAGCTCTGTCTCCGGCCCAGGCCTGAGGCCAGGCTGAAGGTGAAGGTGGCCTCTCTCTCTCTCTCTCCTCCTCTCCCTCCTATTGGTCTGAGTCTGTGGTACTCTTTCTGGGGTTACCTGGGGCGTCTGCTCCTTGGGCGGAGAGGGCGGCGGCGCTCTTGCTCCTAGCGAGTGAGGCCTGGGTGGGGGTGAGCAGGCGGCTGAGAACAGCACTGTCCACGGGGCTGGTCAGACCGCGGCGGGCTACACGCACGCCGGAGCACGACAGAACCAGTCAAAAAAACAATAAGAAGAGAAGGGAGGAATAAAGAGAAAGAAAGAAAGAGAGAGAGAGAGAAATGGGTTGAAGGAGGAAAACAAAAACACAAAATTAAGCCAGGGTGTGGTAAAGGGTGGGGGTGTGAGGGGAGAAGCAAACCATGTGCATTTAACACCAGAAAAGGGAACAGAAGAATCAACATGAGCATTCAGGCTGGAGGTATTTACTGTTGAGGCTGATGTGAGGTCAGGGCTGGGGTGGATGTCAGGGGCATTAGTGAACTAGGGCTCTTAGTGCACTGGGCTCTGGGAGAGGGAGGGGTGGGGGAGAGGAGGGGGGTTTGGACCTGAGGTAAAGATCCCCATAGGCCCCCACCCTCCTCTCTGCCACTGTAAGCACTGACTGGCTAAAAACTTTTCAATAGAAAAAAAACAAAAAAAAAAACACTTTTCAGGCCATCAGTGCTCACGTGAGGAATTCAGGGATTTGACTGCAATATTAATATGGGAGGGGAGAGGGGAGGTGAGTATGACAGCCAGGCAAGAGCTCTTTGTGTTCCACTACAATTGAAGTGGACTTAAGCACACTAAAAAGACTATTAAATGACAGAGTATGCAGATGTGTTGCCATATTCAAAATGTTATGGTTGGCAAAAGAAGTCAACTGTTAAGAGTTCTTAACTATATTACATGGTCATGAGAGGCCTTGCATTGTATTAGAACTAAGCCTTATAGAGAGTAGTGACAAAGAGCTCTTGGAGGGTTAACACAAAATAAAAGAATCCAGAAATCCCCATTACTACTATTGTAACTGCTGTTACAATTTAAGAATGAGATAATAAATTGTCATAGAATAAAAAAGGATGATGTACTCCTCAGAGTTTAACAGCGCTGACCAAAAGGGGGGAAAAAGGATCATTTGGTTGTGGTTGGGATCAGCTGGTGTCAGGAAGTAGCCAGCATCAATTTGAGAGGGACATGGCAGGAGCGCTGGCCTGCCATTACGCGTCTCTGGGTAATTAGAGGACAGTTTTCATGGGGGGGGGGGGGGGGTTTGGGGGGCGTCTCCTCTCTGTAGGGGATGTTGTTGGAGGCAGGGGGGGGGGGGAATGGACACGGGGCAGGTTGGTTTGGCAGTAGCATATTATCATGTTAAACGCTTGAGTGAACAATCGAGCATGTTCAGCAACCTAAATCCATATGCACTCAACACAGAGATAAATAATCCGGGTCTTTCTGGCCGACTGAACTCCTGCGACAGGCATCTTGAAAGGAAACAAGTTTAGTCCGAAGTGAGGTTTAAAGGGAGAGCTGGTCAACTCATTTTCCTGTGGAAATGTGTGTATGAGAGAGACAACTTCAGGGCTGCGACACAACACAACTGACACAACTGACAAAACACACACAGGAACACACAGTGGACCGACTCGTGCACAAGACTGAGGTACGGGCACAGACCCAGGCACTAGCGTCATCTGCGACCAGGGAGAGGGAGAGAGAGGAAAAAAGAAGGCTCCATTCACACATACAAACAAACAAACAAACAGGCCATTGTTGTTAGAGCAGACAAAGAAGCCATTCCTGGCCGGCGGGTGGCTCAGTCAGGGGAGGGGAAGGTTAAGTCATGATTAGCAGAGCGCAACACTGCATGTGCTCTGTGCAGTCAGGACCTGAGGAGAGAGAGAGAGAGAGAGAGTGTGGAGGAGAAAAGGGCCATGGTCCAGGGAGAGACGGCCAAAACAGTCTCCTTTTCATGAGAGCAACGGGGACACACACACACACATGCACGCAAATGCACACACACACAAGCACACACACACAGAGGTTAGAGAGCTGTTATTTGGGCCACTGGGCATGGCACGCATGTTAGAGGTATAGGCGTGCAGCATGTGTGGAGTCTGACTGCAGGTCCCGACACGGCACATTTGAGGCAGCCACCGTCCGCACTCAGCACACACGTCCCACTCAGTCACCCTGTTAGCTCAAATCTCCCATCATGCTTTGCGTTCCGCTCTAACGGGGTCTGTGTGTGTGAGTGTATGTGTGGAGGTTGGGCGCGTGCAGACAGGAAGCTCATGGCCGATGTAACGGTGTGGCGTGACACACGCATGCAAGCTCATGTATAAGGCGCTGATACTTGTGCGCTGGTTTACAGTCAGCACCTGGTTCCTCGGCGGCCGGAGCCTTCTCCGATCTGGTCGGGGTCGGGGTTCGCGCTGCCGCCCGCGAGAGGGACGAGCTGCGACGGCTCTGGGCGGTCCGGCCTGGGGGGGGGGGGAGGGGGGGGAGCGCACAGCACAGGGGCGGCATGTGAGACTCATTGGGCCTTAACTCTATTACAGTGGAGCGAATCAGGGCTGGACAGCACAGCGCAGCACAGATGGAAATCTGTGAGGCCGGTAGGAGCTGAGATAGAGAACACAGAGGAGGATCTGTCTGGCTGTCTGTCTGTGAGAGCAGGGCCTTTCATCAGCTGGCTGCACTTATGTGTTCTGAAGGAGAATGGTGGCCTGTAGGTGGATATGCTAATGTGTCAGTATGCGTCTATGCATGTGGGTGGGTTGGTGTTTGTGCGTGAGGCACTTGGGATAGATGAAACGGTCTGGGCCAAACCTAGACTTAGAAAACATAATTAGCACATACAAACTGGTGTAGCTGGATTTGCAAACTAAATGTGTGCCTTTCATGTAAACAACTGCACTAGACTGAGCAGACTGCACTGAATATCTTTCACTGAACATTTCCAAACATCTTCACTAGCAGGGTCACTCTACTCCCAGTCTTAAATACACTGCTTCACAGGTCCTTCAGCCAAACTACTGCAGTCTGGACCTAAAGCTGAACTGTGTACTGGTGGGACCTTCATCTTGTGCTCTGACTGAATAGAAACCTGGAGTCAGCTTTTGCTTTATTCTAAGAGAGAGGGGTGTGGGGAGGGAGAAAGGAGAGAGAGAGAGAGAGAGAGAGAGAGCAGGACGAGAGGAGAGGAGGGTGTCTGCACCTGTCTGTTCCACCTGAGGCTGTTTATTATGACCATCTTTAGTGGGTTGAGGGGCATTGCTAGGCAACCGGTTCAAAGATGAACTCCTCCGCTTAGCACCTGCGAGGGATGAGAAAAGAACCAAGGACACACTGACTAAAGAGCTGGAAACAAAAACACACTCATACACACACACTCATACACACACACACACACACACACATATGCAACAGGCTCAAAGCTGTTGTGTACTGAAGAGACACAAGTGTGTGGATCTCCATTCCAACCAGCGCCACTGTCTCGATTCTCTGGTAGGGAAGAAAAACAAAAAGACGAGTCCAAGACAAACACGGCGCGGGGAGGGGAGGGGAGGGGAGGGGGCTCAAATCAGCTGAGTCACCCGCCACTCCTCCTCTGCTGCAGGCAGGAAGTTGTACTCAAGCTGAAATCAGCTCACATAATCACTTCCTCAGAAAACACGCAGCTCCAGCTCAGTCTCATTAAACACAGTCACACCTCTGGAGGCTAACGCAGTGGGGAAAAAACAACATAAGCAATGGCATGGCAACAATAACGTCAATAATGAAGCCACGGTGTCTTAATATATGGCTTTAGTCCTTCTGACTTACAGCACTATGGACTATGGGTAAGGGATACGGGCACATTTAGAGAACACATTTAGACACTCTAGTCTAGAGGCCAAGCACAGAGCATTAGAGGACAATGGAGACTGGATGGTGTTTAGGTGTGTGAGTGTGGAGGAGAGAGAGGAAGGTGAGGTGAGAGGAACACACTTACTTTTGTCAGGGGAGCGGACCAGGGTGGCGGAGGAAGAGGACAGGCGCTTGCTGAGAACCGCCTCACCCGGCTGTTTCATGAGGTTCATGGTGGAGGTGGATCGTTTGTCCACTATTTGGGGGGGGGGGGGGGGTAAGTGAGAGGGACACACACAAGGGGAGGAGGAGGAGGAGGGTTAGGGTCATGACAGTGAGGGGGATTGACAGTGATGTTAACCTATGATCTACTAACTGTCACACAGGGAGATTGTCATCACATCACAAAGGTACAAAAAAACCACTATGAACACATTCTGGCTAATGAACACTAATAAACACAAGGACAACAGGAGTCCACAAAAGGAGGGTTATGCTGGTTATTTCTAGACACTTGAACCATGCTGTAAGTCAGTTCTTATTTAAAGGAACATTACAGTGTCAAAGCAGTCCAGCCAAATGCTTCACTGCCAGCAAACGCAGCCACAGCCCATGTTCAGACCAAGCATCAAACTGTGACCAAGGTGACAAACCCTGCTTCTCTGGAGAGGGAACAAATGAAACCTGTGGCAGAGACAGGAGTGGTCTCGTGAGCCCTCACACACACACACATAACAAGCATGCAAGCAAACAGGAAGTGACAGTGCCCTGTGAGCGCAGCTATTGGCTGACCATTGCTCTGAGCGGCGGGACTGAGTGCAGAGTGAGTCCTGGAGGAACCTTGAAAAGCAAGTGAGTGGTGAAGTGAGCCATGAAGACAACAAAAAAACAGGAGAACAGGAAGACCATGTTGAGAGGTGGGAGTAAGCATGAGACAGTGAGAGGCCAGACACTCTGTGTGCTGTTAGTGAAGAGAGAACAGAAGCCGTGCAGAGAGGTGTGCCAACGTGTGCCAGCGTGCGCCAGGCGCAGAGCTGCTGGGAGCGGGTACTGAGTAAGGCACCTGGCGGCGTCCTGCAAGGCTTGGCTGGCGAGGCGGGGGAGATTACTATGGCTACCGGGGAAGAAGAGGAACTTGCGTCGCTCTCACCTGGAGGAGGAGGGGGCACGGAGGGAGACTCTTCAGAGTGGGAGAGAGAGAATGAAGGATGGGGATGGATAGATAGACAGATAGAGAGAGACAGATAGATAGATAGATAGATAGACAGATAGATAGAGAGAGAGAGAGAGAGAGAGAGAGAGAGAGACAGATAGATAGATAGATAGATAGATAGATAGATAGATAGAGAGAGAGAGACACTACAACACTGGTCATAAGCTCTTTAAATGACGAGAGCTGCTAGGTAACAGCATCCCTACAGGAACATCTAGAAAACAATACTGGCAGATGAAAAGGAGACCCGCAGATAGGTCACATATCAAGGGTTTTGAAAAACAAACAAACAAACAAACAAAAAAAAACCCATTTCATTTCATGAGGATAAGCTATTCAAGCAACATGATAAAATCAACCACAATCTATAGAGAGCAAACACACACACATACTGTTATCACCAGGTTTCCAGGTGTATCAGAGAAGCCTATTCACTCCGTCAAAGGCTGACAAACAAGCTGCGTGTGAGGGCAGTAAATGAGCCGTACCAGTTCTGTGGTCTGCGTCTGAGAGTCCGCCCCAGGACCAGCGCTTCTGCCTCTGCTCTGCCCTCTGGCTGCGCTCCAGTGTCCGGCGCATCACCGCCTCATAGCGCTCCTGAGAGGGGGGGGAGAGGGGGAGAGAGAGGGGGGGAGAGAGAGGGCACCAGTCAGCAGAATGGACTAGACTAGAGGATGTTCAATCAGCAGTGTAGATGTCTCATTTCTGCAGTGCAGAGAGGGCCCACCGAGTGAGTCCACATAATCAAGCGCAGTGTCTAACGCAGGTGCTGAGATCAGAGCCGTAGCAGAGCTGACATCTAGGATAGAACTGTAAGCCTACGCTATGGGAGCGCATGCTACCAGGACAGCATTAGAAAAGGAAAAAAGTCTTACAGGCTAATTCAATGTCCAGCAGGCAAAACAAAGTAAGTAAGACAATCAGATCCTTCATCAAAACAATATAAAAACCATTTACATAAACTATTCTACAATGCAGCTGTAACCGCAGCAAGTTAAATGGTATGCTGCTGCTTAGTTTCTGTTGTCAAAATATAAAATCCTATTTGACTCAACAATGGTAATATTCTGTGGGAATAAAAATCCCTCAGCAATTTCTAACCTCTTTCAGGACCAGGCTTAGCAAATATAAACAAAAGTATTAACACCTCAAAAAGCCCAACGAATTTAACCACATCTAATCTTGATAAAAATTAGCTTTTTGTTCTTTCTTCTGGATCACAATATTGTATAACAAAAACCATAATGTACCTTTAAAGCTGACAGTGTACATTTTGCTAGTCAAGAGTGAAAGCTCATTGGGTTCCATAGGAGACTGGCACATCAGAATCAGCAGACAGCAGCTTTGATCACAGAGAGCATTTAAATAGCAGCTGAGCTCAGAGGAAAGTGCCGGGAAGCTGACTGTAGAGACACTCCTCCATCACCGTGTTACACACGCTACTCTCAACCAACAGCATGCTAACATAAGGGAAACTGAACTAGCTTCAGATAGAAACAGTTGGTCATTCACTAAATCCTGTGATAGTTGGTCATTCACTATATCCTGTGGGATGGACAAACACTATAGAAATCAACAGAAGCCAGAATAACATGAAGCCGATACAATACATGGACGTTTTTCTGCATGGTTTGAAACAATAAGTTTGGGGGGAGGGGCAATGATGTTATATTAAGTTAGCATCAATATGCTAATGACATTCAACACACAGACCTGGTATGCACAAGTAGCATTGCATCTAGTGACTGCACAGGTTCACTTGAAAGTGCTTAGAGAGGTAAAAGGCTTAAGTGTCCTGTAACAGCAGTGCGGAGCCAGAAAATGCACCCCCTGTAAGTTTTGTCTTTGGGATTAGCCAGTCTTAGGGATGCAGCAAGTCTGGCTCTTCATAAAAAAAAAAAAACACACACACACACAACTCAAACCTTAAAGAGCTAGAACACAGAGGTCCAGCCAAACCTAAGCTCTGTGGTACAGCTGAGGGCAAGGCCTCTGGCAAGGGCACAGGCCACTGAAGGAATGGCATTAGCGTTCAAGAGACGGCCTCAGACCAAGAGTAAATATGCACTTAAAGGATTGGAATGGATGAAATGGCTGCGGTTCTTACGAACAGCAAAAAGCCTAGATTCTTGAGACGGAGTTAAGGCAGATTCAAGCTTTCTGTGAGTGGCTTAGACGCCAGGCTATTGTGTTTCTTCTGCAGTTCCATATGTGTTCCCGGTGGTGGGAATACGGAGAGGGGGGCGAGGTAGAAGAGAGGGGAATGAGTGCAAGAGAGGGGGGGTAAGGAGGGGTACAGGATGGGGTGGGGGAGGGTAAGGAGGGGTACAGGGTATAGGGGGGGTGGGGGGATAAGGAGGGGTACAGGATGGGGTGGGGGGTAAGGAGGGGTACAGGGTGGTAAGGAGGGGTACAGGATGGGGGGGGGGGTAAGGAGGGGTACAGAGTGGGGTGGGGTGGGGGGTAAGGAGGGGTACAGGGTGGTAAGGAGGGGTACAGGGTGGGGTGGGGGGGGGGTAAGGAGGGGTACAGGGTGAGGGACCCACCTTCTCCTCCTCTTGCTTCAGCTTCCTCTTCTCCTCCACAGCAGCCCTCCTCTGCTCCTCCTTCCGTCGCTGCTCCTCCAGCTTGCGCTGTCGCTCCTCCATCTGGCGCTCCACCTGAAGCTTCGCCTTGCGCTCTCGCTCGAAGATCTGAGAGTCACGCGCCGCTGCAGGGGGACAATGGAGGTGCGGGTGGGACCAAATGAGAGAGAGAATAACAGAGAGGGAAAAAAACGAGTGAGAGGAAGTTTGTGTGATGGACAGCAAGTCGAGTAAGAACTAACATCTCATTACTTACAACACACAGTGACATGCAATAAAACATGGCAAACATGGTAATGTTTATTTTTCTGAGTGGCAGCAGCAGCAGCAGCAGCAGCAGCAGCAGCAGAAGGAAGCCTCACCCTGTTGTTTTTCCTGCTCCTCCCGTCGTTCTTTCGCCACTCTGAGTTTATCGTCTATCCTTAAAGCAGCTCCATCGAGAACTGCAAGCAAACAAACGAGGAACTTAATCTCCACCTGGAAGGACGTTTTTCCCTCCCGATCACGTCCACATACAAACAGTCCTGTTTAAATCCCTGTGGAGAACCAGCGCGACCACCCAAGCTCCAGCACACTCCTCCAGAGGCCAGCACTCCTGCGACGTGTGAGGGACGAGCACACTACGGGCAGCCCTACCGCTCGACACCTCTCATGGTCATCAGCTCACTGTCCAGATTACACGCTGCAGGTGTAACAACGAGGGGGGGTTGTCACCCGCCCCAAAGCCATTTTTAATAAACTCCCTGCTTGGTCATCGCTGCCCGCTGTAATACCTCAGTACATAACTCAAGCACAGGAGAATGAGCCCAGGGGATTAATGACAACACACATTAAACAAGCCAGCTTACCCAGGGAGTGACAGCGGACGGCGCACTGCAGATTGGCTCATAACATAATCACGCGTGTTTTCAGGGAGGTTGCCCACTGGGACATTTGCATCAACATTGTCATGTGACACAAACCTATATGCAACATTTTGAGCAATGAGCATGTGGCGTAATTAGGCTGTAAGGTGGAGTTTTGTATTGTTAACTCTAGAATGAACTGAAAGCCTGAAAGAGGATGTAAGTAATCCTTCACTGTAAGAAGGTACAGTTCAATAATAACTATTCAGAACATTCAGTACAATGGAACTATTTTTCATTAACAATGATTTGGTAAATGGAGTTGAAAAATGAAACTTTCCCTTTGACTCATCTCATTCTCTGCCGTTGTCACTGCACTGCACGGTTGGTTTCCCATGTCAACTGAGGTCATTTTTAATCTTTCAACTTTTAATTTAAATACAAAGCTGAAATGTAGATTTCCATGCTCCAGGCAATCAGAGTATGTGGGCCCCAGTTTGAGCTGGTATATTGTGACAAGACAAATGTCTACATCATACAATGTAAACATTAAAAAGTGTAGTGTAGTGACTGGGTATGCTCAAAGTGCTTAGAGTGGCAGTTTACGAACGCACCATCTAATCCCCCTGGAGAGATGCATACATGACAGAGATTCCTTCCTTTTCAGAGAGATAATGTCTTGTCAGCACAGCACACTTTGCCAGTGTGTCAAAGCACATTGAGGTTGTGTGGTTGCTATTGTAACTTTATCAATGCCCTGACTTCCCAGAGTGTGGAAGGTTCCAGTATGTGAGCGTGTACCTGGTCGTGGTCCTGGACTCTTGGCTGATACGGCTGTGTTGGCAGTGGCGACAGGCCCGGGGCTGGTTCCTGCTAGACTGCGGCGCTCCTCGGCCTGGGCCTGTGCAGCTGCAGCTGGAGCGCGCGCGCACACACACACACACACACACACACACAGACACAGACACAGACACAGACACAGACAAAGACACAGACACAGACAAAGACACAGACAGACACAGACACACAGACACAGACACAGACACACACACAGACACACACACAGACACACACACAGACACACACACACACAGACAGAGAGAGCAGGAAAACAGTCAGACATAACATTATTCTTCTGGTTTCCACTGAGTTGTTAGATAAAGTGATAAAGTTATTTAGCCACAGAAACCAACAGCCTGGGTCAGGAAGTCACTGTGACATAGTCACATGCTCTCCATCCATGGTGAGCCAACCAGAGATCTACTAAGTTAACACATCACTCCGCACATGTGGTCCTGTACTGGTAATTCAGTAAGCAGCGAAAGAACAGTCAATGGGCAGCAGGCTCTGCTCCTTTCCGCAAACATCCCTTTGACAGCATTTCTCTCTGGCATACAGTAAGAAAGAGGGAATACCAGGCAAGACCATGGAAGGAAGGAAGGAAGGAAGGACATGGAGAGGACGTGATCAACAAGCACAGGAGCCCCTTTAATGACTCGCATTCCCGCGTAGCCTAGAGTTAGCGACTAAGAGGCCGAGCTGAGGTGGCGAGACCATGTGATGGCAGCCAGGCGGCCAACACAGCCAACAGCTCACAGGGAGCGTGGGGATCCGACCCTGGACTAGAGAACGCAGCTTCGTCAAGGACCAGGTGGCCAGGCGCAGCTAGCAGTAAAGGCAGCCTTCTTCTGATCAACAGATTCAACTTCTGCACAGTCATCGCAAACATCAGGTGTTTCAAAGACATGATAAAATCTGCTTCTGAGTAGTATCATGAGTAGCGCCATGGGCACCATATCTATCTGTTGCTGATATAAAAACATACTCGATCCAAGGCCGAGATGTCTACGTTTTCACCTGGGTGCCAGCCAGTTTCCTCACAGAGAACGACAACTTTAACCTTAAACGCTACAGCTCAAGTTGAAGGGCCCAGTTCCCTTTTCTGCCCTGAGTGTGGTTTTCTGAAGGATTCTTTAAGCTGAGCAAGTTCTGTGAAATTGTGAGTTTGTATGAGACGGAGACGGAGAAAACAAAACTGATGACCGTAAGACAAAAGGGGTTATCAGTTCAAACACAATTGGGGACGGGAGCAAAGGCTACAGAAAGGAAAGGACATCTGAGAGACTCATTTTAAACGTCTCAGTCATGAATCAGAGGCCTCCCAGGAAAACTGACTGACCACTTTCACTTTGAGATTCTGCTGAAGCTGCCGTCTTTCTGCAAGTTGGTGGTAGGGAGAACGCCCAAAGGAACGGTTAGGAAGACAAAGGCACTCACTAGGGGGAAAAAATCAGAGATGTGTGGCCTGAATTATGAGATTACGGACGCGGGTGAAAGTATCTGAGGAACAGCTAATCCGACCAGGGGCTTGAGTTCAGTTGCTCTATCAGTCACACTTGAATGGTCTGAGACGACAGCCAGGGGGCTGCAGCAGCAGCTTCTGAGCTTTTGGGAGGGAGCAGGAGGGACGGGGATAGCAGTGGTCTTATGAAGTCCAGCTTTTTGAGCCAACAAGGCCATTTGTGAGCCACAGGGCCTATGACGGGAAAGCCTGGGGTTTGGCGATGGCTGGCAGCCAGAGATGGGGAGGGCCATTCAGAGAGAGAAAATGAGCATGACGTGCATATCATGAAGGAGGAAACAGCACATTCCTGATGTTTTCTGCTGAATTATTTAAGAAACTTGGAAAGTATAGGCCACTTAAAAATGATGCCCTGATCAATAAAGGACTAGGGATATTGACCGCTGCCTTTTACCAGACATTTGGAGAGGCATTTCCAGGGGCGAGGAATGAGGAAAAACAGAGAGATGTTCAGAATGAGGATGAGGAAGCAGAAGAAAACAGCATCAAAAGATGGACAGATTACACAACATGTTGCAACAGCTAAAGCCGACACACACACTGGCACCTCACTTAATCAGTACAGCAGAGCATCATTTCTGCAGGCGGTTGGCTTTGTCCTGCCACAGACGGCTGTATCCTGTATAGCAACTTTTGCTTGGAGAAGGCGAGTGTCGATCCAGACAAGACCAAAGACTTCTAATGTTTGCATCTAAAATCTGCTTTTCTTTTCTAGTCTACAGCCAGGGTGCCAATGGCTTACTTATGTTCCATCAGAAACTGTTCAATCCTTTTAATGGACAAAGGCTGTGTCTGTGCTCTCACGCTAACAATCAATACCCTATATATGTCAATCAATCAGTCAGACTACTGTAGACAGGCTACTACTATTCCTGTACAACATGTCAGCCTGGATTACTAATAGAGGCTAGGTCTGCACGAGAGGCTGAAACCAAGACATCTGCGCAGGCCCATGGGCTTCAAGTCATTCCCGCAAGATAACAGAATTGATGGCTGAACCATCAACCCTGAAATTGGTCAAATATCCTTTGGTCTGGTCTGTTGTAGATGTCAACATATACTATTATTTCAATCACAAAAGTCAGTGGGGAAAAGCAGTGGAAAGCAATTTTACTTGACAGAAAGCAGTCTGGATCACATACAGACCTTGCTAAGCATCTAGGTTTCCAAGGAGGCAGACAGTGTGAACATGAATATGGAAAGCCATTACAGGAGTCTTGACTGACTGATTGGCCGATTTTTGCCATTATTTAATACTCGGCATCGGCCGATGCCTGAGTGTTTTATAAGCTGATTAACAGGCAGGCACATTTGCAGGCAGCCCAGTGTTATTGCTGTGCAACACGTGCGACACTGCCCCTTATGTCAATCAAACTGCTCCTCTACTTCACCCCCAGTGTAAGCCCTATATTTAATTAGTTAGATATGAAATGCTACTATTAGAGAGCACTGTGAATAACCTTAGGCTATTTTAGAACTAGGGGTCGGGAATCAGAGTAACTCATAAATCTATACTGCCACAATTCTTTGCCCATGATAACGATAATATTACAATACAGCAATTCTATCAGTACATTGTAAAAGATTAATCTACAACATCACAATATGTGTGTAAATTTAGAATAAAAAGGCAAAAATCTGATGAGCTCCAGCATTGTGAATTCTGTTTTTGGCACCGGAGAATTTCTCTCCCTTGAAGACTGTGTGCAGAGCGGAGCAGCTTCTCACACACAAACTGCATCAGTGCCTTGTTCAGACACACACAGCCTCTGCTCTTAGTAATGATGGCGGAGAAAATTAGACGATCAAAAGGGTTATTACACTTTACTAGAGATGATGCTGACAATGCTCATCATAAGTACAAGTCGTTTGCGTGTGAGCGGGCAAACACAAGCAATTTGCCGTAACACCTAGCAAAAAAAATCATTAAATGTGTCTACACAGTTTATCAGTCCAACATGGCCTTTCTAAAGATAGGCATCAGCTTCAGCCATAGAAAAACCCAGAAAATCGGTCAACATCAACCTCTAGCCCAGCCCATTGCATGCCCAACACTGTTTGTTTAAGCATCCATTCACCGGCTCTTAGAGGGTGGACATAGTCGCTCTTCTGTTGGCACAAGATGTGCTACTTACACGATAGCCAGGTGAAAGGTAATACTATGGTGCGCGCTTAGTTAGCATTAATATAAGCATCAGGAGTTAGTAGACAGATAGTAACATGTTTGTTCGTTAGCATTATCGCACAACAGTCTGGGTAGACAAACAGAAAATGACCAACAATGTACAGGTTATATAGGATTTTCATGATGAAACTGCTTGCTGGCTTGTTAATTTGGCAATTAGTTGCATGACTTTTGGTGCCAATCAGTTGAACTCACTGCCTAGCCCTCTAGTATATCAAATGGAATTTTTTATCATTCCATCAGCAGGACCTGACTCCCAACCCTGTGCTCCAGTATAATGGTTGCCGATCAACCTCCATCTAACAACAACTGACTGAGTACTACAAGACCATCAGTTCAAATCAGAAGTCATTGTGCATCAGAACATGAAAACACTTGTCAGTCGCCACTGATGGCTGAGCCTTCAAAATCACCTGTTCTCATGGATGGAGAAGTGAGTGTGAGTGTGTGTGTGTGCGTGTGTGTGAGACAGAAAAGCTCTCCAGAGGAAGCCACACAAGGGCCCACTAAATATGCAAAGGGCTGAGTCACTCTCTGAGGCCAGGCGGCGTAAGCTCTCCAGCACGCTGCATGCAAATAGGCAGCTGCCAAACAATAGTGCTGCACAATGGCCACATTTGTCCGATCCGTGTCAGTCTGACCCACCATGAAACATGAGCAACTGTGGCGTGAGTCTGACCAGCATCTCTTAACACAACCCTGTTTCCATATCCCCGAAGCGTGAAACAAGTAAAAGACATATGAATAAATTAAATTTGTTCATGAAACGAATATTTTAGTTACACCTACGCTGAGACTGGAAGGCAAATTGAAGTGGCTCATAATCAGAGCCGGGCTCTCTCCCTGACAAAGGCCTCAGGGGGACACTGCTGGAGGGCTCTCAGTGGCGAGTCCCTACGGACACGGTTGCCAAGGGAGCGCTGATGGTGATGGCACCAAACACACAGTTGGCACCATGGAGATGGGCCGTGAGAGTCGCACCTAAGCCCTGATAAGAAGGTGATGGCATAACATTTAGGCAGAGCTTAAGCACTGAGCCATTTCATAGGATATTAAGACAGTCAATGCTCATTGAAAGGGATTCTACCATACCAACATATTCACCTGAATCCACAACATCCACACTGATCACGTTACACAACAGCCCAGACAATGTCCACACAGTAGCCTACCATTTCAGATCATACTGTAAGTAAGCCAACAACACTGGAGGAAAGGCCTGAAGGCACAACACCCCGTGTGCTATTTGTCCTGGGAAAAGAGTATCAGCAGGATGTTGGTACATCTGGAACTAGTATGGCCTGTCATGTGGCTCCTGCTGCTACAACACAGAACACCTCCTCAACATGAGGCTGCAAATCAACTGATCAGTACCTTCCTCAGGAGGGAGAAAAACCCTCCCCGGATGCCTTCAAAGACTAGGCTAGGTCATTACAGGAACCTTACACAACACTGTTTACCAGACAGGGCAGAAAAGTTGGCTGTACTCTTTAATTCTTTCTATATGTTCTACAAGAGGTAGTAGCCAAGATACCAAGAATTAAAATCCAAGAAAATGTACAAAATCTAGCATATTTGCTGCCCAACTCAGATAAGGGAGGGAATTAGTCAACAGTAAAAAGTCAACAACACATCAAACTATTTGACAAAGCATGTTTTCATATAGACACCATTCAAAACAGTTTAGAAACCCCTTAGCAATGGCCATGATTAAAAATGGCACCGTTCTTCACTCCAAAACCAGCTGCTCTACTGAGCTGGTCAGATGACAGAATGAAGCGGCGCACTTGTCCAAACTGCACTGGAGCAGCCCGACCAGACACAAAAGAAGCGTTATGGGTGACACAAGGGGACTCTATGCTACACACTCACATAAATACCAAGCGGCGAAAGAGTCCAGTCAGTGAGTGGATTTGCGGAGGTCCTGCTCCACTGCGCTCCTGGTCTCCTCTGCTTCTGGAGCTGTGCTGTGTGTCACGGGGGGAGGAGGGGGGGGGTGCACAGGAAGTGCAGTAATGCAGATGGCCGAACAGCAACGTGTCTGCACTGTCTAATAGAGCAGGCCTTCAGAGAAGACACAGCTGCCGTCCCAACACATACACACCCACACAATTCAGATCTTGTGTGGGATTACCGAGGACACCTAGGCCGTGTAAGCCCAAGCTATTTCCAGAGTGCTGGGGATGACGAGTCATCGGCGACAGCAGGTCATGCTCTTCTCTCACAAGAACTAATGACTGTTGATTAGTGTCTTCCCCCAGTCCTTAGCCTTTCAGGGGGATCACTGGTCCATTTATCACTCTGGTCTCTACACAAGGACCCCAGAGCATACTGGTGTCAAAAAGCAACGGCAGCTTTTTTCTGACAAGGGGCTTGCACTTTTGTAGCCTTCCCAAAAGGAAAACACTACTAACGTTACTGCTAACTAAGTTACAAGATAAATGGGACGCATCTGGTAGTACAAATCCACTGCCAGAGGGTGTAGAGGGTGTATGTTAACATGACAGTGGACATACCAACAGTATAGGGCCTAGGGGTGTAACGGTTCATGTATTCGTATTGAACCGAAACGGTACGGGCGTCACGGTTCGGTGCATGAATTTACACGGAGAATACACGGTATAAAAATACATAAAACTCGTGTGCGGATTAATTAATGTCATGCGCAATTACTGTTACGTAGCGAGAGTTACGGGAGTTCTTTAGCGACACCTAACGCTAATCTGTAGCCTCGCCTTAGCTCTGAAGCTCTGATTGGCGCCTATGTTTTTTTTTGTCAGGTCGTCGGTCGAGTCCGTCAGTCATTAGCAGCACTAAGGTTAGACCTACAAGAGTTAGAGGATCCGCTGGTCTCTTTAAGATCGCAAGTTTGAGAACTTCAGTTACAGTAACGTTAGTACAGGCGAAAGAGTGGTGGATAAGATGAAATTGTGTGTCGGCGTTGTTCAGCATTGGGTATGTGAGTGGAAAAAATGCTACACATATTCGAAGCCATCACCCAGATGATGTAGGCTACCAATCACTGAAACGAGGGGAAAGAAACTTCCCGTGCGCTTCAGCAGCCTTTGGATACACATACAAATAGGGCCAAAACCTATGGCTTAAATTAAATGATTTCGTAATGACAGAAAGCTATGTAAATCGCGTGGTAATTACCTTTATGTTGGGGTAACTTGTAACTTCTCACATGAGGAGCTGGTAGTGTAAGTGCAGACAGTAAAATAAAGTGACAACGCTAACCAGGCTAATAAACAAACCATGCTACGGTGAGTTAATGTCAAAGGGCAAAGTCACGTGACTTCTAGTTGTAGTCTGTTTATGAAATGAAAGGAGCAATTTCGTTTTTTAAAAAAAGGCAAAATAGTGTGATATTTTCACAGTTAGTAGGCTAGATTATTACTTTACACACAATGAAAAATATTGAGGCAAATTGTAGACCCTTCCATATACAACTAAACACAGATGTTGAAGGTCTTGCTTAAGTGGATTTTTAAAAATAATTTTCTATGTAATTTGCACTTTCAGAAATAAGAGATGCTGTAGGCCTATTTTCAGTTTTATAGCTGATTGTCTTATTTTGTTTACAAGTTACAGATTGAGTCTGGGCACTTATTGTACTGTTTAGCCTATCTTACACACTTCAGGCTGTTGCAGATAGCTCAGGGAAGAGACTGTATGACTAGGTGGTACAGCCTGAGACATGTACAAAAAAAAAATGCTTTCTGCATTTTTGTTTTGCTTTTCCCTCCATTGTACCGAACTCGTACCGAACCGTGATGTCCGAACCGAGGTATGAACCGAACCGTGACTTCTGTGTACCGTTACACCCCTAATAGGGCCATTAGATCTACACTGCAGTCCAGGACAAATCTGACAACAAGCACAAGGGTTAATCTTCCCCTCATCAATCGCGGTGGCCCTGGCCGTTTCCTGTTGACACCATAAGACCTCTGAAGATCCCTCACTGGGTGGGGGTAGACCTAATACTCAATACTCACAGATTCCTCACACATTTCCTTCTTTGGACTCACACTGGACTATTCTCTGGTATGCCTGGAGCTGCACTGGACAATAATCTGAAAATAGAGAGCACTGAGAGAGGTTTGCCTAGGGCCCCAATCGTCTGACGGCACCTCTAAATTACAGTGTATGTGTGGACTCTCACATTTTTGTGGACACGTGCAGAAATGCGGAGGCTTTGGCCGCCCATTAAGACGGGAGCTGTCAGTCTCATGTCCAACAGGCTACTCGGGCCTGGGAATTTGATGCAGACCATGCTCTGTCCACAGCAGCCTTTAAAACCACTATGACCTGAACTAACAGGCATTTCTACACTTCTGCAACTGAGGTGGCTGGTGATAGAATCTGCCAAACAAGCCTGACAATAACTGGTTTGGAACAATACAAATTGTGGAATATAATATGATGTTCTTGGCATATTGTAATAAAATAAGCAGGTGAACAATTTGTTTAATTAGAGCAATTCTGAGATGTATCTATGATGACTGGATTCATCAGACAAAAGCCAGCCTTGGACAATGCGTTGTAGCTTGGAGAGATCAATGACATGGCAGTTCCTCTGCTAATGCAATACTGATTCCATCCAGGGGCCTTGCACGTGAGAGATTATCAAGAATATAATGTTAGCTGCTAGGTGTCTATGAGGAATGACAGTTTGTATGACGAAGGCATGGATGAGCCAACAGAGCTAACAACGCTGCATAGTATGACCCTAATCGTAATTAAACATCCCATCTAATGTTCCGGGATCGTGTTGAGTTTATTAATGGAAGGTAAAACTATTTCACTGGACTTCCGCTTCATACATTGTGGTTCTTGCACAACAGCATGACATCAGTGATACGAGACACTTAGTATTTCATCCGTCTCGAGGAGATACAACAGAGTGAAGTTAGCTACCAAGTAAATTACAGGCAAACATACCAGAACGTTTTACTGTCAAACGGATCCGATGACAGACTAGTAGGTTATGCCGATAACTCAAGTATTCAAAGTATTCAAGGATAAAAAAAAACACCGGTTCAATAGTCAGCTTGAAGACTGACTGACGTGTTAATCTGACAACTGACCTAAAGTGTGACGACCGCTCGATGGTCCTCAAAGAATGGCAACAAGCTACGTGGAGACTGGAGAGCTCATAAATCTGTCCCCGAGCTAACGTTATAGCTAACGCCAGAGAGGATTCCCCTGTCAACTTCACTCCAGCGGCAGTTTATAGTTTACCGGCTTATTACTGAATTACGTGAATAATAACCTACTGGCGATCAAGTATTACGTTATATAATTACATTTGGCTAATGTAAGGTTAGCTAAAATTATTTCAACAAATAGCATGGGCGACAGTTAACATAACGTCCTATCAATCGGTTTAAAGTCAACCAATTTAGGAAAATATATTTACATTTTCTCGAAGTATTATTTCGACACTATTCAGGACATTTCAGCCTGAGCGTCAAACTATTTCCTATTTCACTAATAACAAGCATCCCCTGTGGAGCTAGGGCGCCAGTCAGACACTGAAGTCAAAACTGTGTCAACCGGCCTCAAAGCTCAAACAGAGAATTCCTGCCTCAATTAACATGAACGTTAGCCAGCAGCTTGACGGATATGTCCAACTTCGCTAACTTGACTCACTAGTACTGACTTGAGGAGATTGCAAAGATTCTCTTCACAAGACTGCATCCGGAGGACATACCACTCTGTTACGCTTACTAACATAACGCTACGTCCAAAAGAAAACTTTAATGTACCAGCCGGTAAGCATTACTAGCCAGTCAATAAACACTAACGTCAGCTAACTAGCCACTGCACAATTTAAGCTAAGGCTAAGATTGCTAAGTTATCCGGAAAATAACAAAGGAGCAACTCTACAAAATATCAATGGAACAAACTTTAGACATTACTCATAGTGACCGACACATCTCGAAATATCCCAGTTATGCAATAAAAACACATTTCTTACCCATTTGGGCTCGCATCCCTTTCAGAGACGTTGCACCCTCCGCCATTTTTTTACAGAAGTTTTCCTCCTTTCCCCCCTGACACATTCAAGGCGCGCAATAATACACGGGGACGTGGACAGCTAAACAATGGCAAAGTCAGTGTACAGGAGCGACATCTACTGTCAGCAAATGTCGCAAAAAGGAGATTTGACCAATGTTTTTGTCCAATGGTTCTACTTTGTCCTTTGGTAGTTCATAATAAATAATAATTGTAGGCTATCAAATGCATTTTGTGGCGAACTTATGCTATTTTTATGTGCTAGTTAGTAGGCCCGAGAGACCATTTCCTGTTGATATGATTTCATTTGCGATACCTGTAGCAGCCTGAGGAGTTACATATCAGTAGTTTTACTTGAATTGGGTATAACTAGTTGCCTATCCCTTAAACAATTATACATAAGCCTACATACACATAGGCCTAGTAGCCTACATACATTACACTATACATTGTTTTCACAGTTGATCTCAATACAGTATTGTACTATTATTTACATAACTTTAAATAACTTTAAGTTTAGTAATCAGTATAAAATACTGACCGTTTTTGCAAAAACAAACATGCACACACAAGAAGGGGAGCACATTTTACAACTGGCTTACCAATTTGAAGCTGTTTAAAGCTGCAAATACACTGACAACTGAAAAAAATATGCTCTAAGGACCTTCACTGGAGCAGTGCTGAATCCCTCCCTTTCATAAACAACTACAGCAGCAGCAACAACAACAACAATAACAACATAGTGCTGGTTCCTCTCACTATATCCACCCAACACCACCATTCCTTCACTATATCCACCCAACACCACCATTCCTTCACTATAGGCCTATCCACCCAACACCACCATTCCTTCCAGGTCTCAGCCCATCAGGGCCTCTCATTCATTTTTCATGGCACACTACATACTTGGGTTCAGTTACACATGTCTAAATTATGCAGTAGAGCCCATGTTACTTAACACTCACTTGGGCACCAGTGGTGGTGTCACTAAAGAGATGTCATGATTTTTTGTCACAGAATACCTCTGAGACTCCAAAGCGCTAAATGGAAGGAGCTTCCTTTTCCAGTGTGCCTGCCTTCACATCCAAGGGCAAACCAAGCTGGTTGTTTCCTTTGAAAAATCTTGCACTGTAAAGGCATTGAGTTGAAGATCTCATATGAGATATATTTTAGAAAAAAAACATGGGTTCATCCAAGTCAGCCCTTTAGTCAAATAAGATCAAATTAGAAATAAAACGGGACTATCAGTAAATGGATTAGTACTTCCATTACAACTTGGCAAGTAACATTTATTATAAATTAAACATATTATTATTAGATGGCTTGCCTGCTGTTGGCTGATGCTGTCTATGTTGGAAGTCCTTCATAGCTACACTATGCTGAAGTCACAAGGAAGCCAATTACTATTGAGCTAAACTCAACATTAACACTGGGGGGCAGTGAAAACACTGGATTGAAAGTGGTTGTGTTACAGTTTTTCTCAGTCGCTTTGGTGCCTTTCTTGAATCATCATTAGCATTTAGTTCATTTCTCAAAACAGTTAGTGCTAGTGCATCACCTGTAAAAGCACACATCTTGCTTAAAATGCTTTGTTTATGTCTCAAAAGCAAAATATTTATACCAATGAAATTGTCAGTGCAATCAAAATGACCATATGACATTGTTTATGTCAATATAGTCAGACTGTTTTGTCTTGTTGTCAATTTGACAGTTTACTCTGTAAGTATTTCCTAATGAACAATGCACAAGGCAGCACTATTTTCTATTTCAAAACTACAAAGTTACATTGCTATTTGTTCAAGATATAGGGAGAAACTACTTTAATAATGTGCACAAGTGATAAGATGATATGGTGTCCATATTCACTAATTTATTGGCGTGATTTTGTGATCAAACAATGTACGCCTGGCGCAAAAGGGTTGTTGTTATGTTTCTTAATCAGTCATGCGTGTTTTGGGCGTAACATCCTTTAAACCAATGAGAATAACATCATTCTCTTTAACAGCAAGCAGTGCAACTTCAAACTGTGCATCTGTATTTGTCAGCAGTGCATTTGAAGGAATCTGCTTACGCGAGACCATATGGAACAGGAATTCCACTAAACCTTGCTTCACTAAAACCTGTTTGTGACCAGCAGAGTATAGCCTACATGCATCTGCACTTGCCTATTATTTGAACTCACAGGCAAATTGAAACAATAACTTCACTGTGGTCTCATAGTCAATGACAAAACAGTCCTACACAGTTAATTACTTTCACTATTGACTGACAAGGGGTTACCATCGAAAACATAGCCTAAAAAAAAAAGCAAAACTTACCCCAATAATGTTTGAATGATTAAATAAAAATCCTAAGGATATTTATCCAGCAGAAGAGTTGCTGCTTACATCTCGTGACAGTGCGTCTTCAGCTGTGCTTGTGCCTTTCGCTATAGACCAGGTCTTTCTTGGACAGTGGCGTAATTATTTTTAGAGAGTGTAAGATAGAGATTTTTGGATCATGCGCCAGACCACACCTTATGTCGCTAATTGCCACACCCCAGGGCGCAAGGTTTAATAAAGTGGAGCGCATGGTGAAAAATTCCTCACTTTATTGAGTGTAAGATAAGAATAAGCCTTGCGCCACGCTTTGCACCACCTCGTGCCAGGTGCATGATAGGGCCCTATAGCTTTCGTCTCTAGGACAAAGAACGTATTCATTCAAGTATCAATTGATCAGTTGAAAATGTGAATTACATCTATCTAATATACCAAAAAATCTGGTTCAGAAAAGGAAATAACAATAAACAGGACCCTCAGTGACCTTCAGTTGGAAGGAGAACGGGGATCTTTTGGCTGTGCCTCTGAGTTTACTGCTTTGGTGGTGTTTAATGAGTAACCCAAAGCAGAAAAAGTGAGAGGGCGTGGAGCATAACGTGAAGAAATGGTAAACCACAGTCAGAAATGTGCAACAGTTAGGATACACATGGTCGGTCTCACAAGATACTGAACGTGTTCTCAACGTACTGAACGCATTTTATCTAGTCACAGAACGAGTTAAGATTTGGATTTTGAGAGCAGGGATGTCCTAATGCAGTAAGTGATTACAAGTGATGACTTTATATGATTTTGATTAGTCTTTTCTTAATTTAGACACAAAAAAGAAAAAAAAAACAACGTTCAGTTCAGTGAGTATGCTTGCTGGACTAGACTAGTTTCTCAAAATGTGTACTGTATGTTGTTCAGATTCAGATTATCAGGAAATGGAAACATAAGACCATTTGTGTTTTACTATTTTACTAGAATGAAGATGGGCTCGATACGGGTTCATATGTCCATAACCACTTGGTTATGGATCACCAGCCTTCATATGTGCTCAGGTACTTGAAAGGTTTATAAGAAGTCTGAAAATACTGTCATCTGGCTATTGTCTACAGTGGCATTTGACATCTGTTTTATTTATAATTGCTATGCCTTCCTCTATCAGTCTATTAAAAGTGTGTTAGTTTTTTTCCTGAAGTAATTGCACTTTCAAGCTTTTGAAATAATTCCAATAATAGAATACAGTCTTGTATACCTTCTGAGCATAGATACAGGCATGACAAGATGACTGCCAATTGAAAAAAAATCCAAATTGACCGTTATAGTTAGGATTTCTTAAGTTAAGATAAGATAGGTGGTCTGAGATAAGATAGGACACAGCCATGAGTTTAGGAATTGCTTCAGTAATAGGAAGATAGGATGTTTCACAATCTAAGTTAAGGACAGGATATTTTTCTGTAATGAGGCCCCTGATTCTTTTGTCAGGTTCACCAAACCTGAGTTACTGGGGGAGGAAGGTGAGTTTAATGGGACAGCCGTGCTACTGGCAGCTGAGTGACCGTTGTGTGGTGCCCGAACTCAAGGAACTGAGCGTTTGCATAACCTTCCAGCGGGACCTCGGCACGTCCGACTGGACTGCATTTGACTACAAGCAGCGTGGCAAGCTAAGTGTGGAGCTGGGCCTAACGGGCAGCAGAAAGCAGCTAAAGGTCTGGCTCTTTGGAAAGGAGAACACGGTGGACCTGGTGGAGGACCTTGCACTTCACCAGTGGCACACCATCTGCCTGACCTGGTCAGCCACAGCCAAGAAGCTGAAGGTGTATCTCAATGACAGCAGCCTGAAAGAAATCCACATCAACGGATCTCAACTGGCCGGCTGCGGCATGCTGACTCTGGGGGTGTCGCACAACGTGCTGGGGGGCGTCATGAACTACGAGACAGGGAAGGAGCTGATGGGGAGCGCCACGCTCTTCCGTATGTGGAGCCGAGTGCTGGCCGGCGCGGAGCTGGCTGCCCTGCGGTGTGTGGAGGGCGACGTGGTGAGATGGAGCCAGCGGGACTGGGGCAATGGACCTCAGTCTGCCAGCTACTGCCAGGCTGAGCCGGACTCCAACCTCATATGCGGTAAAGAAAAAACTTTTTCACTAAATGTTGCCATGTCAACCAGCCCTATAACATTCAAATATGATATGATCAGAGGCGGACAGAGTACACAGCTTCATTACTTGAGTAAAAGTACAGATACCCTTTGCTAAATTTTACTCAAGTACAAGTAAAAGTACAACAGTCAGATGTCTACTTAAGTAAAAGTAGCCTACTTGTTTTTAAAAGTACTTGAGTATCAAGAGTACAAGAGTAGCCTACATTTTCTAAATATTAATACTGCCACAGTGCTTACATTTTTCTTTTTTCCTTTTTTTAGAAGTAGCAACGGGTACTCAAGGTTATGGATAGAAATGTAGTGGAGTAAAGAGTACAATATTTGCCTCTCAAATGTACTTGAGTAAATTCATGAGTACTCCCCAAAAATGATACTCGAGTAAAGTACAGATCCCTCAAAATTGTACTCAAGTACTGTACTCAAGTAAATGTACTCCGTTACTGTCCAGCTCTGGATATGATTTATTTTACTGCAGACATTAGAGAAATGGATGTGTAGCCTATACTAAACATACCCATAGCTGTCAACATTGAGCTTTGAAAATAAGGGAGATTTCCCGGGTTTCTCATGCAGAATACGGGAAAATGTCAACATTCGTCTCCCAACATTGGAAGGGTTGCAGTATTAGTCCGTTTCATAATTGCAAGCTCGTGCATTGGTCAGCTAAACAATACAACAAAGTAGCCTACTTTATTTACGCCTAACAACAGCCTATATTAATTTGGTCAACTTTATACAGCCCTAGTTCTGTAGCCTAATCGATGGCCCTGTGCGCTGTCATTCTCTCTCCTGCGCAAACAAAATGTGTGCGTTCCAAGTAGCCTAGTGCGTAATTCTTCTTCATAAAGTTGAACAAATGCATTTGGTTATTTTAGAGATTTTAGAGAGAAAATATAAATAGCCTGTCATGCAGTTTATGGGCTTTAGTGCAGAGTTGGGAAGTTATGGTAGGCCAACTTGGAGTGAATATACAAACAGGGGAATTCTTTCTCTACTAGTAGCTGAGTGGTAGGCCGATACACACGGCGTTCGGCCGTAGCCTACTACACTATGCAGGTGCCACTGAATCGTGCTCTCGTGCATCTTAAATAGTCTCACTGTCGCCTTCAAGCAAGCAAAACGATGCTTTGAAAACATCTGTTTCGTTGGAAGGGCAAGGGTGTAGCTACAGGACAACAGTACAGAGACTGACAAGTCCGATGGTAGAGCTAATGTTATGAGATTGTTAAAATACGGGATATTTACGGGAAAATATTAAAACGGGAAGACAGCGGGAAAAAAGTTAAAATACGTGAGAAACCCGGAAAAAACGGGAGGGTTGACAGCTATGAACATACCACAGAGCTACCAGTACAGAACTAATAGTCTGGTGAATCATGCAGAAAGAATGAAACAAATCTAACTGTAGTTATAGTTAACTGACTGGCCTCATTAAAATCCAGGAAGAGAAGAAAAAGAGGCTTTTATAGAAAATTACATGGACACTAAATTAGTCCCTGCACTTTAGCATGTTCAATGTTTCAAAACAACTTCACAGTTGTCTGCACAATATGCTTCACAGTATGCCTCAGTATGCCTTGAATCTCAGTGATTATTTCAGTGTTTGTTTATATCATATTCTCCAGTGTGATACATGACCTGAGAACAATAAACACACCAACATATTGTTATGAATGAACTAATATTATGAAACATATGAAAACTCTCAGAATGGCAGAAGTATGAGATTGCAATGATTGTTTCCATCGAATCAAAGCTGCAAGAAAAAGAAAAGCTGAAGATCATTTTGCAGAATTGGGTAAGTGAGATGACAAAGTCATCATCTAATATTTGATCGGTCATGATTATTATTTACAGTTGTCATTAATTCATGGTTGTGTATGTATTGACTCCTTGATGCAGTTTAAGGATACATTCCACTCTAACATCTCAGTTCATGGCATATTCATCTCATCTTCATGGTACTGAAAGTATACAATTTTCATTCATGGTCATATTGCTGTTCATACCAATTTATAATGAAATATAGAGGCACACATGTATATTTATTACACACATCCCATGTAATGGCAAACCAGTAATTATATCTTTTGTAGATCACAAGTTATATCTTTTGACCTTATTTGTGTTTCAAATAGGCAACAACTGGACTTGGAACTTGGAGAACAACTGGAGGTGCAGGTTATTATTGAGCTTCTATTTCATATTCCACAACGAATAAAAACAATGTTACCTTGACAGCATTAAGTCACTCACACAGCATGATAAGGGAAATGATCAAAGATGACCAGCAGTCAACAGCAAATGTGAACAGAAAAAAGAAAAGCTTTATGTATATCATTTATGTATATCATAATATCAGAGAATATGGGGCATGCAAATTGTTCTGCTTTCATTTGTTTAGATGGGAAAGCAAAGCCTTTGCAAATGACTTGTGACTATTATTACCTCTGAAACATGTATTTATTTATTTTTGCTGCAGGGAAGCAGAGTATCATCCAATGGAACCACTGCACAAAGGTTCAATTTCAAAAGACAAAAAAAAGCTGTTTTCAAACACAAACCCAATGTGTACTGTTGTGATGAAATGGTGTGTACATTATGGAAGCTATATTCCAGCTTTGTTCATGTGTAGGTATGACTGCTTGGTCCATGTGGAGGTCACACCTAAGAAAGATGTGTGGGCAGTCCAAGAGGAGATCCAGAGGCGTCTCTCACCTTCATATTACCATGCCGATGGGGTTGTGAAGGCCAGTCCTGGGTCCTTAACTGTTATTTCTGTTGGTAAGCTTAAAGCTTATATTTAAGGCTGACATCAGTTTCTAATGTAGACTGAAAGCAACCTTTAGATTGGAGTGCTCACACATTAGCCCTGGCCTTCAATGATAGTTTCCAGCGTGACCATAGACCTTGAATAGTTGGCTGGTAGTTTTATAGCTGAGTGTTCGTTTTCTTTACTTGTCTATCTATGACCAGAGGAATTTTCCAATAATACTGAGAGTCCTCTACACACCACTGGTCCCCCAGCTCTGTCTACTGCCTCTACCACAGGTAAGTGTCCAGCCCCATTCAAATAAGATGCTACATATTCAGAGAACATGGAAATGACAAATGGAAATCCTACCTCAGTTGAGTAGGAGCTCTGGGTCCATGAATAAAAAAAACAATGTCTCTTGTACATTTGCATTAAGGGGCCATCTACACGATGCTGTTTTTTTTTAAACCGGTAAATTTTTGTTATCAGTTACGACTTGCGTGTACACGACGCCGGCAGTTTAGGAGACTGTAACTAATAGTTTTTGTAACCGTGTTCCGAGGTGGGAATTTTTCTTCGCATCTTTTATATCCACTATGCTAAGTAACGGGATCAACACAACGATGGGTTATCTCAACCCAGAATAATGGGTTGTTTATTTAACCCAGCATATGGGTTGAAATTGAAACATTGTTTAATTACATTTACATAATGCTCATTCTCTGATAATGTTTGGTTTATATTTTTAACCCAGCCTGTTGGGTTACATGTTTAACCAGCGGCTGGGTTGACTGAAGAGACAACTGGATTATTTCACTCAACAAATCCACTGGTTCACTTTTAAAAAAGGCTCTGCTTGTACAAACTAAAGTTATTTATTTAGCCTACTTACTGGAAAGTCACACCTTCTGATAACAGCTTTTAATTTACGGCCTAATAAAGATAATCTTGAAAATGGCATGCAGTGAAATAAATCAGTTCAACAAAATGATTAATTGACAGTTTACTTTTTTTTTACTAAAGTAATGTTATATACTTTTCCACCATAAAGAAAGGCAGATTCCACTGTCAGTTTGGGGGGTAAGGTTCAGACCTGTAAATCAAAGAAAAAAGGCCTGAATTAATCACTGTTTTTTTTTTTTAAAAATGGTCAGAAATAGCAAGAGAGGCTTATGGAACTTCAGACTCCCATGAGTGATAATCAGCTAATGATGAGGACAAACATTTAAAATCCATCAGGAGACATAATGTTAGCACAATGCACTCTGAAACCATGACCACCACCTAACATTGTGGAGATATCATTGAATTTAAAATGCTTTCAATGCTTGAGAGCACCTATGTCATTGTGATCGACAAACAATAAACTGAATCATGTTGAAAAACTGCATGTTATAAAGGCCACAGACATATTTACATGTATAAAAGTTATGTAAGGTTTTTAAGATGCAATCTATTCTGAATATGTAATGTGGTTGAGTGGGTGAGTGCTCTTAAAGCCTCTGGCTTTTCTTTACCAGTTCAGCTGCCATCATGCACCTCTGTGCCCTCCTCAGTTGCAAAGGAAATTCCTGATCTATGTAACCCTGACTACACAGATGGGTGTAAGTGATCCTTCAGCACCCAACATGGTGTTTTAATTAGGCTACCTCATCAAAATAATGGGTGAAATATTCAACTGATCAACTGAATATCATATTTATTTGAAAAAAGTGTGAAATATGAAAACATTTAAAAAAAGTTCATGGGAATAATAATTTGATATGATATATTTCTCAAGTTTTCCAGGACACATTTTACAGAGTGATATTGAACGCAAGCATCAAAATCACAGCCACCAACCCAGAGAACTCCATTCAAAACTGGGTGAGGGAACCAACTGCAAACTTACCATAAATAGAATATGTAATAATATACTGATCAAACATGTTCACTGATTGGTTATTTGTGGGTTTCAGCTAAATGTTACATTGAATCCAAATCACATGACGGTATTAAACTTTGTGATGATGCCAGAGTTGCCTATGTAAGTGATCATTTACCATACTGACCAAAGTTTACACACCTCAGTGAATAAAGCTGACTATGATCTATGATCACCATATTTTTTTGTAACAGATCTGAGATTTCAAAGAAATTCTTAATCCTCCACAGATACACCTGCACATTCCATGTGCAGGCACAATCTCTTAATGTGACAGAGACTAAGAAGCTCATCGTTAGCCTTCTCACAAAACCATACACTGGGTCCGAGTTTATTGAAGTCCTACCTGGCCACATCAACGTCTCACACATAGGTATGTTAGAGATGTGAAGGAAAGTCAAAACTGCATCATACTCTCCCACAGTTGTTTGCTCTGATGTAGCCCAAAGTTGTTACACTGGCCAGCTAACCGGCAAATTTGTTGTGGACCAGATGGCTGAATAGACAGATTTAGACTAGAATATGTGTCTAGATAGAACATCTGGACCTCTGTACGGAATTTGTAGTGTAATCTCTAAAGACCCCCAAAAGCAATTTTAGCATCAAATATCAAGACCACACATGTCTTTGAAGTTAAACTCCAAGGGCAAAATTAGAACCTACTGGATGGTTCATCTGTTCAGGCTCCTTTGGTGCTCCCTCCACACCTCACATCCACACACCTCAACATTGACTAACACAGGCCAAGCACTAGCCAAACAGAGGCAGAACAGACACTTCACCATACTGTCTCCGCCCAATCCCTTCCCTGCCCTGACACGGCTCTCATTATGTGACCTTCCTGCTGTGCTTGCCCCTGCAGCCCCAGGCTCCTGCCCTGACCATGACCAGCACACCCTGCAGGGCCTGTTTCCCTGGCCCAAGACAGAACCTCAGGACACGGCCATCGTCCTCTGTGAGAAGAACCAACTAGAAAAAGCTACCAGGTTCTGGTAAGGGACACACAGGGGTGGGGAAAGGGGTTTGTGATATGTGCAAATGAATGAAATCTTCATAGTGTTTGTAGCAGGCAGTGACTACAATATAGTTATAATATAGTATAGATATTACCAAATCAGGTAGAATGATGACAATTGAACTGGATTGAATGTGGAAAGGGTAAAGATTCTCCCTCCTTGCAAACTATTTTGAAAGCAGAGCAAATTGAAGATTGTGGCCTAGGTCTCAGAAAGGGCAGGAATAGTTTGCATCTGGACTGGAGTCTGTTTTAGTATGAATTTGTTTATTTGCACCTTGCCCCTCACTTCATAAGGGAAGTTGTCAGATAGCTGCCTATGACACACAGATAAGATAGTGTTGGTGACTCACTTGCCCTTGTTTGGCTTCTCACAGTCAGGAAATTGATAAATTCATTATGAAATCTCTAACCAAACTGTATATATCTAGCCTGGCTAACGCCAAACCTCATCTCATTGAGATGGGGTCTGGGAACTACACATTCATTTTCTTGTATTTGAAACGTGGTTTATGAATGCCCAGAGCCGTTTATTGGGCGCTACGAATGTCTATCAAATGTGTCTGTACGTAACTCATAACCGCTTCGGTGTGTCGTCATCGTCTTGCTGTCCCCCCTCTGTTCTGTGATTGGTTCCTTCGTTGAGGTGAAAACAAAGTCAATGGAATCCAGACTGCCTAGCAGCGTGAATAAAATTGCGCGCGTAAGGCAGCATGGGAAAACCCAAGCTAGTAGATATCTGGATTTGCATGGCATTATTACTAATCACTCTGTATTTGAAGGCTATATTTTCACACATTCTTTTTAAAGCTGCAGTTGGCAAGTCTGACAGATTGAGGGGACTTTGAAGGTTTACAACTCTCATGCATGACCCTCCCCCACTACCACCGAGCACCCTCTCATTGAGTTTGTGCTCGTCAGTGCGCACCAGACTGCACTAGACTGTGATTGACAGTCAGATCTCACACAGCCCTCGGTTCCCAGAAGAACCGGGAGCTGTGGATTTTTGCAAAACAAATAACAGGCTCTAGGTGGAGGTAGAAGGTTTTTTTTTTTCTAAAACCGGCTGATTTATGTTGTTCTGTCAGAGTGTCGGTTTCAGTGAATATGATCAAAAAAATCTTGTCAACTGCAGCTTTAATGATAATATATACTGTGTGTATCCTCACTGAGCCTGTGTATTTCAGTAGATAGATAAATAGATAGATAGATAGATAGATAGATAGATAGATAGATAGAGACAGACAGATAGATAGATATAGATACTTTATTGATCCCCAAGGGGAAATTGAAGTAGCTTAAGACATCACACACAAAATACACATGCACAGAATGATAAAATAACAAATCCACATGACTCATATGGACAGTATAAAGATATTAAATCAAATATCCACATGAATGTACTAAGGGATGTATAAACATGAGTCACTTGCAGTGACAGGGCAGGGACTGACCCTATGATTCAGTATGCAGTGGTAGGTGCTCTATGAAGTGTGTGTCATGGTGGTAGTGCAAATGAGTCCAACAGTGCAACAGTGCAGGGTTAAAGTCTAGAGACCAGCATTAAATATGGACAATATAAGAGAAAAATGTAAACATAGTAATATAAGGGTGATAGCAGTTCTTCTATAATTCTGCTATAATCCACTTCTTGATGGCTGTTGAGAAGATACGATCTAATTAAGTGTTGAAAACTGTTTGAGTTAAACAATGCACTATGCATCATTAACCTTATCCACAAAGTTTACATTTTATTTCCATATATACAAGGTTCTCCGGATGAAACCTGTGTGCTCATGGCATATATGAAGTGTTCTATTTACAAAGAATCACCATGACACCTGTTTCCACTGTGAGTGCTGTATCAACATTCTCCTTCGTAAGCAAGCCTCTTCTGAGTCACTGTGCACACCTTTTATTACAGGACACGGCACACAGTATCTCTCTGTTAATATACCAACCTATAGCTTTATGAATTTACACTAGCTTAGCTGAATGGAAAACATTCATGGAACATATTAATTATCTGTTGCATGGTGTTGCCATATGGTAACCATTAATAAATTTTATTTTTTTCTAACTTAACACAAAACCTATAACCTATAACCTGTACTATTTATTTGTGAAAAATAAAGGTTTAGGTTTATTACATTAGAGGCCTAAGTTCAAGGGTAAATGGGGTGACAGTTCTCTCCTGTACGGTGGCGCATTGCATTCACATCACCAAAAAAAATAATAATCAGGTTATCTCATAATTATGAGATAATTATCTCATAATTACGAGATAGTATCTCATAATTATGACATAATTACGAGATAATTATCTCATAATTACGAGATAATCATCTCGTAATTATGAGATAAGGATAGGATCCGTGCTGAGGATCTAAACAGCCTTTCAATAAAAGCAAGCACATATTTCCTACTGATTTCCTGCTTTGAATGACTTTCGTACTTAACATGTCTTTAAGTGGCATGAAAATTAAGCCTGTCAAATCGCCAACAACCCCAAAGCAAAGAGTAAGCTTCTATAGTAGGCTAGTGACAAATGGTCAGAAAGGGCTTTAGTTTTTGAGATACCCCTACCGGAGGTAGAACTAAACCCAACAATGTTTTTCCTCATCTCTAAGGTCTCCCATATATGAAATGGATTCTTGGCTAAAAATATTTACTGTTAAGATTGTTAAATTAACAGATATTGTTATACACCCCAAAACCAAAAAAGGACTAAAATATAGCCTGTCCGTATTGGAGTTAAGGCATATAAATTAGTGCATATGATGGCTTGTTGGAAAGGTGGGGTTGTTCTGAATCCAACAATACCAAATATGTAAATATAGTATGACGAATCAGGGTGTTCTGTCACTCAATGTATGAGGTGTCCAAAATGAAAGAAAACGGAACACTGGCAAAATACAGTCTTTAGTCCAAATCACATTATCAGTGGTGAGAAGAATGTTGACAAATTCATTGTTACTGCAAGGTAAGTGCTGCTCTATATTTACATTTAATAATGATACATTTCATATGTCCCAGTATTAAACAATTCATATGAAACACAGATCCAACTGAATCAGGTTAACATTGGAATGGAACACCTTTATTAAAATATTTATATTCACTTGAATTTTGTTTTGGTCAAGTCATTACTGAATAATGGAAAACTAGATGTACCGCAGAGCGGTACAAAATATGACCGCCGCCCAGTCCAGCACATTTTTTCCACAAAAATAAATCACGCTGAAAGGCCTATATGATTCTGTCTCACTAAATTGCATTAGCCACACTCAATTCTCACTGGTATCTGCTAGACAACAAGTACCAAAACATAATTAGTTCATAGATTCCACATGTAAAATTAATTTTATACAACCCCACCCCCATCTTGCCTGTTCATAATTCTGAGAAATTCTTGAATTGTGTGTATGTGTGCGTGTACACGTTTATGTTTATGTGTGTGGGTGTGTGTGTGTGTGTGTGTGTGTGCGTGCTTGTGTGTTTGCCTGCGTATGTGTGTTTGTGCATGTGCATGCATGCATACATATGTCTACTGTGTGAGTATGTGTCATACGTATGATTACTGTGAATGTATGTGTGTGCGTGTGTATCTGTTTATGCACATGTGTGCACATGAAATGGGTTAACATGACCCCTTGAGGCAAACATACAGAAAAAATTGGTCATCCTAGGCCCTACGGTTCTCAAGATATTCACAGAAAACTGTGTCTGCCCTACCCTCCTTTCGGGGGGTCCAGTACAGCGGGGGGGGCTACAGATCAAAACGAAAAATGATGGTTCCATGCTATCCATGTGGAGTTACATGCCCACCAAGTTTCGTGTACCCCGGTCTTTCAGTGTCCCGGGAATCCTTGTTGGTGTACGGTCACTAAATGTACACATAAATTATTTTATTGTAAGACCCCCCATGAACGAAAGTTCACAAAACTTGGCATGCATTCGGAGGGTGTCATGATGATCCTACACTTTCAATTTCGTGCAGTTTTGACCATGTCAACCAGAGATATTGTGATGAAAACACCACATTTTTTGCTTTTTAATTTTTAACTAGGTGGCGCTATACATGAAATAAGTGGTAATGGGATGGGTTGGCATGCCCCCTTGAGATCAACATACAAAAAAAAGGTGGACCTCCTAGGCCCTACGGTTCTCGAGATATTCACAGAAAACTGTCTCCGGCCACCTACAGGCCAGTTGGTGTATAGTAACATAAATTAATTTATTGTGTGGCACCCCTTGAACGGAATTCCACGAAACTTGGCGTGCATTCAGAGGGTGTCATAATGATCCTACACTTCCAATTTCGTGCAGTTTTGACTATGTTAGGTCACAGTTACCTGCGATTACAACACCTCATTTTTACTTTTTTGTGTTTAACTAGGTGGCGCTATACATGAAATGAGTGGTTATGGAATGGGTTGACATGGCCCCTTGAGATCAACATACAAAAAAAATGGTCCTCCTAAACCTTACGGTTCTCGAGATATTCACAGAAAACTGTGTCTGCCCTACCCTCCTTTCGGGGGGTGCAGTCCAGCGGGGGGGCTACAGATCAAAACGAAAAACAAAGGTTCCATGCTATCCATATGGGGTTACATGCCCACCAAGTTTCGTCCCGGTCTTTCAGTGTCCCGGGAATCATTGACGGAAATTTGGACATGCGAAAAAGAAAAAAAAAAAGAAAAAAAAAAAATCTGACTAAACCTATAATAATATATACAATATAACAATATAATAATATTGTTAGCTTTTGTCTGTCCAGACCAGCAGTGGACACTGCTTACTTCACCCCTAAATGGCTAAACAGTTAGTTGTAGAAACTACTTTCCCTAGCTAAGAAAGTACTTAGCCCTCTGACCAATGTTGCACGTGTAATTCAACTTGATTTGCATTTCAATGAAAATTCTGAAATGTATATCATTTTTCCTTTTCACTAGTCTTTTGAATTATGGAGAATGTCTTACAGGCATTGGATCCAAAGATTTGTATCATTTGTGGGAAACATTTTGAAAAGGGCAAGAAAAAAGATCCCTATGTATGTCCAAAACCCCACAGTAGAAGGCCTCCAACGCATACTTACCCTTGCTCAGCAGAGAGAGAGATGGAGATGTCCATAAAACTCTGGCTCTATATACAGATGATATTTCCTCCAAAATCAAAGTTTCATATCATATATCATGTAGAGTGAACTACTGCAGTGGGGCATAAATCAATGAGCAGCAGCAAGTTGGAAATGTTGAGTGAGAGCACATATGCACCAAGAAGGCTGAGTAGGGCTGATACAACATCATTTCAAATACTGAGAGATTGTTTCATTTGTGGGAAGGCCAGCTCTAGATCAGAACCTCTGACAGCCAATTCGACTGGTACAGGGGCAATGTAAATTATAGGCCAAGTATACTTGCGTATACAAGGAATTTGGTCTCTGCATTTATCCCATCCGTGAATTAGTGAACACACAGCACACAGTGAACAGAATGAGGTGAAGCACACACTAACCTGGAGCAGTGAGCTGCCTTATTACAGCGTTGCTCGGGGAGCAGTGAGGGGTTAGGTGCCTTGGTCAAGGGCACCGTGGATGTGGGCATGGGAGAGCAGTGCTCAACCACTTCCCCCGCCTTTTTTCCCTTCTGGGTCGGGGATCGAACCAGTAACTCTTCGGTTAGCCCGAACCCCTAACCAGTAGGCCACGGCTTTCTCCAGTACCAGAGACAAGGTCCTTCGGGCAGCTTCTGAATGTACATTCAAATTCTTTCATGTCCATGATCTCTTTGCATATGATGGCAAAACCATAAAATGTGCCTTGCACACTACATCTCTAAACAAAATGTAACAGCAGCCATAGAAAATAATCAAAAAAGCAGACCAATGTCTATAACAAAGCCTTTATTAAGCTCACTGAAGACATTGATAAAACAGTATTGTCCAAAGATATAAAAGTGAGGACTCAATTATTTGACTGATAGCTATGACAACATACTAAAGACCATTGCTGAGCAAGAAGGTGTGTCTATAGTTCAACACAAGAAATATAGATCCTGGAAACTAAAGGAAAAGCTGATACAGCATTAAAAAGACAGGCTTGCATTTGTTCCACGTCCAGTCAGATCTGATCTGCTCAGATAGTATGACCATATTGTGCACTGAGGAAAGCTGCTAAACTCACAGAAATAACAGTAGACTGAGACTACACTTCCACAGACAAGTCAGAGTCTTTCTGAAATCCAAATATTACACAGGGCTGCAGACATATTGAGGAAAAGCATGGATCAGGTAGAGCATGACAGTGAGTAACATGTCAGCAGTGACTGTCTATTATGTTTCCAATGCAGCAAGTACCGGTATGTACCCAACATCCTGTATGACTTTGTGAACTGTTGTGTTGATTAACATGCCCACAGAAATTACCTAACATGTGATGATGACCCAGCTTCAAAGGAGAATCTGTGTGTTATCGCAATTTGTCATGATCTCATTGAACAGAGCTGTCACATCCATACGCCAATCACACTGGGACTTCCCATTTTGATACATCATAAGTTTGGTAGTAAGACAGTCATCAATGAGCTCAGTGCAATGGGACACTGTGTTTCCTATACAGATGTTAGGCACTTCTCACATCTTTTGCAGCAGACCAGATATCAAGGAAAGAGGGTGGTGTCTACATCCCAACTGGCCCCACTGGAGTTGCTGAACATGGAATTTGTGATGCAGCCATCAGCAACTTTGACCAAAATGAAGACACCCTGGATGTGAAGCGTAAAAGAATGGACAAAATGTACCTGTAAAGTTTATCTCCATCCATTCATATCAATCATGTTTAAGGTGGTGAGGGACCTCTGAACCTGAGGGAACCTGTGCTAGGCATTTATCTGCTGTGGAGACTTGGCCTCTTCGGAACACAACAGACATCATAGCATGAGTTGTACCCTTCCCATCCAGGGTGTCTTCATTTTGGTAAAAGTTGTCGATGGCTGCATCAACAATTCCATGTTCAGCAACTCAAGTGATAACAGTTGGGATGTAGACACCACTGTCCTTGATCTATATTTCTTGTGTTGACACACCTTCATGCTCAGCAATGGTCTTTAGTATGTTCTCATAGCTATCAGTCAAAGAGTTGAGAGTTGACATAAACTGTATTGGAAATGATGTTGTATCAGCCCTACTCAGCCTTCTTGGTGCAGATGTGCTCTCACTCTCAACATTTGCAACTTGCTGCTGCTTACTGATTTTTGTCTTACTGCAGTAGTTCGCTATATATGATACATGATATGAAACTTTGATTTTGGAGGAAATATCATCTGTATATATAGCCAGAGTTTTATGGACATCTCCATCTCTCTCTCTGCTGAGCAAGGGTAAGTACAGTATGCGTTGGAGGCCTTCTACTGTGGGGTTTTGGACATACATAGGGATCTTTTTTCTTGCCCTTTTCAAAATGTTTCCCACAAGCTTTGGATCCAATGTCTGTAAGACATTCTCTACAATTCAAGAGACTAGTGAAAAGGAAAAATTTCAGAATTTTCATTGAAATGCAAATTAAGTTGAATTACACATGCAACATTGGTCAGAGGGCTAAGTACTTTCTTAGCTAGGGAAAGTAGTTTCTACAACTAACTGTTTAGCTACTTAGGGGTGAAGTAAGCAGTGTAGGCTCTAATGTCCACTGCTGGTCTGGACAGACAAAAGCTAACAATATTATTTTCCATTATTCAGTAATGACTTGACCAAAACAAAATGCAAGTGAATGTAAATATTTTAATAAAGGTGTCCCATTCCAATTTTAACCTGATTCAATTGGATCTGTGTTTCATATGAAATGTATCATTATTACATTTAAATATAGAGCAGCACTTACCTTGCAGTAACAATGAATTTGTCAACATTCTTCTCACCACTGATAATGTGATTTGGACTTGAGACTGTATTTTGCCAGTGTTCCGTTTTCTTTCATTTTGGACACCTCATACATTGAGTGACAGAACACCCCGATTCGTCATACTATTACATATTTGGTATTGTTGGATTCAGAACAACCCCACCTTTCCAACAAACCATCATATGTGTTTCTATGATAATCCCTGGTAAAGCAGCTAAAGTAAATGAAAACATTCTGCATAGATATTCATTTTTTGCATGTCCACTTATTTTAGGTGTATGTTTACATGTCTCTATTCATTCCATACATCAAGATATTCACATCCAGTCTTTTCCAGTAGATAAAGCAACTTCCTGACTATACACATGCCAAGTTTCAAAGTTCTCAGAGCTTGTGTGATTGATCTGCACTAGTTTATATGCCATAACTCCCATACGGACAGGCTATATTATAGTCCTTTTTTGGTTTTGGGGTGTATAACAATATCTGTTAATTTAACAATCTTAGCAGTAAAATATTTTTAGCCAAGAATCCATTCCATATATGGGAGACCTTAGAGATGAGGAAAAACATTGTTGGGTTTAGTTCTACCTCCGGTAGGGGTATCTCAAAAATATGGGGCCATTGTCACTAGCCTATAGGCTACTCTTTGTCCAAAGGCAATACAATGTTGCACGTTACAGTCCTAACCAGTAGGTGGAGGTACTACTACGCATAGGGCTACCTCCATCCACGTTGTCACACGCACACCTATTGTTTATTTTGTGCAGCTAGACTAGGCCTACTTGTTCAAGTGGCATTGATGAGTTAAACAATTAAATTTTTCATACACGTATTATATTGAGAGAAAATAGTCAGTTGTAAACAAAGAACTCTTCTTATGTAACCCTTTCGTAAATGGACTGAAGTTGGCTCTACATATCTACTTTTATTGATTATGCTAACCGTTAGCATCTCTATGGGATTTCTCATATACATTAGCCATAAGCTAACACATTAGTTTCTATTCTGTAACTTGAAATGCTAGTCTACATGATTGCTCTTAAACAAAACATCGAAGGAAATAACTGAGATGTACTCTGTTGGTCTGCATAGTTTTACAGTGAATCCTAAGTAAAGGTTTGAAAGGAACTTCAGCTTCAGACTTTCTCTTGGGAAGCTATTAGGTCTATCTATCTAGACCATGTCATTGCCTCACACAAGTGGGGGCAGAATTGGAAATGTGTCATAAATCATGATTATCTTGTAATTATGAGATAATTATCTCGTAATTATGAGATAATTATCTCGTAATTCTGAGATAATATGTCATAATTATGAGATACTATCTTGTAATCATGAGATAATTATCTCATAATTATGAGATACTTTCTCGTAATTATGAGATAACCTGATTTTGTGAATGCAATGCGCCACCGTACTCCTGTCACTGTAAATAGTGTAAGAAGTAGGATGGGGCATCCAAGCCATGCCCAGTGTGTGCCTATAGTATGAAACCTACAAGGGACCCCTAAGTCAGGTTGACCCTGTGTGTGGGACCCTATATGGATGAGGCAGGAGAAGTATGCTATGGCAGATGTGTGAAGCATATCTGTCTCGTGTGTGTGTGCGGAATGGATTTGCACACTTTAGGGTTCTTTGAGTGTGTGTCATCACTACAGTTTAATAATAGGCACTTTGACTGCTATATAACCCTATGAATATTGGAAAATATATTGGGAAATATTGGAAGTCATCTGAATGAAAAATGTTCAATATAAACTTTGGTTTTGATAAAGACAATTTATGTACAGGTAGGCTATTTCTTTTTCAAGTCAAGGTGGACTAAACTAAGACTATACACAACATTTATTCATTTAGCAGATGTTTTTATCCAGAGGGACTTATGTATTATATAGCAACTCAGGGTTAAGTGCTTTGCTCAAGGGGACAACGGTGGAAGCCTGGAATTTAACCCACAACTTTTCTAGCTACTACATGCTAGCCCAGTTCCTTAACCACTACCCTACCACCACCCAAATGAGATATTATATCACTTTATAGCATTAGGACTGTATCTAGATGTATCAGAGCATAACTAAGATAGGCTTCAAAAAGATTTATAATGAAATAAATAAGAAGAAAATATGGATTTTACAGCACTCTCCACGATTAAACATTGTTACTATGAGGCAAAATATACTACTACCCTCTATATTTTTATATTTTTTTATTTTATTTAGATCATTTTAAGTAAGAAAAAGACATTAAAACATTTATTTTACACATGGTGATAATTCATACAATAGAGGGATCAGCGATTGTGCAGGAAGTCACATTTGTTTATGTTTACTGTATATTAAAATTTCAGATTCTTTTGTCCAAAGCAATGTACATTATATTTTAACCAAGGACCAAACAAAACACACCAGAGAGGTATCTCACCCCTCCCTTCAGTATTCCCAGAGAAACTCCACACAGGGTTTTAGTTTAGTTTGGGGGACAGGCTGCCCCCACTTTGTTTGTTTCCAGTTTCCGGAGACCAGGCTTTCTACAGAGACCATTTTTTTTTACAGTGTGCCCATGAGATGGGCAGCTAGCGGGTGGTAGGGGTGTAACGGTTCATGTATTCGTATTGAACCGAAACGGTACGGGCGTCACGGTTCGGTGCATGAATTTACATGGAGAATACACGGTATAAAAATACATAAAACTCGTGTGCGGATTAATTAATGTCATGCGCAATTACTGTTAAGTAGCGAGAGTTACGGGAGTTCTTTAGCGACACCTAACGCTAATCTGTAGCCTCGCCTTAGCTCTGAAGCTCTGATTGGCGCCTATGTTTTTTTTTGTCAGGTCGTCGGTCGAGTCCGTCAGTCATTAGCAGCACTAAGGTTAGACCTACAAGAGTTAGAGGATCCGCTGGTCTCTTTAAGATCGCAAGTTTGAGAACTTCAGTTACAGTAACGTTAGTACAGGCGAAAGAGTGGTGGATAAGATGAAATTGTGTGTCGGCGTTGTTCAGCATTGGGTATGTGAGTGGAAAAAATGCTACACATATTCGAAGCCATCACCCAGATGATGTAGGCTACCAATCACTGAAACGAGGGGAAAGAAACTTCCTGTGCGCTTCAGCAGCCTTTGTATACACATACAAATAGGGCCAAAACCTATGGCTTAAATTAAATGATTTCGTAATGACAGAAAGCTATGTAAATCGGGTGGTAATTACCTTTATGTTGGGGTAACTTGTAACTTCTCACATGAGGAGCTGGTAGTGTAAGTGCAGACAGTAAAATAAAGTGACAACGCTAACCAGGCTAATAAACAAACCATGCTACGGTGAGTTAACGTCAAAGGGCAAAGTCACGTGACTTCTAGTTGTAGTCTGTTTATGAAATGAAAGGAGCAATTTCGTTTTTTAAAAAAAGGCAAAATAATGTGATATTTTCACAGTTAGTAGGCTAGATTATTACTTTACACACAATGAAAAATATTGAGGCAAATTGTAGACCCTTCCATATACAACTAAACACAGATGTTGAAGGTCTTGCTTAAGTGGATTTTTAAAAATCATTTTCTATGTAATTTGCACTTTCAGAAATAAGAGATGCTGTAGGCCTATTTTCAGTTTTATAGCTGATTGTCTTATTTTGTTTACAAGTTACAGATTGAGTCTGGGCACTTATTGTACTGTTTAGCCTACATCTTACACACTTCAGGCTGTTGCAGATAGCTCAGGGAAGAGACTGTATGACACTAGGTGGTACAGCCTGAGACATGTACAAAAAAAAATGCTTTCTGCATTTTTGTTTTGCTTTTCCCTCCATTGTACCGAACTCGTACCGAACCGTGATGTCCGAACCGAGGTATGAACCGAACCGTGACTTCTGTGTACCGTTACACCCCTAGCGGGTGGTGAGGAGATGTTTGCTGAATGTAAAAAAAATATATTAGGGGCTTAAAAATCACATACAATCTCTGACTGCACCTTTAATGATAACCATGCAATTATGTACTAATTAAATGAGCGGGGCCACATAGTTTATTGGTCTGTGTGCTGACAATGACTGCCCAAGTAATAATGGCGTTGTTCAAACTCCACTCTGGAACATTGGGCCCAGAGGCTGTAAATTCAGCCAGGCAAATGTGAGTGTACTTGGGTAACACACGGCATTTACCTGCAGAACAGCTTGTTCCCTCGAATAATGATCCACAGACAAAGGTGCACATCATTCACAGCCCATGTCTTGTCTAGTTCAACTCAAAAGCATGATGTAAGCTAAAAAAAATCTTAAAAACCAAACCTTATGGAATTGTATCCTTTATGAGTCTGAATAAATATTTGGTCTGAGATAAAATAATGAGTAAATACTAAGAATTCAATACTTGATATTCCCTCAGTAAACTGGATGGCATGACTGATATAGCCATGTGGGAACCTCCAGATCTGAGCTCATGCGAAAGGATTGTGGACGACATCGCTGACTTGGATAAGGTCAATGTCACAGCAAGTAAGAATAGTGCATGTGTTCATACTTGCTTCTGGCTAGTACAAGTTCTTGGATTTGAAAAAAAGTTCAGATTCAATTAGTGTTTTTCATTGTAAAATGTTAAATGTTTTAAGACCAATACTGCAGATGCCTGAGGGATAATGGAAATTGCTTCTGTGTCTTCTGTGTATTTTGATACTTTGTAGTGGATATGCAGTTGTTACCAATTTAGAAGGTCTAAACATGTAAACAAATCGCTAAAAAGTGCACAGTAATATTATGAACACTACATATTATTCTTCTTCAGTTATAGGGTCAGAAGCATTTTTTAACAAAAATTCTTTCAGTGCACCAAAAAGCATATCATTATCAGGCTTTTATGTGTATTCATTTTCATTTTAATCGTTTGGTCCTGTTTTCCTTAGATAATTCCGGTGAGGTAGTGGACTTGATCGGTAGTCTGGTCAGTAACCAAACAAACCTCAGTCATTCTGAGCTGGACACTGTGCTGAACAAACTGAAGGATGTGGTGGCCATCAGCCCAGTCTCACCAGATATGGGAGAGAATATCATGAAAATCCTCTCAGACATACTTCATTCCAAAGCCGATCTGGTTTCTTTTACCAACAAGTGAGGCTGCATGACTGTGTGACTGTACTAACCCACAGTTATTGATCCAGATGATTAAATGTCAAATTGAGAATTCAGTAAAAGTTCAGTGAAAGCTAGTTATGCTTTCAATATAGGTTTCTGCAGATTGTTCTGCCATTGCTGTCTATATTCTGGTAGTTACTTACTTTAACTGGAAATCTCTGTTGGCTTCTGGCAGAATCCTTGGAGTCACAGAAAGTGTTGGAGATAAGATGGACTTTAACGGGGAGACTCACAACCTGATCGTCCCATCGATGGCCTTGCAGCTTGTCAACGTTAACTCTAGCCAGTTCCGGGGCCTGACATTTGGCGTATCTTCGTTCACGAGTGACAATTCCCCACAGGTGAGAGGAATCAATCCGTAGTGTTGGCTGAAGGTGTGGTTTACTTCACACCTGCAGAATGACCACAAAGCCACACGATTCACCTCCATATTAATGAGCTACAGTTTGAAGTTGGAGGGCATCCTCAAAGGCAATGTGGTGCTATGTAAACACCCCTCTGAATGACCCTTGCCTTCATAAAGAGTTAACCTGCTGGGGGCACATCAATAAAGCTAACCCACAGTACACTGGCCCACTGACTCTATATGGCTATTCAGTTTGACCTCAGTGTGAACTCTCAAGGTGCATGAACTCATAACTGCCCATAGATGTTCATACACTAGTTACAGGATTACAAGCTAATAGGAATATTTAAAACCTCAGCCTACCACTCACCACAACACTATGACACTTTTTGTGTGCCTTTATAAGCTACTTTTGCTATCATATTCAAATTAATTTTGATAGGACATGTTTACGTATGTAAGGTATGGATAAACTTCAAACACTTGTCATACCCACAAACCATCCTGGCTATGCACTATTGATGTTTGGATCGGAACATCCCATGAAAATGGACTGTTAGTGGACAAATAAATATACTATATCCTTTCAAATGTTTCTAAACAAGCCACCTTTGTGGTCTTCTGCATAAGGAAGTTTGCACAGATGATGATTGGCCTCTCTTGTCTGTTGTAGATTTTTGTGAATGAGACGTTTGTGGAGAAGCCTCTCACAGGGGCCGTGGCGTCCATCTCCTTGCCCTCTGTCCTGGAAAACTTCTTCCCTCAGAACAACACCGTCAGAACCCGCATCCAGTTTCAGTTCTTTGACTCTTGTGGCCTATTCAAGGTGTGGAATTTGTTCTTACTCACAGTTTTCAATTAGTAGTGTTTTGAATGTCTTTGTGAATGAGTTATGCAGTGAAAAGTCCCATTTAGTTTATTTGAATAAAAATGTAGATTTTTTTCATTGGCAGAATCCTCATGATAATATGACACTAAACACATATGTGGTGTCAGCCAGTGTCACCAACATTAATGTCAGCAACCTACACCGACCTATCATCATCACTCTTCGCCATCTTAACAGGGTACAGGTATGTGAGTCAGTATCAAAACTAGGGACATCTGAACAATTTTAGTTATCATAACTGCTTGTTGTAATGATCAGTCAAGTGTCTCACACACACATAAACTTTACATATTTTTATGAACTTCCACATAATAAAAAAGCGAGCAGGATTGTGCATATGTTTCTGTGAGGAATGAGGAACCCTATCACCCTCTCCACTTCTGTAACAGGCTCAAGACCAGCGGATGTGTGTTTACTGGGACTTCAGCAAGAGTGGTATATGTTCTCTCTAGATTGTTCCTTTTTAGAACTAATATTTACCCACAGAACCATATTTGGATTTATGACTGTCTGGAAAATACATACCGTGCCATACACTTTGCATATGCATGTTGGCGATGCTTGCTAATCTCTGGTGTGGTGTTTACATAGGTGGTGGAGGCTGGGAGAGCCAGGGGTGTGTGATGTGGAACACCGATGACTTCCAGACCACCTGTCAATGTAACCATCTCACCCACTTTGGAGTGTTGCTGGTGAGCTCCACTGGCACTCTGCCTCCTCTCGCACATGTTCATCTCCCACATCCCCCTACTGCCCACCATGAGCACACACACTGGGCCTCACAAAGACTGATTTCCTGGAGAGTACCACCATGTGTACAGTACATACTGCTCCATACACATTCATGTCTTTCTCACAGGATGTGTCCAAGGCCCCGATCAGTGAGTTAGATGAGCAGATCCTGGTCATCCTCTCATTTGTAGGCTGTGGCCTGTCCTCCGTCTTCCTGGGTGTGACCCTGCTGACCTACTTGGCCTTTGAGTGAGTGACTCCTCCACATGGACTGACCCGTCCAGTCCTGATCAGACCAGTCTGTCAAAAAACGTTGCGTTCTGAAAAACCTGATCTCTAATCCCAATCTGCTGCCGTAGGAAACTGCGTCAGGATTACCCATCCAAGATCCTGATCAACCTGTGCGTAGCTCTGCTGGGCCTGAACCTGGTCTTCCTGGTGAACTCCTGGCTGGCCTCGTTTGACAGCAGAGGTCTCTGTGTGGGAGTGGCGGCCATCCAGCACTTCTTTGTCTTGGCGTCCTTCACGTGGATGGGGTTAGAAGCCCTCCACATGTACTTTGCCCTGGTGAAAGTCTTCAACGTCTATGTGCCCTCATACATCCTCAAGCTCTGTGCTTTTGGATGGGGTAAGAATGAAAAGATTAATACTGTATTGATGAATTTTAACACCTGGGATTGTAACTCATTTAAAGTAGTATTTAGAGTAGTTCTGCAATTGTGAAACATAGTGTGGGCCGACTGTTGTGAATTTTTTAATAGATATTTTGATATCTATTTTGAGAAGGTTTGAATTTGAAATACAATGAACTACAGAATTTCTTTTGTTGGCTTTATGTGTGCAGGATTACCTGCTACGATTATTATTCTGATTCTGGCTATAGACAAGGATATCTATGGCAGTGAATTGGATGAAGATTCCCAAAACCCCCTCCAAGACACGTCGCCATTGTAAGTAAGACAATTAGGATAGGACAGATCATTCCTTTCAGTAGTACTTAGAGAAGACCTTCATGAATCAGTCAGGATATGTGACATGACATAATGTCTTGTTTTTGCTTCCACCAGCTGCTGGGTGCAGAATGACAACGCGTTCTATGTCTCTGTCATGGGCTTCATCATCCTGGTCCTGCTGTGCAACATGTCCGTGTTCGGAGTGGTTCTGATCCAGATCCGTAGGATGCAGGCCAACAAGATCAGCAGCAGCAGCACCAGCGGGCTGGCGCATGACCTGCGCGTCGTCGCTAGCCTCACCTTCCTCCTGGGCCTCACCTGGATCCTGCCCTTCTTCAGCTGGGGGATGGCCGCCATTGTCTTCACATACCTATTCGCCATCCTTAACACCCTCCAGGGTAGGACATCCTGACTTTTTTGGGGAGAGAATTTTCATGTGTACTCGGAGACACTGTTTGTAGATAGGAAGTGTGTGAAAGTGCAGGAAAAATAAAGCCTTTACCCCGATCAAACTGATCCCAGGACTGTTCTAATGAGGTTAATAATGCGTTGACTAGATGTGACTTTTCAACAGGTTTCTTCATATTCATCTTCCACTGTCTGATGAAGGAGAATGTTCAGAAACAGTGGAGGATCCACTTATGCTGTGGGCCCCTCAGACCAGAAGACTACTCTGGTAAGGGAGCGTTGTCTGAATCTGGAGCAGGAGGGTGTTGGCACAGTATGATAACTGAGACGCTTACACACAATTGCAAAACAAATCTGGTCAGCTATTTTGATAATATCTCCAATAAAATGATCTTCTTCCTTTCAGACTGGAGCCGCTCCGTGACAGGTGGGGGCCGTGGGAGGCAGGTGCGTTCTCCATCAGTCAAATCAGAGGACACCAGCTCCATGAGGAAGATCTCGGACACCTCCATTTCAAGTGTCAATCAAATGATTGCCTGACCTGACAAACCCCTCCTCCCAGCCATGTGTTTTGGTAGATGTACTTGAAATGGTGTTAAGTTTTAAGTGACTTGTCTAGTTGATGTGAAAATGTCTGAATCAAAGAGCATCTTCAAGTAAAGTAATGTCACTGTTGATGTCTGTAAACTTAACTTTGAGCATTGTGTTGAGCAGTTTCTCATTAGCTACTATAGCACCAATGCCTATCAGTGTAGATAGATAGATAGATAGATAGATAGATAGATAGATAGATAGATAGATAGATAGATACTTTATTGATCCCCAAGGGAAATTCAAGTATGAGTGTATGTCAGAGTATAGCCATATATGCCTATCTGTTTATATTAGAACTGTAAATAAAACCGCTGTGCAGAGTATAATGGTGCCTGTGGATCAAAGCAGTGCTTAATGAGGAAGTTAGTGATCAGGTCCACAGATGCCCTTTTGGGTTCCCCAGTCTGAGAATGACCTTCTCCCCCCCAGCTCAGGGGCATGTCAGGCTCCCTCATGTCCCATCGCAGCATGTCATGTCCCATCAGGTCATGCCTCAGCAGATGTGTGGTGGGCACACAGTTTCAGAAGATGGACCAGCAACCCAGACTGGTACTCATTTTAGTCCAACCTACTCCAGCTTTATACTGGTACACATTACATGTACTGAGGTGCAATATTGTTGCTGTCAATATATGTCCATACATGTATATGTCATTACTGTATGTGTCATTCAATCTGTATGAAAAAGGTTTTGCATTACAGCAATGAACTGTATCAACATGTATTAAGTGTCCTTAATGTAAATGTTATTATTCTGATTATTATTCTCTCTCTCTTCTGTTCTCCTCTGGTAATGTATAAAAATCATCTGATTTATTTATTTAGATTTCATGGCCAAGACTGAGAACAATCTCCACATGACTTAGATTCAATTTCAGTCATCCATTTTTCACACAATAATGCTTGTGGAGATAGAAGAGTTCCATCATGTATTTATAAATAAATGCAAGAGAGAATCAATAGACTGCTGGTGAAGTGGATTCTATATGACATGAGTTTCAGATTTTGACAGGAAGTCTGTGGATTGCATACTTTCAGAAAGAGTGAGTATATATTCAAGGTATACACAGCATTTTTACAAAACCTACAAAATGTGAACGTGGTGATGTAATTCTAATCATATTCCATGTAATCTTTTAGTGGCACAGCCTGTTGCACCTAGCACCCATGGGCAGCAGAAATTAATATCATCACAATATAATCTCCAACTGTAGACAGAGGGCAAAGTGATACAGCAAATAAAGTTGATTAAAAAGCTGTAGACTGATAATGGTTTACGGAACCTCAAATCTAATCTTGATCACTGCAATTATATTTAATTGTGAGCCATTATAAATATTCAGGAAAGGCTGTTCAGCAAGAGAACATCTGTTATCGTCTGGATTTGGAACAGGCTGAACAAGTTAAGTCATAGTGGCTCATCACAGACCTTTGTGCCATAAAGCTTTATTATCCTCATTATGTATAGGTTATATAGCACACATAATATCATAAGGGGCGTAGGAAGCAGCTGAAGATGAAAAGTTGGCATTGCACATGTTTTGTAGATAGATCTACATTGCTTCTTATGGATTTGGGTTTTTTGAGAGCAGCTCAAAGGGCTGGTCAGTCAGTGGTTAGTTTACTGACCTCCCAACATTACTGTCCTGCTATCCTCTGTGTCTCAAATAATTCAATGAAACACAAATGACAGAAGGCACCCATTTAACAGCCCCTGCTAAGCCTTCTTATGGGTGGTTCTTTGAGGAGGATGTTGTATTAGTGTTGTTGTTTAGATACTAGCTCACATATGTGAAACTGGGCAACTATGTAACATTATGTTATGTCATGGTTTTGTACATCAAGGCCCCTGATCAACTGGCTCAGCCACATTCTCCAGACATGCTAACAGGGATTTCCTGATCGTCCTAACCCACATTTGAAAAAAGCAAAAGCTAGCGTGAAACCTCTTATTGCAGACTTTATTCATCTGCCATGTAGGATTGAGATATTTAGAGCACCTAAATACATGTGGAACTGACTGAGTATCATTTCCGTGCTCATTTTGCACAGGCAGGTAAGTTAAATACTGTCCTTCTCTCTCCCAGTTTCTGTTAAATTCAACGTTTAAAGTTGCTTTATTAGCATGACTGTGAACATGGATTATTATCTTGTCCCTCTGTTTTTCTTGCTAAGTGAAAAGACAGAACTAAGACAGAGAAGGGGATGGTAATTTATGTTTGTTCTTCTAGTTCATTCAGAATAAACCAGTGCAAACATGTAAATGTGAGTGCATTATTGTTTGTGGCAAGAGAGACTCATTTTTAGGGTGTTGATTGGCTGATTGATTCATTACTTCATTGCACCTTAGAATCTCACTGGACTTTGATGGAAGATTTAGCAGGTAATCCAGACGTTTGGAAGAAAGAGGATGGGTCAAACACCGTCATATACAACTACTTTGAATGTGACATCAATAGCATGGTGGATGCTCATTTTATCCGTGCCTTAAACAAAGGTAAACCAAGTTCCAACTACAGAAAAGGCCCAGGTAAGCACTCCTGAGAACACAAAGTCAAAGAAACAAAACAAGTAGAATTTGTTTCTTGCATTTTAAGAGATCTACTCATTAAAAACATATTTGAACTAATATACTTCATATGCTTCACACTATGTACTAAACCTCACTTGTTTGCATTCTTGTACAGCTGTCACATTTTCGTCTCCATTTGCTATTTGCCAAGCTTTATATGCTGATATGTATCACGCACACACACACACACACACACACATACACACAGGCACACATGGTATTTACCTTGAAACTGGCACACATTGACAACTAAATAAAATCCTTTTTTTTTTTAAAGTGGAGGACCGGCAATTGGAATGTTCATCATCCTTGGGTCCTGCAGGTCCTCATAAGACCTCACATGGCGCACTTCCGACAGCTGTGGAGCCTCTTACAACCCTGCCTCTGTCCTATGGTCTGACCGGTGAAACCCTGGACCTGCTGACTGGAGGGCCCGGGCAGATGGTAGGTGTTGAACTGCCCTCTCTGTTGTACTCGCTGCCGGAGCCTGCTGAGGACCTGGACCTGATGGAGAGGAATTATGGGAGCTCTCTGCTCAGAGTGCTGCACGGTGACCGCCCGGAACTGGGGACAGTAGTGGTGGCTGGACCCAAGGCTGGGGTCATCCACAGCTGGGCCCACAACCATTTGCGCACACAGCAGCCTAACCCTGATGAAAGACATAACTCTGGTAGATTATACCTTCCTACTGACTAACTACAGTACTTAATTAATGTCATATGGTGCTATGCAATGCTGAGCCAGAATGTGACTTGTCAAAAGCTTTGTTTAGAAAACCTGACGTGTATCTGTCTAGCATATTGAGTGAGATGTGTAGTGCAGCTAAAGGCCATTATCCAACATCACCTTTTTCTGGAAGAGGATGATGAGGGTCATTTGATTTAGCAGTTATGCATAGAGGGATGTTGACTAATTTATTTTGTGTTGGTGTCAGGGTTTCATAACATGGGCATTACCTTCCACATGCGCTTGTGATGATTAGGTGAATTAAGTGTTTTTATTAAAACTACATCTTACTATGCCTACAACATGGCAACGTGCTATATGACATGGGCTTTTCTCTTTTGATTAATGCAACCTGATGGTCTGCAATCCTGAGCACTGCAGATGAAACTGAGAGCTGTGTAATCATAATTTAGTAGATGGACACAAATAACTGTAATAAAATCACCAAGCTTTGTGTCTGATCCCACAAAATAAGACTGAAATTTGGTTTTGTTTTATCATGTGAAATATATTAGGCATTCTTATTGTCATGATGAAAGATCATTTAAATCTGTTGTCGAGTCAAACCTCAGAAATCACAAAGAACACACGAAAACATACATAGAACAACAACACACACATGCAGAACATCATGCCAGTGAATTTGAATAATGTTTAAACAGCACTGCCATCTAGTGACGGAAAATGATACTGACAGATGCACATACAAGGTATTTTAGTAACATTAGTCAAGTCACTGAATAAAACCACCAACAAGATTAAAACACAGTAGTAGAACATGAAAAATTAATTAAAAGTGGACTTGACAAAAACATGGGGTAATCTGAAAACTGAAATAAAAACTAGAGAAAAGGTGGTCTTTAAATTTGATTCCCATTTGTCACAGTGGAAATGATAGCTTCAGCGAAAGTTCTACTATAGGAAGACTCGTAGTGTAGCTTTACTCCTCCAATGATTACATGGAGCCAATCTTAGCTTTGCCTACTTTTTGGGAAAGCCTTGCAATCTGATCATTCACTCATTCAATCAGCGCTAGCCTATAGGAATTCAGTGGGCTCTTCAGTGGGCGCTCATCGCTGGACGGATCCGAGACGGGGCCTACGCCAAAGACTGTTACCTATTCAGGACTCTATCATGCTTGTATTCAAGCCGTTCCTTTACTAATTAAATTGTCAACTGATTCTATTCTGTCTACTGAGTCTTTCTGGTAGAAATTGATTTACGGTGAGAAAGGAGACTATACTCCAGAGAAAAAGCCTGATCACTTTTGGTTTTGAGGCTGGAGTCGGGGACTGCCAGGAGTTGTGAAGATGACCTAAATGACCTTGTGGCAAAATACCGAATTAGCAGATTACCAATGCATTCTGGAGCTAATCCACTGAAGGCTTTAAAAACAAATAACAAATTACTTAGGGACCAATGAGGTTAGAGGACAAAGAAATAAGTAAGGTTAAAATTGTTTTCAGTGCTCATGGGTAATTGGTGGTAATTGGTAAGTTGGTAGTCATTTCATTGTAGAATTGGAATAAATTTCAAAATAGAAATACAATCCATAATTTAGCACTTTATTCTGATCTTTTATTTTCACTTTACTCATAGTCAGACCATATAGATGCAGAAATAAGAACTGCATGAAAGGTTTTGACAGGAATGATGAATTCCCCAAATTTTCCCTAAAATCTCCAACTCAGTTTACCTTAGAGTCTAGAGTCTAGACTAAATAAGGTAGTATTGTGGTAGGGTACTATTTTGGTCCACAGCAAAGGTAAAGTACAATAATTCTAGTGCTCGATGTTCATCACATTCCACATTTGATCCAGCATATTTTACCAGCATTTGAGACAATGAGGGAGGGCAAACTGATAGCGCCTCTGACTCCAATACATGAGGTTGAATGATTCTATCCAAACAACACTTACAATTTCCCCCCGATCAGCATGTCCATCTGATTCTGCCAGAGGCTTTTGGCTTGATCCTACTGGCAGATCACCACCACAGACACCTGCCCCAACTGGCACTTGGCACCAGATCCGGAACATTATTAATATGCTCCAGGAGGTTATGCCAACCGCCTGCGATGGAAACTGACACATCCAGCTTGAAAGAGACATCTGACAGCAGGCAAGGCAAAGCAAAACATATTACGCCATGTTGTCACAGCTCCTCGGATGAGACGTGAAAAGTGAGATGATGAGTGCTCTTGTTAATGAGGAAAAAGGCCCCATCCTATTGTGTCTAGCCAAAGTCCACTTCCCCACCAGCCATGTAATTCAGACCCCCAGATGGAGAGCATTCCTCCCACCACACAGGCATGTGGATTATTGATGTATTTGTACTAATTTTAGTCTCTTCCCATCTGTTACTTTCTGGGTCCATAGGTTTATGAGGGGGAAAACTGTGGGATCAGATCATTCATCCCATTCAACTCTCTCCATCTCTCTCTCTCTGTCTCTCTCTCTCTCTCTCTCTATATATATATATATATATAACTGTGATATCATATCTCAGATTCACACACACACAGACACTAGCATCTTTGTCTAAGGCAGAGGCGATTCTAGGGTCTGTGGGGGCCCTAAGCAAAAATTCCTAGGGGGCCCTACCAACCAGTGTTCATCATCATTATGTTAGGCTATAAATAATCTGACACCAACGAAAATGTATGAAATAAATCCTTTTTTTTATTAAAATGTTCCAAACATGAAAACCTTGTTTTTTTGACAATATAAATGTAAAGAATAGAAAAGTTAATAAATAACTAAAAAAATACTTTAAAACTCCAATATAAACTTTGTACAAAATATAAAGTAGGCCTATAGAAATGAAATAGTTTTATTGGGGTCCTATACCCAAAATTAGTAATTCATTTCTCTTAATGAACTCTATTTTATCTCCCCTTTCAATATTGTGAATAGTAAATGTGGGCACTAGGCTATATAAGTTTGGCATTGATGGACAGTTTAGCACGGAGCCTGACATTCTAATTATTTCTTTGGATAAAGTCTATATTACTATTATTCTTAAATAGGCTACTTGGTTGACCCATCCCCTGACAATGTTACAATGTTTATTGTTTGCCTACAAGAAATATTAGCATGCAGAGTGAAAAGCGAACTACAGGAGTTGGAGCTGGGAGAAAAATAGCTGGGCATATAAAGAGGAATGGAAAGAAAATGTTGCGTTCACCCTACCTGGATTCACACATGCAAAGCCTGTGTATCTGATAGGCAACAACGCTGTCGCTGTTTGAAAAGAATAGCCTATCATACCGCACTACGAAACGCAGCGGCACCTTCAAGGTGGTCTATCATGTTCCAAGCAGAGGCACAAAAGCGCAACATTGAAGCGCTGGCCGAGGGAGGGAGTTCATGCGTTAATGTTTATTATCTTCTAGCAAGTGTCTGTGTCAGTTTAATACGACGGAGTATTAGGGCCACACATGAAGAATTTTTTTTTTTTGCCATGGCGAGATTAAACTCGACATGTTGACTTTAAAGTGTCATTAAGTGACATTTCGAGAATAAAGTTGAAATGTAATGTCGACTTTAATCTCGACGTGTCGACTTTAAAGTCGCCATGTCGACATTAAACTCGACATTTCGAGAATAAAGTTGAAATATCATATCTACTTTAATCTCGACGTGTCATGCTGACATTAAACTCGCAATAGGCCCTACTGTTTAAACAGCCTAGCCTACACAGTTTAAGCTATGTAGCCTACACTAATACACAATATGTTACATGAAAAATGGGCTTCAAATAGGTGTTATTTCAGATAGATTGCTAAATTGCAGATATTCAGATAGATTGCGTATTGTCTGTTAACTAGGCTACTCATTGCCGTCATCGTGAAGTGCTGTCTCGCGGTTATGGGAAATACCATGCACTATGCCGTTTAGGCTAAATAGCTAGAAAAATATATGTATCCAATGATATAATGTTTCTATACAAAATGTTATTTCACTCTGTTTTACGTGGGTAAGGCCACTGCACATCCAAAAAACTGCCCTTCATGACCCACAGGCCGTCACTCTCCATAGGATAACGCATGGCAAAACTCATTTTTCTAAAACTGCTTTTCCATGTCTCACCTGCAATACGTAGCCTATAGGAGGCTAGAAACACAGGTATAGCCTAAGCATATATACTATTTTGATCCCGGGAGAGAATATGTGTGCATGCACTTTATGCACTAGGCTATGTGTGCATATAGGCTACTAGCCTACATGGGGTGGTCGGGAGGACAGCTTCATTCGTCCCTCCATAGACATTCAGCAATAGGCTGTTTTGCATCCATTACAAACAAGCAACGTGAAAGTCTAGGATTGGGGAGAGCGCCTAGTATGCAGTTGAACCTTTAGATGAAAAACAACACTTAATACTAATAACACTTAATAATGGGCCTACAATAAATAAATAAACCGCTAATGACGTTTAGGCTACTTTTGACCATCGCATTTATCGCCTGTAACTCCGTGATAGGACATAACAGCAAAGTAGCCTATTTGGCTGAGCAATGTAGGTTAATATGTTCTATGTTTTGTCCACATGATATAGTCCTATGTCTAATCATTGTTGCACTCGAACACTCTGAATCATTGTTGCACTAGTTGTTTCATTCGTCCTCTCTTTCAATCGTCTCGAGCGGTCGTTCTCTCTCCAAACTAACTTTATTCTCAAAATGTTGAGTTTAATGTCGACACATCGAGATTAAAGTCGACATGATATTTCAACTTTATTCTCGAAATGTTGAGTTTAATGTCGACATGGCGACATAAAGTCGATACGTCGAGATTAAAGTCGATCTTACATTTCAATTTTTTTTCTCGAAAAGTCGAGTTTAATGTCGACATGGCGACTTTAAAATCGACATGTCGACTTTAATCTCGTCATGGCAATTTTTTTTTCCTTCATGTGTGGCCCTAATACTCCGTTGTAGTTTAAGGACAAGAAACGGTGCATCAAAGGGTCAAATATTAGCAGCCAAAGAGAATCGTTGATAACAGAACAAGTGACGATGTAAAATTAAAAATCTTTGGCGGCACACGATTAATGCGATTTTAAAAATGAATGCATGCTTGGTCCTTATCGCATTGGGATTAATACAAATGCAAACATAATGTTAACCATCTCCTTGCTTAACTAGTTGTAACTATCACTAGCTAGCTGAGCTCAAGTAGGCTATATTGTCATTTAGATGTAGCAAACCATGTTCAATCTTTCTGCCAATTAGCATTAGCCTACTATAACTTCATTAAATCAATGCCAAACTCCGATGTTGATCCGTCATCACTTTACCCTCGATTGACGTTTACCACAGTAGCCTAAACATGTGTGGATTATTTGAACTCTTTTGAACACAGATCCGCTGTTTATATGCCATAGCATACATGTACAGATGTACTGTTCTCGCTTGTCGCACCGGAAAACGCGCTGAGACCAGGTCTCGGGCCCCCCCAGCAGCTCGGGGCTCCAAGCAGTTGCTTGCCTTGCCTGTTGACAAGGTGCGCCTCTGGTCTAAGGCATAATGTTGTACAATGGCCGGGTATCATGTGGATCCAAATGAAGAAGCTCATTAAGCAGAAACCATATTTTTTCTTTTCCTGAAAAGTTACAAGATCATGACAGGCAAATTAATTTCTACTTAGGCTAAATGAGATTGTAGTGCCACGTCCAATCAGAGAGGTGGAAAATTATTGAATGGAAGCCTACCACGTGTCCTTGGCATTTAGAGTGTGACAGTTTTACCTTGGCAGACTATTGTTTCTATGCTTTCATTCAGTCAACCATTGTGTTCATTTTCACATCTGTCACCCCCTATCTGAATAAAACAAACCGTAAGGGGCTCCCACACAAAGCTGCAAATTCTCACCTTTATCAGTGCTGGACCAGAACAGCACTACACGTTTGTTCCTGACATTAGCAAAGAATTCTGGGTGATAGCCCCTATGATACCTCCCATCTTCCCATTGTGAGATGTCCTCAAAAGACTTTGGTCAGACGCTGCAATGGAGACTCACTGCAGTGATATACAGTGGTTGACGTTTGCTGTGGAGAGGGCTAAGTGAGAACATTAAGTTGTGTGGGGTTGTATAAGGGTGAACTTCAGCACTACACTTGTGAGCGCACAGCATCCACCCAGAGCCTCCAGCTCTCATGTCGTGACAGCAAGTCCACTGTTGTGCCATTAGGCCGGCTCATGACTTTGGGTCATCGCTGAAAAACCTGATCAATATTAATGGGTCACTGACCCAGCAACTCTTTGTTTTAGTTGCTGTTTGAGTGATGGGGTTGTGAGAGCTTGCCGAAAGTGACTGGATTAAAGATGGCATTTAAGGACACACTACACTATCAAAAAGGAAGTCAGTCCTATTTATCCAACCATATTACATTACAATTACTTAAAACAGTCTAGTTTTGAATGAAACACAACCTTATTGTGTTCAAATAGTTCCAATTGAGTAATCCATTTTTCTAATTGAATCATGTTAGGTATGCGTACTTTATACTGGGGGAAAAAGGAAAAGAGGGTTTGTCACAGTTACTAATAACCAAATTAAACAAACTCATGTTTTTCTTTCAAACACAGTGTTATTACGTTGAACTATCAAATATTGCCACAGCAATGAATTTATCAAACAGAATCATGTGAGATTAATGTGAAGCATCTACATAGTACGTACTGAACCAGTAAGGCAAATAAACACATTGTGTTCCCATGAGATAATCACGCAGCTAACAGTGTTGGCAAAAGTTTTCACATGAGTTTTCTTAAAGAGGAATTGGAGACCAGTATAATTTGGAGCGGAGTTGTATCTTATGTTATGATTTAAGATGAACCATGCTTTGTGCACTATGTGTTAGATATTGAGCATGCAAGTATCGGTGGTTTTTATAGCACATAAAATCAAGTAAATCCAGAGATTTATTTATTTCAGTGTATAGGTGACTTGCAAGCAAAGTTTTCAACAAACAAACAGTAGTGCATGAGGTTAAGATTCCAGAGCACTAGGACTAGTTATAGGATCTTTACATCTTAAAAAGCATAATAGCAAAGAAAAACAGACAAAAGACAAAAAGTTGACAAAAGGATGAATGGCTCTTTTCAGATTTAAAAGAAAAATCTTGCACTTCAGATGTTTCTTAATGAAATAAATAAATAAATAAAAACGGCTACAACCCTATTTTATTGAACTAAATTACAAACAAAAGAGAGTGCGAGATTGGGCCAAATTAAGTGTGTGTATTATGTGTCTACATGAAATGGACCACAAACAGGAGAGGACCTGGGCACTTGATCTAATGGGACACAGATGTACTGGAGCAGCTCATCAGTGGTTAGGTTGAGCTCAGCCTGGCACAGATGCAGATAAAGACTAGTTAGCAAGAGGGCCTAGCAGGCTGTAAGAAGCACACACACAACATACATATATTTCATACAGCTGCAAGTGCACATGCATTCACATGAACACCACAGTCCATCATATGAACACTTTGATGACATTGCAGAACTTTGTTTAGATCAAAATGGGATTGTGCCAATCAGTTTTTTTTTTACATTCATTGTACATGTATTCCTGTAATTAATTTGTACATGATGTTTGTACCTTCTAACTTATTTTGAGCTTATTTCTAAAAAGCAAATTACTCACAAAATCTGTACAAATTGCTTGTCAGTTAACTATACTGTGCAGAATACCAGATATTATTCCCCCCAGTAACAGATGTTATTTGGAATCACCATGTAGGCTTACAGATTTCAGATGATTCTATAGGTATGTCATTGAAAGCAAGAACGTAATTTAAAATGAGCATTATCATATGGGATAATCAATTGCAAGTAAAAACCTCTAATCTTGCCTTTTGGAACCCTTTTGGAATGGATGGGTGAGATATGTAGTCTACGCTACAGTGTGCCTCTGTTTAGGTCTGGGTCTAAACCCAAAGCCATAAATACTTAATGCATGACATGGTGACGATCCAGACTGTGTGTTTATGTAAGGAGCTGCCCCGAGTGACATTATGACGGCTGTGACCAACACTGTCATCAACTGTGCCATCATGTCATTCTCTCCCCTTCCTTCCCATGATGTGCATGTGAGCCTCCACAGTGTTCCATGAGAGGCGTCAGCTCCGGGAGGGAGTCCTAATCATTGGTATAAGTGAATAGAGCAATCAGGCCAAGACACAGGAGCATTTTTTATGTCTGATTTTAAAAAGAGTGCACAAATCCATTCAGATGCCAGATGAGTTCAGTTGCAGAATATTGGTTGGGGTGAATGTAGGGGGAGGACCGGGGACTGACACAGATATTTGCATGAACTGGTTTCCAGGCTCTAGTTTCCAGCCACAGGTTTCAGAGGGGATGGAATATGTGTTTTACATGCAAAGCTGAGTGTGGAACAAATGAAGATGTATTCGAAAGTAAAGCTGCATTTGGGTGATTATGGTGAGTTAAGGGACCTCATGATGTCCTCAGATATGGACACACTGGCAATGATGTGGTTTCAGTCAAATTGTAGCAAGTTATTCTTCAGATAGCAGAAAGAAAAAGAAAGAAAGGAAGGAAGAAATAAAGGAAGGAAGGAAGGAAAGAAGATGAAGAGAGATAGAGAATGCAGCACATGGAGTTGTACACATGCATTGGTGTAATTTTAGATCATGTGGTTTATTCATTATACACTAAACTGTTGGGTAAATATAGCCACTAATTAGGTGTGTGAATATTAGGCTACCATATAGAACACCAACTAATAGATCATCAACCCCTCTTCAATAAAATTGGGAGACATTCAGTGCATGCAATTGAATTAATTAATGAATTACACTTAATATTTTCATTTCCAATTAGTAAATAATTAATTCTAATGAGAATGATCTTTTGGATGATGAGTCCTTCAAGGACATTGAATGGTGACTCATCTACAAGACAGTAGCTCCACCGCCACTGGCCATTCTGAGGTCACATCATTGGACACAGAGCGCCGAATATGAAGGGGTGTCAGTGAGTGTAATCCTTGATAGACATCGTGTTGGTTGAGTGAGACACAACAAATCCCTCTCCCAGTCGTCACTGTGCAAACACTTCTCCCGCTAAACACGCTGATGCAGCCATGCTTGTCCACAGATGGAGTTTGAATTTGAGCAATTCAGAGAGTTTCAATTTAAACCAAAGCTTTAATGAAAGCACTGAGGATCCACTTTTCCCACAGGTCCCAACTGGTCTCAGTAGGACCGGACACACCGTTGTAGCAGTTTTCCTCGGAATTATTCTTTTTTTTGGATTCTTCAACAATCTTCTTGTTCTGCTTGTCTTTGCAAAGTTTCGCTCTCTCTGGACACCCATCAACCTCATCCTGTTGAACATCAGCGTCAGTGACATACTTGTGTGCATTTTTGGCACGCCATTCAGCTTTGCAGCGAATGTGTACGGAAGGTGGCTTATCGGGGACTATGGTTGCCAGTGGTATGGTTTCGCAAATTCGCTTTTCGGTGAGTTTACTTCCCAATTTCAGGGTGGGAAAATCTGCCTCAGACAAGACGGTGTGTAGATGCACGCCTCTCTCACTCTCAATCGCCCAACTCCCACCACTAGTGTGCGTGTCCTAGCCTAACTTTGATTACGGTGAATTAGTCAAACCTAAGAAAAAACAAAACTCTTCCAGAAAAGCTTCTACATGGGCAGTTTCTATTTTTAGCTCAGACTTTACGCAGCTATTTACTGTTATTTATTTCAACCAAAATATTTAAAGCGAACAACCAAAGTTTACTTGAATGCATTTTAAACATCACTGGAGGATGCTTTCGGAGAATAATAAGCATTTTTTGCCTGCCTCCAGTGACTCTTATTATAGGCTGTTCACTCTCAGCAGAATTAACAGTAGCTGCCTATTATAAACAAAATATTTCAGAATAACAGTGTTGACGTATGATAATGGTGTGATGTGTTCCTTGGATGTTAACTCAATATGTTTTTTGCTAACACTTTCAAGGCAGGTGAAGGTGTTCTGGATTAGAGACGAATTAGAGATTATCCTTTCTCTTCATTTGTTTAGATCGATTCTTCAGATTAGAGCAAGCTTTACTCCAAGCACATGTCAGAGTTATACAACATTCATTATTGATGGTTGTAATTAGGTGTCTGACTACAACTGCTGTGAACACAAACATGGGTGAACGTGTGTGTGTGTGTTTGTGAGCGAGAGAGAGACAATGCAATAGTCATGTTTATAATTAAGTGGAAGCCTATTGTCAGGCACGGCGCTCGCTATTAAATTAAACTGTGACTTTGTGTGTTTGGACGAACAATGTATGCTTTGAGGTAACCACAGGACAGCAACTTGTCAACAATCATCTGAAAGTGGCATGACAGTAATTGCTCTCGCTCTTTGTGGTCCCTTACCACAAAAATAAAATTCTATGATTTTGAATAATTTAAACCAGATTATTTCACATCTCAGGCGTTTGAAAATAGGGAAGAAGGAAGGATATTTACATGCTTAATTAAATGTAGTAAATGACTCCAACACAACCCCACATCCCCCCCCCCCCCCCCATTGTTCTGACATTTGGGTGTAGGTCTCATTTCTGGGCAGTAATTGCACTATGGGGAGTAGCGTGGCTCTCCAGGTCCCTTTGAAAGGAGCTGCCGGAGCTGGGGCCGTGGCTGCTTACACAGGGCAGTCTGGGTGGGCAACATCCCGGGGGGAAGCCAGGGGGGAGTTGGCAGTCTCTGCACATCAGCATTATGCCACCAGTCCATTTTCCTGCCTGTCAAGTATGTGGAACTTGGGCTGTGATTGCAGTAAAAGTACAGCATTCTTTGTCTGCAGCCAAGGTGAATCAGGGCAAAATTGATTGTGTGGTGGATGCTTGCCCGTTTCGTTTCAAGCCATTTTAATTAGATGGTGGTCATCATATAAGCTGTTGATGCATCGGATTGGTGAGCACTCTTTCCTTGTGGCAGATTTGTTTTTCATCTCCTATCTGGAGCACAAAGGAAATCTCAATATACGAGTACAAGGTTTCCATGGCCACGGCACCAACACTTCAGAGACATTGTTGCATTCTATTAGGAACCCACATGGGATGCTGAGATATGCAGGGACTTAACTTGTTATAAATTGTGCATAGATAACAACAGTGAACCCAAGGAATTCCTGAAAGATTTCAGACCATTAAAAATCAATCTTATGCAAAATAACAGAAAATCATCATCATAAAATTGTGTATTAATTCCTCCAGCCTGTTTTAATTGTGTGTTAACTTATTAAATGTTTCATCAGGTAAGTTCAATTCATTTGTACTATAGACAGTACATTTATTTTGTGTTCTTATTCATTTTGCAGACTAGTGGGTGATGCGGTCATGATGAAAAGACAAATGTAGTCAGGGTCACTGTACATTCCACTGTACTCAAAGACTTTAACCCACGATGCTGGCACCAGCAGGACATCACTTGAGTGAAAAACACAAGGAGGACAGGTCATTAAAATCTCAGGGCTCCCACACTTTGTTAAACATCAAATTCAAAGACTTTTCAAGGACTTTCCAGTCCCAATTCCCTCAAATTCAAGGACTTTTGAGATGCGCAGCAAAGTTAATTGCTCTTACAACTCAGACATTTTGTAATGAGAACTCACAGGTTTTGCTGAAGCTCATTGCATTACTAAGAAAATATATTCAAGCACTTTCAGTGACCCGATTTATTTTCAAAATAAAGTCCTGAAAAAGATTTGAAATGTTGTTTGTGAAAATGGATGGGAACCCTGTTGTATTAATGGAGGAAAATTCACCTCTTAAAATAATGGAGTCACCTTTTGATGAGCTAAATGGATTCACCTTATTATGAGCTAAATGGAATTCAAAAGGTTACAAAGGAACACCCACAGATAATCTTTAATTATGTAATACTGTAAGTGCTGATGTTGAATTAAGTTGCTCTTAATTAAAGTGCCAAGTGTGATTGCTCATTTCACATCTCCTTAGGCCTGTGCAAATGTGTTTTAACTTCTCTGAACATCTCCCAGTGGCTCCTCACCCCTCTGCTCTCTATGCCCAGGCATTGTGTCCTTGGTGTCCCTGTCCATCCTGTCTTACGAGCGCTACTCGGCCGTGCTGTGTGCCACCAAGGCCGACGTGTCGGACTTCCGCAAGGCCTGGCTGTGCGTGGCGGGCACCTGGCTGTACTCGCTGCTGTGGACGCTGCCGCCGTTCCTGGGCTGGAGCCGCTACGGACCGGAGGGGCCGGGCACCTCGTGCTCGGTGGAGTGGCAGCGGCGCTCGACCGGTGGCATCTCGTACGTGGTGTGCCTCTTCGTCTTCTGCCTGCTGCTGCCGCTGCTGCTCATGCTCTTCTGCTACAGCAAGATCCTTCTGGTCATCAGAGGGGTGAGTGAGGGAGTGCGCACCGCTGTGGTAGCGTCCGGTCCATCAGGACCAATCTGACCACACACCTCTCCCTAGAGAGTCTCTTCACTTGCTGCACATTCCTACTTGAGCTTTGATGCCCATCATCACATATCATAGCACATAACATAGTACCAGTATGCATTTTTAAAACTTTCAGCCTGAATGGCTGATATGTGAATATGCTGGCTACTGTTCAATGTAATTTAATTTTACTCGACTGCTGATAGACAGCCAGGATGTTTATGTTATGTCTAAGAGAAGGAACAGGGTCAGAGTTGACCTTTTCCACAAAAACTATTCACTCTGACTTCTAAGAAAAGCACTACGCTCGACCACATAAGTAAACCTTAAAAAGTCCTTCGTTAAAAGCCTTCAGGCTACAGCTAATTAGCTTTAACCCTGACCAGAACAATTGGCTCGCTCCTCGCATTGCAAACACATTACTGAGCCATTCACTTTGATATTGATCCTCAGTTGTAGTGAGGGCAGAAAATGAAAATGGGGTAAGTATTGATTACAGAGACGGAATCATTAATCCCGAGACACGCTTCTGTGAGAGCTTATGCAATTTGTTGTGCCTCAGTAGTAATGTGTAGGTTCTATGTACTGTATGCCTGTAGACATCACTGTGATCTCTGCTGCCCCCCTTTCTTGTGCCAGTCAGGAAATGAGTCTGATCCCATCACCTCTCACTGTGATAGACAGGCTTCAGTTAGCGTCTCGTCTCATACCAGAAGCTGGGTGGCTTTGGTATGTCTCTACCCAGTAATCTATTTTTAGTCCACCACTATTGATTTGTTCCCCTGAGAAAAAAGGGAAGACATCTCTCTGGGGGGTTGGGCAGTTAAGACAGACGCGGTTCAGGGGGTCACCAAACCTGCCTGTGTGAGTCATTCAGGCTCGCAGGGCATTACATAAACAACTGAGCCCAGTGCAGGAATATGTAATTAGGGTATCCGCGGGCTGGCGGAGAGAGTGCATCACTAGCACCATTCCACATATGAATCAGCCCACAGGGGTATTTTTAGCGTCGGGAGCCAGCCCCCCGTTACTATTGGTGACCACACCATTATGTAACCAGCTCATTTTCTCCAGGATTTGCTTCGACTCCGTTGCTTAGCAGATGAATGGAGAGAGCGCCACCGAGAGCCACTTCAGTGATCTTCCAAAAGGCACTTTGACTTATCAGAATTTGAACCCCCAACGCAATCTTGGATGTGAGTAGAATAGTGAATATAGAAAGAAAATGGCTTATTCTCAGCAAGACAGGGTTGCCATTGATGACTGTGAATGTGATATTGAGTCACACAGTGATAGCCTTCTCTGGCTCCTGAAGCCATGAAATAAATTCCATTTGGTAAGAGATATATTGCCATCTACATTGAGCATTGAACCATCACTTGGCTGATGTTATATACATTTAAACTCTCCAATAATAGAAGGCATTTTCCTGCAACATAAATGGAAAAAAGTCATAGTTAAGAGTTCCTTCCTCTGTGAATTCAAAACTAATCTGAAGATCTAGTTATTGGTGACCTGCTAGGGCTGTCCATGCTGACGGGTTGTCATTACACGGGTGAGAGAGTGTTGGTCAATGCTGTGAGCATTGGACAGAGCGGGACGGCTCCCAGCCTGCAGGGCTAATGGAGCGTGTAAAAGGAGGGAGTGATGACAGAGCTGCCCGTGGACATGACCACCACTCCGGTCATTACGAACCACTGCTGGTGTTCGTGCTCTCAGGTGTAAACGCTCATCCTTAAAATGGACGTCTGCAGGGCGTGCTTGCGGTGTGGTCTATTACAAGCCCAGGGGAGCGTGAAAACCAGTACTCTGAGATTGGACACACGCCTCTGACGATATAGAGGGCCTCTCTGCCCGGCTAATCTAAAGAGGCGCAGGCCGTTAAGTCAGCCTATCTGCTTCTTAGGCATGATCCGCTATCTAGAGGATGCTGTCTGTCTGCAGGGACTGAAAAGACTCGCCAGGCTCTGGGGTTCTTATTCGCTGGGTGCCGTATCTTCTTGAGATGACCCATATAACTGACCACCTCCAGGCTAGATGATGCTTGAAGACTCTTAAGCCAGTAGCCAGACATATGCCAACATGAAGCACTCCCTTTGAAGCTTGATACAAAGCAATACTTAAAAATGTCTCAGACTGTTTGTCCTTTTGTCTGAGACTCTGAAAAATCAATGAAGATTCCTATTAGGTTATGGATAAGACGGCCTCTGCTTTGGAAATGCAAGCCCTGACTAAGCTACTCAGTTGTTTGGCCAGACATGTCATTTGATTGGCTGAGTACCTACAAGGCTGAGATAAAACTTTTTTTGTTTATTTCAAAACTTGAGTGTGTATCTTTCAGTGCATTTATAATGCTGCTCAACATAATGGACTCAACATGTTGTTAATCAATCGTAGATGTATGGTCTTCTGTGAAAGGGATAGGCAACTTACAAGGACTCTGCCTAATTGTAGCCCTCAGACTGACGACAAGCTGGAATCATCAGTGTGTTATTATCCTTGATGCTTTGAGAGGAATGAGCTGAGGATCCCACACATGTGCCGTTGCTTTGCTCATTTCTCAGGTGAATAGGATGAACCTGCTGTCGGCGCAGAGGCGGCAGAACCACATCCTGCTGATGGTGTTCACCATGGTGTCCTGCTACCTGCTCTGCTGGATGCCCTATGGCCTCATGGCCCTGGTGGCCACCTTTGGGGAGAGCGGCCTGGTCACGCCGGTGGTCAGCGTGGTGCCCGCTGTCCTGGCTAAGAGCAGCACCGTCTTAAACCCTGTCATCTACGTGCTCTTCAACAACCAGGTTGGCCTGCCTTTCCACAGCCACTAAGATGAGCTATCACTAGTCATTAGCAGTGCTGGCTTTGGACATGCATCTTTCTCATTAGTGCTATATAATAGTATAGCATAATAGTAATAACAATGACTAATATATGATTTTATGAATATATGAATATATTAGGGCTGTCAAAATAACTGATTAATTTCGATTAATTAATTTGATAAAAAATAACTGATTAAAAAAATTAGTGCAGATTAATCGATTCCGTATGACCTTTGACCCCGAGCCGTTCTAGTCAGTAAAAATTAGACTGTAAAATGAAGGAGAGAAGAAAACGTGCTGCCTGGATCATTGATTGGAACATTTACTTTTAAAAAACGGCCTGATGGTGTTGATAAAAAATAAAGTGTTGAAAATAAAGTCCTCTGCAATGTCTGCAGCAAGGAATTTGCATATCACCTGAGTTCATCAACTCTATAGTCGCACATCAATGCAAAGAAATAAGTGTTGACATTGAGGGGAGTGTTAATTTATTTTCATTGTGTCCCCTAGGTTATATCTGTGGCCTGAAATGCCTTGTATGTGAAAAAAAAAACTTCTTCCCGAAGCACTTTTGAATTTATTTCCTCAGCATATTAGGTCATATCATAGATTATTATGGCAATTATTTGAACAGTGAAAATAATAATAAAAGAGTCTTTGAACTTTAATGTCACTAATGCTGATTATTCAATGATTCATTTGAATTTAAATATTTAAAATACTTTCACAGCAAAAATTATATATGCGATTAATTTAGATTAATTAATCACAGAGTATGTAATTAATTAGATTCATTTTTTTAATCGATTGACAGCCCTAGAATATATTATATGAATAATGAATTTATGGTAATTTTGATACCACCATCTATTTACGATATAGGACATCAGGAGAGACAACATGCCTTCACATAAAGATCCACCAGCTGCTCTAGCTAAACAAGCAAATAGTCAGGGTTTAATAATCTTTCCAAGTTGACGGGAAATGGTGTTGGCCATCCCAGCTCAGTGCCAACCTGGCAACCCAGGGCAGATAACTACTGACGCAGTGGACGCATTCATGCAGAACTGAGACACATGGCAAAAACATAATACTCCCCCTCATCTCTAAAGGCATAGTCACACAAAGATACACTAGGGAAGTGGACAGGAACAGAATGAAAAAAACAACAGTCATGTAATATGTGGAAGAACACAGAACAGCTGACATCTTCCATAATTCTTTCTGTAAACATAAGAACACATAATAAACAAGAAACATGAATAAGAAATGTCTATATATAAGACATGAATTATGATCTATATATTGCTTGATGGTGTTTTAAGACTTCAAGGCAGCGCTGTGACTGTTGACTTTAAGGCACCTAACCCTAACTTTAAGCCTAACCCTAGTGCCTTCCATGCAGCGCTGCCTGGAAGATGACGTTGGGGGCTTAAAACACCAAGTAACCTCAATGCTCTCATGAAAATGAATTCAATATAATGTATAAAGAATAATATAGAATAACAATACTTTAAAAGTATAACAATACTATAATAGACATGTATTTACAATGAAGTTCTTTCATAGTTGTATTTTTAAAGCACTGTCATGTTCACAAAGCATATGTGTGAAGCCTCAGCGTCACTTGCCAGTGGTGTAAGGAAGCATATTAATTAATCCAAACAAGTTCTTTTAGCCTCAACTAAGAATATATTAGCCTGCATTGAAGAACAATACCTGTTGATAAACCATAAACAACCCTGAAATGAATTTAGTCAGGAATAAGTGTCTGAAAGATGACTTGTAGAAAAGCTGTGAGGAGGTCTAAAGGTGACTGCAGCCTTTACCATTGCCATCTCCCTCTCTTCTGGTGAGGAGGAGACATTAGGTAGGTAGACAGTGGCCTTGTGTCTTTGTCCACTGCTACATGTCAGCCCTCCTGTACATCTCTATCGCCATGGACACGCTCCTAAATTAGCCGCTGCTAAACTCAGCAGCACCGCCCCCGCTCACACCCTCGTGGCTGGCCAGCACAGCGGGCAGGGGGGTGGCTCGCGGCCGTGTGAATGAGGCCGATGCTGCCTGGTGTCCTGCCTGATGGCCCTGCCATTGATTGGCATTGTCCAGTGACACGGCAGCAGAGCCTGCACGTCCCAATGAGGCATCGCTGGCGGTAGCAAGGATGATCTGCAGACTAGGCCCAGTCACCCATACATGGATTTAGCCTGGTCCTATATTAAAAGCAAACTAAAAAGTCAAAAGGAAAAAAAGCTTTTAGTTTAGGACTAGGCTTAATGCATATAGTGAAAACTGGCTGATCGAGTTCAAAATTTATTGTCGATGGTGCTGATATTGGAAATTGTAGTCTAACTAACTGTAGTCTGTGTGGGTTCATTTGAGGCCAGTTTAATACATTTGTTGTGAAAATTCAAACTTCTGTTGCCTGATCTACATAACATGTTTGGTTTGAGGGCCAAATATTTGTTTTATTTTCCCATTGGATTTAAGACACAAGTTAAGAGGTTGACCTCTGGCTTAGAGTGCATACAGTAGCCTACAGAAGAACAGTCACCGTGCTGCCCACAGGGAGTTTAGAAGAATCTCTTTGACAAATGCAAATGTGTGCATCTTTAAAATGCTTAGAGAAAATTCAACAACTCCCAAACGAGGTCCTTTAGAGCTAAAAAGGATTTTTTATAATGTTAAAACCTTATATATACAGTCAATGGTAAAAACATATTACCCCCCCCCCCCCACCCCACCCACCCACACACATAACCAAAACATGGATCAGAATACTGTTGGCAGAATTAGTAAGGATTCATGAAAAACATGGTGATCATAGAATGCACCTCCAGATGATATGTGTGTTTAGTGTTTGTCCAGAGAGCATACTGTGTGCACTCCCCCCGTGCTTGTCTCAGTTCTACAGGGGCTTGTCTCAGTTCTACCCCGTGCTTGTCTCAGTTCTACAGGTGCTTGTCTCAGTTCTACAGGTGCTTATCTCAGTTCTACAGGTGCTTGTCTCAGTTCTACAGGTGCCCCGTGCTTGTCTCAGTTCTACAGGTGCTTGTCTCAGTTCTACAGGTGCCCCGTGCTTGTCTCAGTTCTACAGGTGCCCCGTGCTTGTCTCAGTTCTACAGGTGCTTGTCTCAGTTCTACAGGTGCCCCGTGCTTGTCTCAGTTCTACAGGTGCCCCGTGCTTGTCTCAGTTCTACAGGTGCTTCGTGGCCTTTGTGAGGTGCAGTGCTGACCCGCAGTCCGTCCCCCCGCAGAGCAGCAGGGAGGAGGCCGTGGCTGTGGGCTCCTCCCCCACTCACAGCAGGTCCCTCAGCCTGCGCCACCCCAGCAGGACCCCGCTGAGCATGGAGAGGCGCACGCTGTCGCTGGTGGTCCACTACACCCCCTGACCAGTGGGAACGGACAGTTGGAATGACTTGGTGCTTCATTGCCGGACTAAAAAGACTGAAAGGAGGAAGCTGAAAGTAAAAAAATGTATGTGCTTATATGTTGATACTTTTGCGCTCCAGTGTTAGCTACCATTCCTAAACATAACAAACGTGCGGTGATATTCCTTTGGTTTATTGATTGTGTATTTTGTAATGTTTGCACTTTAAAACAGACTGATATGTGAGCATAAAGTATTTCAAATTTGCAAGGTTTCCCACTAGAGTGATTAGAAGGAGCGAGATGAAAGGAGGGTCAGTGTATAACAGAGTGCTGGACTGAACTGGACTTGCCCAGCCTGTAGTCACCACCCTTAGGGGGTTTGCCGTGCGGAAAGGTCTTCAGGGACTAGCCTTGCATAACACTTCCAGAGAGAATGCCATGCCATGTATCTCCACCAGACATCCATACCACTGTGGACATGACAGCAAACTGAGATTCTTTTTTAAAAGCATATTGTGCGTAGCCTGGAAAATCCAGACCCTGATAATCTAGAAAGATTAAGGGTCTGGCAAAGAGCAATGTAATGGTCCAATTCGAGGGGCGGCAACAAGCATGCATTTAAAAATCACATTGCACGCAATTGGATAACACTAGACCATGTGAAGGGTTCAGATGCAAAAGCCTCTAAATGCCACCTATGTCAAAAATGAGATAAAGATGGTGAGGGGAGGCTCTCCACACATAGTATACGTTAATCAAATAATTTAACTTCTAAACCCACTAAATACCACTCTCTTCCTGGTCTGAAATATCGATTTATAGGCAAAAACCCATAGGAGCCTGAATTTAAATGCTCATTTAAAAGAAAAGTGGTCAGACGGATTTAGAGGGTTTTGCGTCTGAACTCTTCATGTTTACTCTGAATAATTTGGGACTTCGGCGCAATCGGATAACACTACGACCAATGTGTACTGTCCTCCAACGTTTCAGCGCTGTCTTCATCAGTTTAGCTGGTTCCCCGGAATATTGGGGAAAAAGTAACGTGCATAATTGCTCTTTGCCAGAGTGTCTCGCAGAGACAATTCCATTGTGCTCTCGCGAGAACTCTGGATTTCCAGGGTATATTGTGCGGTAAATAATTTATAATGCATATAAGAAGTTCATTGATGAATCTGATTGTGTATCTTGGTATTGCAGTGGAAATTTTAATTAGTCCCACGTTCCTCAACAAAAAGACTGCATCCAACTGGATTTTAATCATGGGAATGTGCTGCCAAATGCCTACCGCCTACATTGTCATGTAATTTGGTGACAAAACATCCTTATGAAATGATGGATTGTTTCCACACTGAACTGAACTTGAGTGGCATATTTATCATGAAAATGCAGCAAGTCTGACAGTGGATGAGCAGGTGGGAGAGCATGTGTAAGCTCTTAACCAGTGTGGCAAAGTACTGTGAGTGAGCGAGAGCTCCACAGGCTTAGGTTCTCATAAATGAAAAAAAAATATAAAAAATATGTCCTTTATGGACTGTGGTCTGATAGGGATTCTTGACTTTTTAATTCTTAACTATTTCTATTTTATAATCCATCATCTTGATTTTAGGTGCAGCATAAACTAACATGTAATCTAAGAGTTGTGTGCAATACTGAGTTATGTTTTTCTTTTTTTTTTAAATGTGCTGTATATCAGTTCAGTTGACCCTGTCTGCAGCAATAGACGTCCCGCACTACTGTATGTGCCCAGCAGGGGGATCAGGACAGGCTGTTGCATCATGTCAGGGTGCACATGTTGATGTTCAGTTCCTCACTATTCTGTTTAGTGTAACTTCACCTCGAGAGACTTAATCTGTTACCACATGAATGCACAGAATCTTTCCATTTTCTTTCCAGGATCTGTGATTCTATCTGTATACGTGTTTCCTAGAATGTCTTGCTCTGTGGGGCTGTGATTATAATACACTATCTGCTGTTGAATGTACTAAGCAAACTGAATGTAAATATGTAATGTTACTACAGTTTAAGTAGTAGTTTTATTATGATGTGCAATGTATCAGTACTATAATCAGAATTTCCATACATCATTTTACAAAAGGGAAAAAAGAATCGGTAATGGCATTCAGAAATGTGTTTTATATTGTATTCCAAGGAACCCGGGCACTTAAATTATATTTGCTAAATTTACACAAACTTCCAACAGTGTCATTTTAGAAAGATATAAAACAGCAAACAGCCACTAGAAATGCAATTCCAAGGAATTACCAGTGCATGAAAATGCTAAAGTTGTGATGTAAAATATCATGTATAGTAAAAACAGACAATACAGAGATGGTTACTACGGTGATGCTAGGATAGACATGGTGGTTGCATAGCTTAATAAAAGTTGATAGTTTATTGATAGACAGCTAGTTTAATAGATAGTTTAATGATAGTTTAAAAGTAGACCGTTTAAAAGTTGAAGGTAAATAGTTTAAAAGTTGTTGACAGACTGGAAGTTTAATGAATGTTGATATTCAAATAGTTTAATGGCTGTGTATAGGTAGATATTTGACGATAACTGAAAGTTGGAATGGCTCTAATATTTGCTAGCAGTTATGCTAAGATTTTTAACTATGCTAACCATGTTACTTAGCTAATGTTATATAGCAGTGCTAGCAATGTTAACATGCTAACCATGTAACTTAGCTAACGTTTTCTAGCAGTTTAATGAATGTTGATATTCAAATAGTTTAATGGCTGTGTATAGGTAGATATTTGACGATAACTGAAAGTTGGAATGGCTCTAATGTTTGCTAGCAGTTATGCTAAGTTTTTTAACTATGCTAACAATGCTACTTAGCTAATGTTTTATAGCAGTGCTAACAATGCTAACATGCTAACCATGCTACTTAGCTAACTTAGCTAATGTTTTCTAGCAGTTTTCATAAACATGCTAACTATGTTAGCAATGTTAACTATGTTAACCATGCTACTTAGCTAACTTAACTAACATTTTCTAGAAGTTTTGCTAAACATGCTAACTATGTTAGCAATGCTAACATGCTAACTATGTTAACCATATGACTTAGCTAACCTAGCTTATCATTTTTAGTAGTTATGCTAACTATGCTAACTAGCATGCTAACATGCTAACTATGTTAACCATGTGACTTAGCTAACCTAACTAATCCTTTTTAGTAGTTATGCTAACTATGCTAACTAGCATGTTAACAATGCTAACATGCTAACTATACTAACCATGTGAGTTAGCTAACCTAGCTAATCATTTTTAGTAGTTATGCTAACTATGCTAACTAGCATGTTAACATGCTAACTATGTTAACCATGTGACTTAGCTAACCTAGCTAATCATTTTTAGTTGTTATGCTAACTAGCATGCTAACATGCTAACTATGCTAACCATGTGACTTAGCTAACCTAGCTAATAATTTTTAGCAGTTTTGCTAAAAATGTTAACAATGTTAGTGATGCTAACATGCTAACCATGCTAACCATGGTAACTAGCTACAGTGGGTAGGAGTCATAGTTGATGACAAGTGTTGACATAATTGATGACAAGTTAAAAGTTGTTGATAGACAGCTAGTTTAATAGATAGTTTAATAATAGTTTAAAAGTAGACTGTTTAAAAGTTGAATCTATATAGTTTGAAAGTTTAAAAGTTGAATGTAGATAGTTTAAAAGTTGTTGATAGACAGCTAGTTTAACCCTCTAACCGCCCATGTCGCAATATTGCGACAAGCGTCATTACTGAATAAAACAGACGATAGACGCGAGTACAGTGTAAAATCTCATTTGTACTCTTGACCACTAGTTGGCAGACACCCAGAGCTTCGATTCAAGCTCAACCTTTTTTTTCAAAGTTTTCAGGAAGCATTCGAAAAACACGCGAGAAACACACGAAGAAGACGTGCATTTCCTCCATAACGCGGAAGCGATGCGGGCCATAGTTTTGCACAAATTGAAGCAGAAATAGACCAAATGTTGAAAAAAAAATTCACGTGTGATGAAGTCTTGGATCTGTTATTCACCTATTCTGATTCTGAAGGAGAATATCTGCCTTTTGGAGAATATGATCGATCGTCTATTGACTGATAGTCACGGTGCGTCTGTGAATGGAGGTACGTCTTTGCGACAGTGTCCACTAAGCATACCATGCTTATTTCGACCCTCATCCCAACATAGCTGGAGGTGCCAGTGGCAATAGTGATGATAGTGTCCGTAATGGACGTGGTATAGACAGCAGGGGTTGTAAAAATAGGGCTCTGAAGAACTACAAAGTCACCCGCGATATGGAACTGATTTGACCAGGCTACTTTATTGTATAGTAGCATAGTGTTTGTGATTATAGTAATAGTTTACTATTGTTGGTTTACATGTGACTGTATTCCTGTTCATTTGTTATGTCGGTGAAATGACAAAAAAAGAAAGTAAGACTGCTCAAATATGTTCAACATCTAGTATTTACTGAAATGTGCATAATTCACGGTGGTTACCATCCAATGACGTCATAATATGACAATTAGATGAGTAAATTTACCCCCTTCATAAACTTCTGTTCATACTAAATGATTTTCACATTTACAGTAGGACTTTATCTCTGACCACTTGCAAGCCATGGCCTTTTGAAATTTTGATGTACAAATCCAATTCATTCTTTTTAAACCCTGGCGGCTAAAGGGTTAATAGATAGATAGTTTAATGATAGTTTAAAAGTAGACCGTTTAAAAGTTGAATGCAAAAAGTTCAGTAGTTTAATGGGTTACATTGTTTAACAGTGGATTATTGTAGTGAGGACTTTTATTTTGAATCAGTTTTGGGCAGAGGAAACAGTTGAATAGGATGTGTAGTCTTAATTGACCCAGATTGTATGCTTAAAGCCTGAGGCTGCAGGTGGCCTGAACACCTGCCATAGGATTCTAATTGCTTAATGGCCGTATTATGATGTCATAATCGGCAATGTTAAGTCTATGGGGATTTAAAAAAAGTTTTTCTTTAATAGTTTAAAAAGTATAAAAGTTTATAAGTCATACCAACCCGATCTGTTTGAAGACCTACGTTACAAAGTTTGAATGAAGTTTCTAAGTTAAACTGTTCAAGAGAAATTGCGTACGGAAAAAGTGGTAAGCGGAATAATAATAATAAGAAAAAGTTGTTGCCTAGGAAGAACAGTACAGTGCATTTTCATGCACTGTAATAATAAGAAGAAGTTGCCTAGGAAGAACAGTACAGTGCATTTTCATGCACTGTAATAACAACATACATTGAATTAGTATAGCTACTATTCTAAGAGGGAAGTATTCCTAACTCTCTCTCTCTCTCTCTCACACACACACACAGTATATTTCTCCCAGTCTCCCACACAAAATGAAAAATGGAGTTCTTATCTGAACACTTTGTGTTTTCAATTGCAAAAATTTTGCAACAGGATGTAACACAATCAACAGGAAGTGGGCCCCAAGCATGTAGATGATTATTTACCTATTAGCGCATTTCACAGTGTTCATTCAGACAGCCCCAGCTTGCTGCTATGGTACCCTGAGTGCATATGTCCATAAGGGTATAACTGCTTCATGATATTTCATATGAAGAACTATTGTGCAGTGATTCTGAAAGTGTGTCTACTGTATGTTATGTGGGGTGGGGGGGGGGGGGGGGCAGAAGAACAGAAACACTCTCACACTTTCACGGTAATATCTTACCACGACCACACAACACGCATTATGAAAGTTTTCACCATAACAGTTGCAGGATTATAGCACCCTGTTAGTGTTTTAGCATTTCCTCCAGCCCTCCTGAAAAGGGTGAACCAGACCGGTTCCAGTAGTACACAAGCCAAAGTTAAACCACTCCCAGATTGCACCGTTATTGCGTATTAAGCATTTTCTTGGAACACATATAGCATTCTGAAAAGAGATGAGTTATCACGGAAGTTCTTTTTTGTCACACATTCATTTTTTCCCCCCCTTGGAATGTCTTTGAAAGTGAATTTGACTATGTCGCGATGCTGTTGTCGGTGATGGCTGAGAGAGCTTGTGTTTTCCATGCAAGATGATGCAGAACACTGTTGTGACAATGGAACAAAACCAAATAAAAAGAAAGATGTGTCTGGGATCACCAATGACTAGGAGTTAGTCATCTGTCTCAATCAAAAAAACCTTATCACCATTCAATTAATTAAATTGGTAGTTAGAAAATGAACTCTTGCAGCTGTAAACTGATTTGAATTGACATGACAACAACCGAAACTGATGGGACAAATAAGAGTAGCTGCAATGGTTCTCACATCTGACCACAGCAGAAAAGGGTCACTGTGGTTAGTGCTTCTATACCTTTAATAACTGGCCTGAAATGTTGCTGCAACAGAAGTGTTAGAGGCCCAGTTTTTATTTTTCACATTTTGGTGTTGATAGTGATATAATGATATCATCACACAACGTGTTTCAGTACAGAAAAAGACATGCTTTAGTGCAGGCTCCCAATTTCTATAGTAAGGACAAGTCTGAAATATTAATCTGACAAAATCTAGACAAAATCATACAACCATAACCATTAAAGAATTACATCCAAATCTGTGTGAAAGTTACAGAGTGCACAGAAGTTGGTTCACAGCAAATGGTATTTTATGAAACTTAGGTAAGTAGGCCACTCTGTCAAAATGTGAGAAAACGGGGGCTTTGACCCTTCTGTTCTCCTGTGAGAGAATGAAATCATAGTCTTAATAAAGAATATACATCATGAAGGACACCCAGATTAAGAAAAAAAAAAATAGACACACCTCCAGCTCTTGAAGTACAGAGGTGTGCACTTTTTATAGATATGCATGATAAAAAGGAAGTGCTGTCAGACTGTCACTCACACTGCTGAGGCGAGCTGAACTGTCAGTTCTTCATTACTGCATGGGGGAGCCTAGTTAGCACGTCTCCATCTCTCTACACCTGCTCTCTCACTGGCACCATGATAAACACCTACCACACCAGCCTGCCCATGCCACCGCTGCCACCTCCACCAGTCCCTCCTCGCTTCCACAGCAGGCCTGAGCCGCGGCACAACTCAAGCCTGATCTGGTTCTTGGCTGTGGTGCTGGTGATGCACATGTTTCTCACGTTTGGGGGATTCATCTACCTTTTTCACAAGGGCAACCAGGTAAGCTGTCTCTGTTCCTTCAGTCAGCTACTCATGTACAGCTTGGAAACATATTCATAGATTTTGAATGAATTACTGTCTGCATACATCATTTCAAATAGCATGTTAATATTTTAAATCTGGAAAGGTTTTCTTAGAAGTGAAATATAGCATTGTTGGTATATGGAAATAGGCTTGTTCATTATATTAATTGTAATTATAGAGGATGTTTTCCTGGTCAGGAAAGTGAATATCTATCCCACTGATTTGAAATAATGCAAGACAAAAAATATAACTTGATTTGACATTCCAACCTGAACAAGCATGCTACTCTGAGCCAGTAAAGATGGAGCTTTTTGTCCTGCGTGGCTCTAGAAATCATTCAGACAAGAGCGGAAATATATTGTGAAAGTAGAAGCTTTGAAGAATTACTATTACATTCAAAGAAAAAGCTTGTACTGTAGCACTGCAGTCGTTTAACCACTAAAGCAATGTGTTTCAGTACAGAAAAAGAAATGCTTTAGGTTCCCAATTTGAACTGAATTCCCAAGTGGCTTCTTTCTTGTTCTATAATATAAGGAAAAGTCTGAAATATTAATCTGACAAAATTTTGACAAAATCATACAACCATAACCATTAAAGAGTTACATCCAAATCTGTGTGAAAGTTACACAGTAGTTGAGTACACAGAAGTTGGTTCACAGCAAATGGTATTTTATGAAACTTAGTAGGCCACTCTGTCAGTTTCTAAAAGTGACTTACTGGTACATACTTACATCATTAATTATATGCATAAGATTATATGCATAAGACTGGATAACTTTGTAACTTACATTCCATTACAGCAAGAATTGAATGAAAACAATGATGACTTCCACATCCTAAAGAGACTTCAGCAATGTGAAGATACAAACTTGGATGGCCAGTCATTGCTCGACTGCAAACAGGTTCTAGGCAAATTCAACAACATTGTGGCAAAGGCAAGTCAATGTTCAACCATGGATATGTTAACCACTTTAAACTCCCTTGTACTTGAGGAGGTAAATTAATCTTTTTTATTTGTTCTTTCCAGGCCTCACAAACAGAAGGTAGAAGTAAGTACCTTCATTATAGTTATTCGTTATTGCTTATTTTGGGCATGTTTGTTGGTCATCAAAGAGCTGACAGCTATGCTTTTGTTTGTTGTTCTTTATTGAAGTTGCCATGTTGACTGGGGACCATGGAGCTCTAGCACACATGTCAGTCAGGAGAACTCCAAGCACAGGTAGGACAACTGCTTTCCCTCAAGTGGTATATCTTCCACATGTGGCACACTTGAACCAAAAGACTATCATTTACATAGAAATGGTCACCTGATGTCAAATAATTAGCTTGAATATTTGACAGTTAAGAAAGCTGGATGTTTTGGAGGTGTCACAAAGCTATGTCTCATTCCCAACAGGAAAAGGCAATGCGGTCCGTGCCCTGGAGTGGAACTCTGACCATTCTAGTCAAGTGAATGTGGACACAGAGGGTGATAGCAGACTCCGCATCAGTCGCGCCGGCTACTACTACATCTACTCACAGGTCACCTTCTCCATCAAGAACGGCACAGCGCCGTTGGAAAACACCATCCGACATGTCAAGTTGAAGAAGCCGGACAATACGTGGAGCAAACCCCAGGAGATAGACAAGGTCTTACTCAAGTCGTACTGTCCACCCACAAAGTTACCGCTGTGCACTGCCTCCCAAGGAGGGGTGTTCAAGCTGGACGAAGATGACCGGTTGTATGTGCAGGTGACGAACCTGAGCTGGGTGAACTATGACTGGAGTGCCACCTTCTTTGGATTATACAAACTTTAAGAACTGGAGCTTCCTGTGCTGGACCCAAGGAGACAAGGAGGAAAATCAAAAAAGGCCAAGAAGTTTAAGGATACGGGACTTCACTATTCACCTGCACCATTTGCCTTCTTCTACTGGAATACTTCCTAAAATGAATGGCAACAGAACAATGAAAAACTGCACTACAATTTGAGTAAAAGTCCTTTGAGAAGAAAAAACTGAGAATGTATTTAATCTTTGGAAGATTTGAATAGACACTCTTCTGTCTCCAGAGTATTATGTCAGTAAATGGTATTTATGGTAGCATCATTTGATAAAACAACTTGCTGGGATTGGTAATGAAGGTTATGAAGGACATATTTTCGGCTCTTTGATGAGTTCACATGAAACCATGTTTCCAAATGACATTGATTGACTTGACATTGATTGGTTCATGAAAGTGTAACCAAGCTGACATATATGTAATAGTAATCTGCTAGAATAATATTGTAGCTAATTTTCATATGGTGACCCTGCATCGGTCTCCTAACAGAATATACGGTATTTAGATAACTGACCTTGTGTTTGCAGTGCCAATGTTTTAAGTAACTTATTTCTCTTTTCGGAGAGTTTGAAAAAGATTGTATTTATTTGGGGACTGGGGTGAATACTTAGGACTCCTGTGCTTTGCTATATTGTAAATATTGAGGTTTATATTAAATGTATATTTTGTCATGATTTAAATATATTTTGGAACATATTTTGCTTAAATATCAATTTTATACCCTTAAGAGAGCACAGACAGTAAGCAGTGTACTGGGTTGCTCTGTGTTTCTACACAGGGAATAAGGTCATTTTCATTTTTGAGTAATACGACTTTGAGAGCTGATTAGTGTGATGGGTAAGAGACAGTGGGAGGGAAAGCATCTCTATTCCCCAACAGGCCCACCAATCCACCACACTTACCACCAACACACTTTCCACTGAACCTGATAAACAGATGATAAAAAGATGAACAGAGGAATCTATCATGTATTTTTGGAGGGCTTATGCATGCTTATTAGAGAGCAGACAATAGCAGTTGTCATTGACATTTTTATAGGCTTGTGCATATTGTTGGTTAACTATGCACAACAAAGCACCCTTTTTATTTGTTATATTTGTTATACACATTCACCACTTCTGACATAAAATGCAGCGTTTCTGCAGAACCTTAGGGGCAGCCGTGGCCTACATGGTTAGCTCTTCGGATTGTTGCCGGTTGGTTTGAACCCCGACCAGTAGGCACGGCTGAAGTGCCCTTGAGCAAGGCACCTAACCCCTCACTGCTCCCCGAGCGCTGCTGTTGTTGCAGGCAGCTCACTGCGCCGGGATTAGTGTGTGCTTCACCTCACTGTGTGTTCACTGTGTGCTGAGTGTGTTTCACTAATTCATGGATTGGGATAAATGCAGAGACCAAATTTCCTTCACGGGATCAAAAGAGTATATATACGATATACTTTGTTGGTGCCCATCACCTGCCATCTTAATGGTTTTGTCTGGATCTCACTTCTTGTTATGAAAAAGTCCCACATCTCCACCTCTATGTCATGACAAACTGCACTGTTCTGACCGCATTGCATAGTCAGCTCGGTCTGACTACCGGTCTCCAACTCGCTCTGCAAAATCCGAAGGGACCAGAGGTTTCTGCTAGACCTATCTCTCTGTGCAGTTTTGCAGTGATGTGGTAAGTGGGTTTACCCATAACACCAGGACCCCCAAAAGTAGGCCGTGCTGGAACCACATTAAAACAGAATTTGGGTTACAACGCTGTAAGAGGGGGTTAGTGATTCAGCTGCAAGAGGGGGTTAGTGATTGTAATTTGCAGATATGCAAAATTTTCGTCCATCTTGGCCTATAACCATAGTCCAGGCACCCAGGCCTGTAAACATGTATAATGATGTTAAGGTTAGAAAGCAATTATGTAGGCCTAAATAATAAATCATTAAGGTGTGTGTGTTTCACACTGATCAATATCAGAGAAATTTATCATTAATAAATATTTAAAAGCTTCACTAAAGAGGCCATTTTGGTATAATTACAGAACTTAAACAGGCCTTCAATGTTCAAGAGAAATTACTATAAACTCCCTTGAAAGTGCTTACGGCTGAGAACAAAAACGTCACAAAATGTGTCTTCTCACATGCTGTAACCCATTTCAATAAGTGTCGAAGTAATATCAGAAGGCAACGTCACACCACTATGACTTCACCGGTAGCCAATATGCCGCTCTACTGCGAGCCCACACTAATCCAGGCGTGGATTTCCACCAGCCTCCAGCCCAAAAGGTGGAAAAAGTGACAGTGTTTGTGTGCTGTGCTGCCTCTCTGCGACTGTGAGGCACGTTTGTTAGCTAACAGGAAGTGCTCACCACTCACACATTCCACAGTTGCTCCTCAGAGAGCAAAGGTTGGGTGAGTCAGAGTGGGGTGCTTGCCTGGAGCACTGAGAGATGCAGCAGTGCAGCGCTCGCACAACTTTCCGCCAGGCCCCGTGGGCAGGGCTTGATCTTCCATCTTTACCTCCGTGAACACATCTCATTCAGATGTGCTGGAGAAGGGTCGTCATCAAGTTTCCTAGGAGGGAGGAAAGGGTTTACAAGACAAAAATAGGATGGGATTTTAGATACATGGACACTGTACTTACTTCTGTCCTTGTCAATGTTGCATTTCACATTGCTAGATAGTTCTTAAGGCTTTTTGATGTATGATCAACCGATTATGATATGACATTATTTTCATATGACAATGGAAAACTTGTTTTTTTTTCAGTTGAACTTTTATTAAAACAAAAACCTCATTGAAGTAAAGCAAAAACAAGGTCACAATACATATAACAATGATAATTGCATAGAACAAATTATAGCAAATAATACACTCACTTAGGTCTGCAGACATGGGCACTTCAAAAACAAGATGTGAATCTACATCATAAAAATCTACATACTTTGAAATGATATTCAAGGCTATCTGAAGCAAAAAACGACAGCATGCAGAAATGAGTACAGGAGCCAAAACTGACTTAGTTGAGCTCGTCATGAGTATTTGGACATGTCATTTAACACAGCTTTATTGCTGCAGTACGCATGTATGTATGTATGTATGCCAAAGCCACCACATGCTTAGCAATACCAATAGTCTTCTATTGCTTTTTGATAAGACTGAACTCACACTATCCCACTCTGGCACACATTGGAGTGAGAAAGCCAGTGTGTGGATTGTAGGAGCCTCCACGCTAAGTGCTTTTCCTGCTCACGCAAGGTCGTACACATTCCACCACAGCAATCAGCTATTTAATTGCACTGATATTCAACAGTCGACTGGTACCTGCCACTGACTTTAAATAAAGTCTGTATATGTAGGTTGGTTTTTCATTGCTGCACAGTGGCAATGACACCACATAGAGATCCTTCCATGGGCATCGAGCACAGCTGAATGTGAGTACACTACTGTTCAAAGGAATCACACACTTTGCATGCAGACAATGAAGAACTTGAGTAATTTTGTAACTGCTACATGTACAAGTTTAAACAGCATGTTGTAATATGCAGCCAGGTGTTCAGAATAAAAGCTGAGCCAGCTACTGTCTGAAAGGCCACGAGATGTTGGAACACCACAGTCACGTAAGCTATGAGCAAAGAGATGGCGTCTTCAAATGGTTGTCTGACTAAATCTTAACATACTGTTTGACTTTCTCATTTCCTTTGCCCCCCCCGAGATACTTGTAATACAACATTAAGACAATTTCGGAAGTTTTTGGCATCTTAATTATAGTATTCACGCTAGCATACCTTAGTACCCTATAGTATCTTTAAAAAACAATGATTCAGGTGTTCCCAAGAGTTGAACAGTAGTGTACACAAACCATTTCCTTATTTCAGGTAAAACTCATCAATTCCTCACAACACAGACGCTTCTCTTTCACAGCGATATCGGTGGAAGCAGTGCAACCACAACAGGAATCTCAACAGAAGGGAAAGCGGGAACAAAGAAACACAAGCTTGTTTAGGGGGAAGCTGGTGTGGTTTTCCAGTACCATACACACCATTTTCAACAAACAGAGATTCATGAAAAATAAATATGCCTTTTAAAAATCGTACTAGCGGCTAGAAATGCTTGTATGTATAGTCATTTTCAGTAAGAAAGTATATAGCTACTGCCATAATATCTATAATTTCCATGTATATATGATATACGTATATATTTATATATATTTTAGATCTATAAGCCAGAATAGTATTAGATTTCCTATATCACCATTTCTTATGAACTTAATATTATTATTATCCCTGATGGTTTTGGACTACATGATCACTCATGTGAGATTGACCTATTAGCTAATGCATACCATAGAAATACTGTACATCCATGTTTGCCCTCAAATAGCCCATTTAGAACCCTCTGCTTATAACTCTGGGGAAACTCATTTCACATGGAGCTAGATGTTTTGTTTCTGTCGATAGTTATGGGGTTCACCTATTCACATTCACTCCAACACTTTGATTCTCTCTCAATTTCAAGATGGCCAGTCATCTTATGTCAACAATGTGCAATAACAAAAAAGTCTGTATACATAATAGTTCATCTTACTCATCCGAGTGTTGATGTGTCCTTTCAAAAGAGAAAACCAAACCAACCACACCCACACAAAGACACGCGCGCACACACACATTCCTTTTGTACAAAGCAAAAGGTAATAGACAAAAGTGGACAGCAAGAACACTATATGGCTAAAGCATTTTGTCCATCTCCTGGCTAGGAAGTGAGCATGCATGAAGACCCCATGTTAGATCTAGGATGGCTTTTTCTCTTCCTGCAGTAGAAGTGCTTTACGGAGCCCTCCACTCACCAGGATGATCACAGTGCACACAACTTGCATGGAACTGTTGAGTTAGCCGGTTTGCTGTTTGGCCAACTCTTATCTCAACGATGCCATGTCCAGCAAGTAGCACATTGGGATTGTTCCAGCAAGGGGCATGGGGAAAAAAAATCAGATAGTCCAGCACAAGAAAACAAAGAATCCTCTGAGGTGTCCAAACTGGGGTCCTACTGGAGCAGCCCTGTAAGAACTGCTCCATTCCAGTACGGCTGGCTTTCTCTTAGGCCTCCACTGTGTTCTCCATCTTGGACCCTTTCGCATTTCCTCTAGCACTTGCACCGTTTTCAATCAATGTCTTACCTACTGTTCTCAACAGGACTTGATTGCCAGACAAAATACAGAGTTAGGAAAGATTCTCAGGCGTAAATAGCAATTGCTATACATGCGTAACCATTGGCCTGTTCCAAATATGTGTCCTCAAAGCCAAAGCATTCTTCTCATCTGGCAGCATGGTACTGGACTGAAGAAAGTAATATATGAAATGTTCAGACACACATAGACAAAATTGTCACACACACACACACACACACACACACACACACACACACACACACACACACACACACACACACACACACACACACACACACACACACACACACACACACACACACACACACACACACACACACACACACACACACACACACACACACACACACACACACACACACAGAATCTGCTGAAATGCTGATGACACACGTAACATTCCTTAGTGGCCAGAGTCGTCCCAGACGAAATCGTTCTTCTGCTTGGCCAGTTTGCGCACCATCCGCTCCAAGTCCCTGCGCAACTTCTGCTCCTCCTCCAGATGCTGCTTCATCAACTTACTCTCCTGCAGCAGAACCAGCAGAGGAATGCCACATCATTGGACCTAAACCCACTGAGGTCAGTTCAACACTAGTGTCCTAAATGAAAAGTAAGATGAGGTCTTTACCTTTTTCAGTTCATGGACCTCGTCCTTCAGTGCATACACAGCATCAACAAGGCTTCTGTGGAAGACGGGACAGTTTAGTTCCAAAAAGAAGAACATCTACACAAGCCCTCTTAAATATCTACACAAGCCCTCTTAAATATCTAATTCATAAAGTCAGGGCCCTTTAAAAAATGGTCTAAACTCATTCCAAATGAGAATAATACAGGTCAAGGCCGTTTGCATGTGAGAGATGGGAGCCATGCGATCCTCACTTCTCCTCTGTCACCGTCTGTCCATTGCTCTTCATCTCCTCCACTATGATCTTCTCTTCATCTGGCAGTAGAACCTGTGGGATACTCCCTTTCCGAACAGCTACACACACACACACACACACACACACACACACACACACACACACACACACACACACACACACACACACACACACACACACACACACACACACACACACACACACACACACACACACACACACACACACACACACACACACACACACACACACACACACACACACACACACACACACACACACACACACACACACACTTTGTTACCAACAAAACTGCCTCTCAATCAAAACCATAGATCAAAGTATAAGCAAATGTTATCTCTGTGCTTTCTACTCATCTCCTAGCTCTAAAAAAGGGTGGGCGAATACTGTACCTGGCCGAAAACCAGGTGGCTAATAGTAAGGGGTCTGGTACACTGGGAGCACATGCGCAGTGTGTGTGTACCTGCGGTGGTCTGCTGAAGGCTGGCCCCGGTGCAGTACGCTTCTATCACCTTCAAGATCTGAGCGTCCTCCTCTAGAGCTACTGTGCCTGCACACACACACAAACAAACATACACACGCACGCGCACACGCGCACGCACATGCACACACAGGTGGGCACAAATACATCAAAAACAATAACAAATATTTTGTCACAAACTACAAATACTGGCCCATAAAATGTAACAAAATAAAATACAAAATACTGATGTGAAAAATGCATTTAACTAAAATACAAGTAATTAGTAATTTGAAAATACAAAAATATCCACACAATAATCATTGTATACCAACTTTTTTAAAAGAAACTACAAGGCAAATTATTGAAAACGTATCCCCAAGAGACAAGAAATACTATTTTCTGATTGGCTGGCAGAGGGCTATTAATTCTGTACATTGGGGCTCCTATGAAGGAGATTTGGTAAAAAAAAATGTAAACAGCATCCTATATCGATGATTGAACTGACAAGAAGCAAACTTCGCAACAGTGGAATCAACTGTAACATAGCACAGTGTTTCTTAACTGGTGGGTCGGGACCCAAAAGTGGGTCGCGGAACCATTCTGGGTGGGTCGCAGAGCTTGTGGTTAAAAATAAATTTAAAAATCGTCAATTTAAAATGCTACCTTATCAGATCTAATATTGGACCTTTATTTTGATAAACTTTATTCGTAGCCTACATATCAATCATTGCAATGGACATAGACAATGTTTATGTGACAGGTCATGTTAGACATTATTTTAGTGGTAAACGCAAGTTGGTTACTATTCTGAATATTTGAAGTAGCCTACAGTAGGCTCGGATATGGATTAAACTGAGGACAAAATAGGACAAAAACCCCATTGTGTGGTGTGCAGTAGACATGAGAGCATGAAACCATCAAAACTAAAATGCCACATAGAAACAAGGCATCCCTGTCAAAGTCATATCTGTTGAGTACTTTGAAAGGTGACATCAAGAGTTGAAGACTTCTCAAATGTAGGCTAATGCCAAACATCTGCATGTTCCAAACAAGTAAGCCTACAGGCACTTCGCTTGTCTTACCATGTAGCTCACCATATCCATTGGCTTGAACACTAAAAAAAATATATATGGGTCGCGACTTTATGAACATGGGAAATTATTGGTCCCAGAGCAGTTGAGAACCACTGACATGGCATACTACCATCATTTCCATAACCAATGAATGTAGAACAACAAATTTAACAGGTCGGCCTCTTTTTAAACTGAACTGCATTTCCCTTTTTGTGCTATAAACGCATGCCTATTGCCTACATAAACGACTGGCAAAATGGGGGACAAACAGAATAACATCCTGTAAGGTGTCCTGATATACAGAGAAAACTCTTTCTGCATCGGGGAGGTCTTTGCCTCCATCTCCTCTATTATTTCTGCATACCTTGGCGGATGTTATCCCTGGCATAAATCCTCATGTCAAATCCATTAAGTGGTTTTAATACTGTCCTGTAGTGAGAATGAACATCAGCTATTAGGTACTCAAGGTCATGGGGTCAAAGGTCCATCATATGGGGCCCATGTCCTAATGTTCTCCCTCAGTGTCTTACCTGTATCGTTTTCACATTTTAGTCTTGACTTGACACACCTGACAATTCAAGCTCCTGAAGTTACTTTTTTTTTTTTTTTTTTAACTTTCAATGTAAGGGGATGATGAAACAGAAAAGACAGATATAATGCTTTTTACTTGTCTATAGGGTGACATTAAATTGGCGGCGCAAAAAAAATTGGTTTTACAGCCCATGTTGACCATTTTGGCTCCCTCAGTTGACTTTTCTATTCATTTTTTTTCAGACATGTTCAGAGGGGATCGTAAAAGAGAAAAGTTGGATCTAACACTTATGGTGCTTTCGGGTTGTCTCGTAAATCATCGTACACCCACCCGTACAACATGTAGGAATGAGTGGCTTTAGCAGGAGGCTAGTCATTGTTATTGTTTTGTGCTACATGTAGCCTCTAGCTAAACGGCACAGCAAGACCATGCAATGCATGAATTGGTGACCGGATTGAAGCAGCAATGTAATCTAATGTGTAAGAGCATTACATCAACATTAACATGACCAACACAGTACATATGCCAAAAAAATACATGTAATTTCATCTCGACTATGGGCGCAGCCATGTTCGTTGTAAGGTCGTACGTCCACCTCGGGGTACCGAAGTACTCGGAGGTAAAGTGGGCGTGCCTGCCCAAAATGCTGCAAGAGAGCTGGGTAATTTACACTTTCCAACGGCGGATTTACGAGACAACCCGAAAGCACCATTACTTTGGTCACATTGTGGATATACTGCAAGAAAAAGGAAAAATGGGTTTACATTTTACGCTGTCCTTCCAAAAGGGTAATGAAATTAGTATTTGTATGGACAAATCGCTACTTAGGTCAACTTTAGAGCTGAATATAGGGAATTGCCCAAGGGATATCATTGGGCACCCAACCTATTCTTATGGAGTAACCCCTAGGCCAGGTTCACCATAATTCTGGCCTTTGGCTCCCAGCTTATTGTAATGGTTAGTATATTTAACTGAGTGATGAAATGTTGGCTTATTAGAGAAAAAATGAGTTCTTAAGTATTTGAAATACTCTAAATACAATCCCTCAAAGTATTTTGTTACAAACTACATTCGATTTGTTCCAATCCTGCAAAATACAAATAAAGTAATTAAATACGTACTTAAAATACATATAATTAAAATACTGCCCATGTCTGCACACACACACACACACACGAACGCACGCAAGCAAAAACAAAACAATCAGAGGGACTCATAACCTGTGCAGATGCAACACCTGCCTGAGCAGCAGCCACAGCAAAGGCTCCTGTGCCTGACTCATCGCTCTGACTCTAGACACTCCGTGACACAGGTGGCCTTTCAGCAAACAAGGGTTTCAGGAGAGCTGCGCTTACTTTTCCGGAGCGAGAATTCATCATCGGACTGCTTTCTCTCCTTCCTCTTGGGGAGGAATTTCTTCATAGGCCGCGGGCTCTTACTGGAGTCCTGTGGAGGAGGGCATCAGGGTCACACTGAGAAGCAGCATCACAACCACACCAGAGCTCAGACAAGCCAGCGCTGCTTTTCCCACAACACTGGAACAGCATGTCAACCCTTCCAGGACAGCCAGTGTGGAAAAGAACCCTACAGCCAGTCAGTCAAACTCACTTTGATTCATGTAATCATACAATTATTTGAGAGAGCTGCATAATGCACATAAATGATAGCTAAATAATGCTGTATTATAGTACAGGAAGAAAAGTCGAATGTATAAGTTTGCCATCTAACCATTTGTTAATATTTCAAGAGTTTCATTTCAACACATTATGTGTATAGTTATAAACAACCAGACTTAAATGTCAAAATTACTATTTCCTTGAAACTATCATACTCTTGTTTTTTTAAAAAATTGTGTCTTATAGTGATGATGGAAGTTTTTTCACACTTATCACAAGTCCATGTACACTTTTACAAATTCTTCAATCTTTTGGGCAAAATGCACAACCACTTCCCACTTCACCCAAATGTGACTCATAACCATAGCCATAACCATAACCATAGCATATGCTCTCTCTAATAACAGTACTTGTTCTACTTTTGCTGGGGGTTATTTACTGACTAGGAGAGGAATTAACGAAATTTTGAGGGGGTGGTGACTGAATTAATTATTTGTATCAAAACAATGTAAAGTACACAGTTTTGCTCACATTGTTTACTGATATAGTGTATGTGAGAAAATGGATGTGATATTGAGACAAGTGTGAAAATGATAATCAATCAAATAAAAAACATTAATCAATTATATTTCATGATTAGTTATCTCAATCCTCAACAGTAAAGGTTTTTACCGGAATTAAACTGTAGAGGCTATCCTGTAAATCTTTATGTAATAATGCTAAGCCTATTCTGGCTTACATACGAATAGTTTTGTAGTAATGGAATTGGAATTGGATTGCGTTTTTGCCAGCTTTGACAGTGATGAATGACAAGCTGTTCCCACATTACTTTGGTCATGACCATAATGCTGAACATGACCCAAAAGCTGTTCAATGTTATAGTGCATCAACTGGACAAATGTCAAGATCCACTATCCCATGGAGGGAAAGAGACAGTTAGTTTAGCCACAGCACTGGGCCCTGCAGAAGCCACATATAGGCACAGACACACACAGGAGCTTTATCTTTCACATACACCCACGGCATGGACACCCACATACACAGTCACTGTGAAACTGACTGGTGATGCACTGTCAAAATTGGCTTGTTGACTCACTGACTGTCACCTTATTGGCCATGTTGTAGTTGAGCTAAACAAGCTGGTAAATAAGTGACACACACACACGCGCACACACACACACACACACACCACAAACGAAATAAAATAGCACCAACAGTCTCACTAGAACCTTGCTCTTAAGGTTTGTCCTTTCCTTTTATAGACAAAAGGAGAAACCCTCAAGTTCACTTTGGTTGTGAGAATCACCACACAAACACACACAGACGCGAACCACACCAAACCAGAATGGCTCCCTTCAGAAAGGGTGGCAACCCAAACATGACAGTCTCCAGTAGCACTAAATAGAGGGCAGGAGGGGATGGGTGGGGCTTCTGTGGAACTGGGGGAGTCGGCGGAGATTGACATCTGTGGTGTTCTGTTTTGGGCTGTGATGAGCAAGGGGTGGGAAAGAGCGAAGGAGCAGCAAACAGGAAGCAAGCGACCTGAGCAAACCTGAGGAGGGCTGGGGGGAAGGGACGGGGGAAAGCAAGCATGCAACGAGCACAGTGAGCACAAAACCACACACACACACGATGACTCCCACATAAGACAACAATACACTCACAGATCTACCCTTACCTTCAGGATATAAGACATCCTCTACAGAGGCCGGAGTGGAGAAAGAGAGGGAGGGAGAGAGAAAGAGAGATGCATGAAAAAAATGGAATGAGAAAAGACATGGTGGAGTGAACAGTGCATTCCCAGGCAAACCTAAAACCCTCACATGGATGATTTCTGGTGTGACTGCTAAGACATAAAGAAATTAAGAGATAGAGAGTGAGTGAGAGAGAGAAAAAGAGAAAGAGAGACAGAACAAGGGAGAGAGGGAGAGACAGATAAAGACAGAAAAGAAGAGAGACCCATGCAACTCCTTCCAGGTGACCTACAACTCACTATCCAGATGTACATTTTATATTGCTTAAAACCTGATGCCGTGTGAAGAAAAAGGTATCCACAGATACCACGTTGCCACTATCCCAATGGGAAACTCCTGGATGAATGCTTAGTTGAAAGGACTGTAATGTTATGCTCCTATGAAGGTATCTGGGCCTAGCTGGGACTGATGAAAATGAGCTAGCTTGATAACTGATACACTCCTGGTATATTTGGCACCATTCAGCTATAAAAGCTGTTCTTGCATACTAGTGGGGGTTTGTAAATCAGACTGAAACCTCAAACACCTTTCCACAGCGAAACTGGGAACATTCATCAAAGTATTGAATTGTTTTATCTTGCAACATCGACATTGCAATATTGCCTCATTGCAACAAGAACACATATTTAGCACAAACCGCCTGCTCACAAACAGCTGATGAGCACAGAAAGGACTGAGGTCTGATCTTATGCTGATTAACACCCACCCACCACAAAGGGCTTACAACTGACACCCGTTATGTTCATCGCAAGACCAGCAGTTCAACCAGAACACAACAAAGGTTTGTACAGTGTCAACAAGAAACATACATACTCGGTGCACTCTACCAGTAAATGCACATTTCCGTCATAGACCCCAGACAGCAATTAGAGAAGAAGTTTGTAGCTTGACCTCAGCGCCTCTCTCTTTCTCACATGTTTTTTTTCTCTCTTTCGCTCTCTGGGACCGCCAGCTTTTAGTCAGAGCTGTCACAACACACCCCCACACTCTCAACAGCTTGCTGACCACGGCATTTCCCCAACTTACAAGTGTGTATATGTGTGTGTGTGTGTGTGTAAATAGAGAATGTCGTACCTCTTTGTAGCCGAGGGCAGCCGAAGGCTTGAGGGGGGGTGCAGGCCTGAGGCAGCTGAGGGACCAGGGCTTGGGGACTTTGGGGGGCTCAAGGGGCCCTCGATTGGCCACGGGAGTGCTGAAGGTCTGCATGTGGCTTTGGTGCGTTGGGGTCCCTACCATACTCATGGGCTTACCTTCCCCAGCCTACAAAACAATTAACAAAGCAAAGCCAGAGTTCAGAGGCAGAGTTCAGTTGGAGGATTACTCAAAAGTCAATTCCTACTAATCTGAAAACTAAAACTCCACAGCGCTTTCTGTGTAACTAGCGGTATGACAATGACAGATGACCCGATTTCCATGCCATGCCCCTCAGTCGCTCTGATGTGGCGCTGCCCTGGTGAGTCAGTTTCCCCTGCTGCGTGAACTTGTTTACCGCCTGCTTATCGCCAGGATCTCTCACCTTCGTAATAGTGCCCACCGGGCTTCCGCCTTTGGTGAAGGTGTGCAGGTGTTCCAACCATTCCTGGAGCTCCTGCGGGCTGCTGCAGAACACTGTGGTGCGCTCCACACCGCCCCCTGCAGGACAACCAACACCAACGGTCAACGTCTAGGCATCAGCCACCTAAGCGACACCAGCCTCATTCGCATGCACTGTCTGTTCGTCCAGCTCCCGCTTCAGGGCCTTCGCTAAGCGTTTCTCCACTCACTTGCTAAATACTAAATCAAAGCTGTTATGCAAACGTACAGGTTAAGTGGTCCTAGCAAGGCCACATTTGAGCTGGCATGCAATCACAGAGGATGTAGAATGTGTGGTTGGTAGTGTCTGGTGAGATTAAATCAACCCAGTGAGGGTTTCATTTTTGGATATTACAGACCTGCGATCTCAAATGCGAAGACGCCATTTTCTGCATCCTCGAGCTGTTTGGATACTGTTGTGTTGGATAATGCCATTCTTCCCTGTGGAGGACAGGATGGTACATGACAAACTGGTCTAAGGAAATCTGTCATGGATTCAAAAGTCTTGAACAGTTTGAGCAGCAGGTCCTGGGCCACTTCAGATGGCTGAACCCAGGGAAGGACCGGAGCACACAAATAACGTTTTCAGACTTTAATGGTGGTGCAAGCGACTAACGTTTCAGTATCTTCCCCAAAGTCAACACCTTCAAAAGTCTTAAAAAGTTTGTCATGCATACTTTCTATTTGAACACTGCAATACAATGGCACTTTGTAGATGACTGGAGTGGACTATGGCTCTGACGAAGATGGCTAAAATTACCCAAGTGAAAATTTAGCACAAAATGTGTTAATCGTCAGCATAACGTTCGGAAATTACATGTTTTGGTGACAACTCCTCCTGTGACAAATCTCGATAGGTGTAAAAGCAATTTCATAAAATCTGTCCTGCTGTAAAATTCATTTTCACCACCACACCATACCATGCACCAGCAGTAGTGTCTGGCCTCTATTAACAGGAGGCTGGGACATGTGGAAGGAAGCGGTGAGAACAGTGGACAGCAGCTCGTTGGGGCCAGACCGGAGCTCCCAGCACGTCTGCCCTCTCGTCCCGGCTCTCACATCTCACACCAGGCTGGTGCTGGAGCCCAGCCAATCAGCCGGCAGACCTCTCAAGGCAGCCATTAGGCCCTTTGTCTTTGAGTCTTCCTTCTTGAAACCTCAGTTTGAACTAAGCAGTAGGACTTTGCTACCGATGCGACAACTGTTCAAGCTCATTATGCTTCTAAATCATTGTCTGATTGACTTATTTACCTTATGATATTATATAACTGACATATTTTCAGGTCTTATTGTGAGCCAAATGCTCATTTTTAGCACGTATTTTGTAACATTCCTACAAAATGGCCAGGTACAATATAAAGTATAAAGTAGTATACACAAGTGGATTTTGGTATAAATATAGAATAACCATCCAGAAATTGCATGTAATTGTGTGTAGCTGAGGTGCTTTGAATGATTGGAGTGGTCGTAGTCATATTTGGACAAAAGTGTATCCATAACCATAACCATTTGGTAGATGCTGCTCATGTAGGATGGCACTTCTCATGGTCATGGACTACAGGGTGCATGACAGACGGAGACTGGGTGTGTGGACACCCACCTGGTAGATGAAGCCACTCATGCGGGGGCTGGCGGAGAGCATGACCAACACGTTTGGGAAGAGCATGAAGTAGCGCTCCTCCTTGTCCTGCAGGACACAAGACAGCAAGAGCCTTCAGACTGGAGAAAAGCAGGTGCGTCAAGCCTCATCACAAAAGAGCACCACATGACCACAAGGAGCTTCAAGACGCATGTGGGAACACAGGTAGAATCACCGAAACCCACACACACACACACACACACATTCCACGCACACACTCACATCAAACAAAGGTCAATGCACTTTCAAATGACGTCTGTGAAAAGTCAGGGCCACTTTGCTTGATGAAATATCCTACCTTTGCTTTCGAGTGAGTTTTTTTTTTTTTTTTTAATGCAACCAAGTGAGAACTATTGGGTTGGGCAAAGAGAAACAAAAAGAGAGGGAACAAATTTGAATAGAGTTGTCAGGAACACAAAATTCGAAATTTGTGTCAGTACACAGCTATTGGCATGAACTGTAAGCATTCTTCCTTCTCTCGTGAGCTCCAATTCCAGTCAGACACGATTTGTAGTACCCCTACTCAGGACCACAGCTATAGGTGGTGAGGTTTCTGTTCTATATTTGACTGGCAGTAGGCTTCAGCCTGGTAAACGATGAGCCTGACAGTCACTTTTTCCATTTTCTGTCAGGGGGACTTAATCATCTTCATTGTTTCAGTATGACAACATATGGCATATACTAGGACACTCTTGCTTCAAATTTCGGAGACTTCTTGTCTTGTCCAAATAAATTAAGCGAACTTTTTCAAATCTTGCCAAGAAAACTTCTATAAAAAATAACTGTTAGTTTCCTTGGCATGTTCCATTCACATGAGCCTCAGTAGCACTTTCAGTGCCATAATAGGGCACAGAGCACAACTGCTGACTGTGAAAGTTAACAAGCACACACTGGTGGCAACCACGTGTCTGCGAAACAGCCTCTGTGGTCGGGTCACACCATGTTCCCCTCTCCCTGAGATTCTGGGGAGTGGGTGTGTGTGTAGGTGGGGGTGTTTGCACGATCAGCTCTCACCTCGCTGGTGCCACTCTGCACCTGCACCTGGGACATGTAGGACACCTGGCCAAGGGACTTCATGCTGTCGCCGTCCCAGCCCCGCACCGGCTCCGACAGGATCTGCAGCTCCAGGTTCTTGCGCTTACGCAGGTCCTGACACTGCATCTGTGGGCCAAAGCAAGGGCATGAGCGGCAGGTGTTTCACATGAGCGATTAATCCTCTTACACCCATCACCACATCAAGTGCAAACAAAGACAAGGGAGTAAGGAAAATGATCAAACAGAATTCAGAACAAGCATATACATTTCAGGGAGAATTTGCAGCAAAACTGCAATACTGCAAAACCAATTAAATTGTTTGGTGATGTCTTGTTTGTCACATGAAATGTGCTATATAAATAAAGTTAACTTGATTTGATTTCAATTTTCAAATGTGCCAAATTAGTTGCCTATCTGGTTGTTAAATCGTGATGGCGATAATTCTTTCTCCGGATCCAACTGGTCCCAGAGTTGCTTGTTTTTTCCCGTAGACGCTAAAAATCTCGCTCTGAATTGTAAAAAATATATATTTTGGACGTTACCTGTGACTAGATCATCCAGCTGCACGGCTACACTAATGACTGTATTACAGTATTACTATATTAGGTTTATGTGGCACTTTTGTTTTACTCTCACTAAAATGAAGGTGATGGTGAAAAGGTTTACAGGCTGTGAAAACCGGCTGGCTGTGCTAGTAAACCTTTTTGGACAAAAAAAATAAACTGTTGGGCCCGTGGCATCAGACTTAACCGAATTATCAACTATTTACCTGACTGGAACCTGACTAACCAACTGTTTACCTGATGAACTACTGGATTTGAAAGCTACACAAAGTGCTCTCAATCAACCTTAAAGGGTTTTACAATGCAATACAAACAAAGTGATGGTCAAATGTTTCATATCACTCAACTGCTGAATGCCAGATCAATTTTCCATTTGGTGGAATGGAATGTTTTTTTATTCAGTCATTTCATAGACCTTCGCTGACCATGTTTAAATCCTAGTTTGAGATGTCCCATGAGTGTTCAGAGGGAGGGCGGGGTTCCCCCTCCTTGACAGGAAAATGCTGCAACAATGCAACCGCATTACAGTTAAAAGACAGAGAAAAGAAACTTAGGTAAGCAAAGGCGAATTTAAAGAAAATCCTTCCAGACACGTACAAAACTTCCAAACAGCCCAGAGTAAGGTGATTCACGCTACCCTGTCTCACATACCCTTCTTCCAGCTGATGAAGAAAATGTGCAGTCCACACCTCCACTCCGTTCCATCTTGTATGGAACAGTCAATGAGGGAATCAGATGAACGTTTTGGACACAATTACTGTACGTCACGGTGGCTCATTTCTTCAGTGCATCATTTTTCAGTGTCTCATTTTTTCAGCGCATCATTTTTCAATGTCTCAAAAGGCTTACTGACAATTCAACCTCTTGGCCTACTGTATCATTTGAACTCTACTAAAGAAGTACACGGTCATACTATACTGTTTGTGTTAAATCTGTAGACCTTAGTATACACCTACAGGTCAGACATAACCCATGTAGGTTTTATAGGATGTGAAGATGACTGTCTAGTGCATTAAAGTGAATACTCTCCAGTCAATCAGGTGGACTTCAGGTCAACTCAGGTGGACAGCCCACATATCCAGAGGATAATTAGGCACTGCTGTCTGGAGACAGGTCACTTAACACAGAGCTGCAGGAGATTAGCAGATTAGCAAAGGTGTCTGAATACTGAAACTATACGCACCACGAGGTTCTTGAAGGCAGCGTTTGCTTTCAGGATGTCACTGTAGTCAGGATGGGCTTCCTGAAGAACAGAAGAGCATCAGCCATTCGATAAAATCACAACAGGATGTCCCTATATACAACTTGATTGACTGATAACAACTCTCTTAAAAAAAGTTCCATGAGCAGGGGGTGCGGTTGGCAGGTCTTACCTCCACGTGTCTCTCCAACTCCTGCAGCAGGGTGGGGTACTTGTCCAGCCTCATGAAGGGCTTGCTGAGGCTGGTGGTCAGGGTCAGAATACCTGGGCTGCTGGCCCCCTGGCTCTCCATGAACTTGTCCAGCTCCTCACTGCCAACATGGGGAGTAGCCCATAAGGTCAAACCCATACGACAAGCAACACAGACAAAAGCTACTGATCTGATTTTTTATAGGGGACTGCATGGAGGCATAGATTGAAATCATGCAACTGTGTCAGTCTTACTAAAAGACAATGAACTGCATACTGAAAAACCATGAGCTTGTCCCCTTACTCAGCGTGACAAATGACCCATGGCACTGGGATCACCATGGCACCATGCCCCTCACTTTATTTAGTTATTTTTATCCCAAATGTTGCATGTACTGTAAGCATGCATTTAACAGATTAAAAAAAAATCACGACCACTTCTTGGAACTGGTTCTTAAGATGTATGAAGAAATGCGCTGACATGTACTTAAACCACCACATGACACACTTTCATGGCCCACTGACCCACCACAACGTATGCTAATTACAGAACAGCAGCAATAATGAAGACAGCTCCTCTCTAACTACAAAGGAAGCTACTGAAATATAAGGTGTTAAAACATGCAAATTAAGATAACAATTTCAAATGAGGTGCTACAGCTCAACTTTACATTAAGAATTATATGGTGTGGCTGCAAGTACTTAATGACTTCCTTGTATTAAAACATGCACATCTAAGGTCCTCACTATAAGGGCTGAGGTTGCTACTGTTGCCCGACAAGTACATTGTTCTTTAAATCTACAGGCACTTCATCCACACTTGAGCAGAGCAATCTACTATGAGTATTAACAGAAAAACAGGCAAAACTAAAGGGAAAAGGAGAATTGCTTCACAAACCAAAGAAAATGCAGTTATGAACCCTACTGGTTAAATCAATCACCACATTTCCACAGATGTGAAAAAGTAAAAATGAAAGTCATGTGAAGGCATTAGCCCACAACTGCTTTGGCACACACACTGCAACGTCATGTAATAAAGTGAACTCATGAAACGGGTGCTGATACCGGGTCATTTATCGTGTGAGACCTCTGCAGAGAGTGAGGGGGAACGAGAGGCTGCAGAAAAGGTTGCGAGTGGGAGGTGCAAAATGAGCATGCATAGAAATCACAAGTGCATCTTCCTTGCCTTGTTCAGCCTAAACCACAACTATAGATATCCTGCTCACTGAGCAGCAGCTTCCTGTGTGTGTGTGTGTGTGTGTGTGTGTGTGTGTGTGTTTCTGTGTGAATGTGTGTATGCTTGTGTTTGCATGCTTGTGTGTGTGTGTGTTTCTGTGTGAATGTGTGTATGCTTGTGTTTACATGCTTGTGTGTTTGTGTGCACGCATGTATATATGTATGTGCTTGCGTGAGTATGCTTGTGTGTGCTTCTGTGTGTGCTTCTGTCTGTGTGTGTGTGTGTGTGCACTAATCTTCTAGTTTCTCCACTCCTCTCCCTTTCTGTTGCATTGCTACACGCAGACGGCCTGGGTAATGGGGAGAAGGAAGGGAGAGAGCAGCTTCATTATGACAGAACAAAGGCCCCATAGATGACACGCGGCCCCGGCGAGCATGGCAACCGCTGCCCGGGGGATGGCATGCTGGTGGCGAGCGCCAGCGTGCTTTAGAGGGAAAGAAGAACGATTCCACTTCAGCACTTCTTTGGAAAGGCACTGAGGGCGGTGTGGGCTTCACACTGGTGACCACTGACCACTCAGATTAGAAGTGAACTGTGGCCGACTGCGGGCTTCTCAGAGCTCAGGGTTTCCGCTGCAGCTTTGGGACTCTACAGACTGGTAGAGGTGTTGGGCAAGAGCTGCCCTCGTGTAGTCTAGAACAGGATGCTGTTGATGTGACTAACAAACATCTTCGGAGGAAAGAGGTGTGTACTCACACAGGTTATACTATGGGGAAATCCTGACACCTAGTGGACATCTAGCAGATTTCATTCTTTTTAGATAGATTAGATACTTTATTGATCCCCAAGTGGAAATTTTTTTAAAAACTTTTTTTAATACAGTTCATCCGTCTTTTACATTTAGTGTTCCTGGTGAATGGCTGTCCCAGTAAAGAGATGAAGGTGGAGACTCTATATTCATTCTTTCACCACACCACAATAGACACATCTAAAATCAAGACCACAGAGTTACAGTGTGAGCAGAGCCCTTGAGTAAAAGTGTGAGGCACTAGGGTGTAATATCGCAAGTGAAATCTTACAATCTCAGTCCATCTCAAATAAAAACTGAACAGCAGTTTAACTGGCTGTACAGCAAAGCTCTTCACGCCACTGTGAAGCCATAAGCTGGTCATGGCCAGAGACACAATAAAGAGAAGACAAATCACGGGGGTCTGGAGAGTCTGTACAGCCATAGATGGCAGATCTGTGACAAAGTCCTGGTGTGCATTATAAAGAGATAATCAGTAAAGGAATAAATGCCGTTTTGCCTCCCCTCAACACTATGTTGCTATTATAGCAATTGCTGCACAGCGATAATGTTTCACTAATCTCTTTAAAAAGACCAAAACATTGTTGTTTATATTAGTTTTAAATGGTGATTAAAGCTATGTAGTTTTAACATCTGTCTAAACATTCTATGGAGTCATATATCTCTCCCCATTCCATATAGACAGATAGCTGTCTGCAGACATTGCAAGAAGTTAGGATGATCAGTACGAGTCGTCCCTGTGCTTATGTGACAGACTTGAGGTTGAGTGAGTGTTGGCCTGTGTGAGCACTGACCTGTGATCAGTGAGCACACAGACAGCGGAGGGGTGGCTGGAGCAGTAGGACAGGTAGAACGTGCGGATCTGGCACATGAGGTTGAGATAGCAGGCGCCCAGTCGTTGCTGGCCCTCTGGAACCCTAAAGGGAGGGGAGAGGGTGGGGTGCGGAGGAGGTCAAAGGTTAGTTTTTATGTCAAACTGCCATCCAACAGCCAAAAATCATCTTATCAATGACAATGCTGCTTTGCATTTTGGCATCGCTGTGAATCATGGTTATGTATGAAACACTACATTTAAGCATCACAGAACCACATAACAAATATCATCACATAATGAGCCAGAACACCAGTATAACCAGTACCAGTATAACAGAATGTATCTATAATGCAAGATGTACATATATCATTTTTAGAGGTGCCGTTTCCATTTGAGTGCTGGGATGCATTTCCCTGGCTATAAATCTATAAATGACAGGAACGTCTGTCTGTTTGTCTGTGTGTTTGTTATTCGACAGGCAGACAGAGCGACATGTCACTTATGCTACCAAAGACTGTTTTTGAGTTACATCATTGCAAATTTCATACGATGAGGCATCATTCCACAAAATGGTTTGTCGTCTCTATCAGGAAGTTATTCAGTAAGCTTAACAATAAACATATAGCCTTAACTCAAACAGCTGTTAGGCTTATGTAATTTTGATCTTTAAAAATCTCACATGCAGCCATGCCTAAATTCTGTTTACTGCACATTAATTATAGGCTAATATATTATAATATAATATGCAGTATTCGTTATTGAATGCTTAGCTGGAATTATGTTATTCCTTGTCATCCTATTTTTAAAGCAGACATACCTGCGGGCATGTAATTGGGCTACGGGTTTTCTACAGGAATGGCATGTTTGAATGGGCACTGCACACCAGTTATTTTAATTTCATAAAAGGATGGATGGGTTTGACACAATACCAAACAGTACCTAGGAAACAAGCGCACTGGCTTAGAATGTCCAAGCAAAGAGGGAAATGTCTTCTTTTGAAAAACTATTGATAATGATGTAGGACACAGCAAGAGGACAGATACCTGGCCAACTGGTAACATATGTTATTACACCTTTGTAAAAACACCTTTGTGCTTTTGTATGTGGTTTTGAAAGTTTATGCATTGGTTATCTTCATTTCCCTAATTCCTCCAACAATGTGCAAACACTAACAAGCAGTTCCTCATCTGGACCTCATGTAAACCAGCTGGCTGTGATGTCAAACTGTAAACGCTGTTTGTAAATGCTCTTACCGTTTGTTAGGGTTTTGGAGCTGAATCACCTATTGTAGCTACAACAATGCATGCTATTTCTCTTTTACATGACCATATCCTATGCTTTAACGTTTTTCCCCCCTTCTGATTTTTGGGCAACAATTCCCAAGACACTGAAACACCGGGGCTAGGGATGTAATGATTACCGGTATAATGGTTAACCGCTATAAAAATGTTGACGATAACTATTATCGTTTTCATTTCAAATATCATAATTATCACGGTTGATTACCATGGTATGGAAACTGTGTGTTTAATCCTTCCCAGCTTCATTTGAGCCTGCTTTTGACATACAGTAGGCCTGGTACAATGAAACAAAACTGGTACCCTACCATGTCTAATTGATGGATATAGCTGAGATTCGGATTAGGCTACACCTGCTTTTAAAAGGCGGAACATTTTCACCACAAAAAGTGCACTGTATCATGTAGCCAAAGTTCGTTTCGGCAGTCAGGATGATGTAGGCCTATGAATGTGAATGAAAATATGTCCTTCTCCAGTAGCAATAGGCCACCTTAAAATGCACCAGAATTAAGAGATCACATCTACTCAGTAACAACTATGAGCACCCCCAGGTGAAAATGAGTTCCAGCGTCCCCAGTTAACTTTTGACACTTTTAAAAATACCTCGATAATACCGAAAACCGTGATAATTTTGGTCACTATAACCGTGAGGTTAAAATTTCATACCGTTACATCCCTAACCGGGGCACATGAAACTGTGTCTGCATGTAGCCCCACTAGACTGATAGAATAGAAGCCCCCCATATACCATGTCAAGTAGGTGTACTTGTGCAATGCAAAAACAGACGTACATTTAAGTGTCTTAGTGACGTAATGTAACGCACACAAGTTAGTGAATATGACTGTAGTGAATATGACTATGAATGTGGCTTTAGCAACCAAAGAGAGAGTGTGGTTTACAGGAATTAAAGGAGGGGGAAAGAAGGGGGGGGCGTGTGAGCCAGACTTTGAGGTCGTTCCGTTTTCCATCATGCGATACTCCATCCATATACAGTATTTGGAATTTGCAAAAAGGGCAATTGCTGCACATTAGCCTAATAGACATACCAGCAAAATGGTGTATCTTATATTGGAAACATACTGACATACTGTGTATATATATAGGGCTGTCAAAATAACTGATTAATTTCGATTAAATAATTTGAGAAAAAAATAACTGATTAAAAAAATAGCGCAGATTAATCGATTCCGTATGACCTTTGACCCCGAGCCGTAGTCAGTAACCATTAGACTGTAAAATGAAGGAGAGAGAAGAAAATGTGCTGCCTAGATCATTGATTGGAACATTTACTTTAAAAAAAAAATGGCCTGATAGTGTTGAATAAAATAAAGTCCAAGGAATTTGCATTGCACCGGAGTTTGCCAACTCTAAAGTCGCACATCAATGCAAAGAGATAGTGCTGACATTGAGGGGAGTGTTAATTTATTTTCATTGTGTCCCCTAGGTTATATCTGTGGCCTGAAATGCCTTGTATGTGAAAAAACTTCTTCCTGAAGCACTTTTGAATTTATTTCCTCAGCATATTAGGTCATATCATAGTTAATTATTATGGCCATTATTTGAACAGTGAAAATAATAATAAAAGAGTTTTTGAACTTTAATGTCACTAATGTTGATTATTCAATTATTCATTTGAATTTAAATATTTAAAATACTTTCACAGCAAAAATGATATATGCGATTAATTTAGATTTATTAATCACAGAGTATGAAATTAATTAGATTACATTTTTTACATACATCGATTGACAGCCCTAATATATATATATATATAGGAGGGTGGGAATAAAGGCTACTAACAAAGAGGGAGCACCAGCAAGCAGTAGCCTACAAGACCTTCTATTATTGAACTGTCAGTTTGGTTAGATAGGTCTATTTAATTAACAACATTAAGTTGAGATTAGAGATTAGTTTGAATAATGACGTGAAACCTCTCTAAACTCCAAATATCAATTCAACACATTACTTTAAGGACACAATGACATATTTATACTGTTTTGGACACCCTGCCATGATGTGTAAATGATATTGGCTATTTGGAGCCAATATGGCCTCGGTATTTTGGCTATAGCCTACTGTCCTGCTTTGTTTTTCACATAGGACAGCGGAATGTCCCATTCCTACAATAAAGGGATGTTTGCATGTTATTGGCCAATAGACAGATCAGAATTTAAGGCTGGTTGCATGTGATTGGTTTTCTTTAAATTCACTTCAACAGAGAGGTCTTGCACATTTTAGAGTCCCCGTCGAAGGCTTGACGAAGGCTACATTCCCGTTAGCGATACCGCTTCGCCGCGAAACGTGCACCCAGAGAGTAAAATGTGAGAATAACGCATACTTGGTGCACTCTTCCAGGGCCACGCAGAGTCCTTGTTGAAAGCTGAGGATATCCTCCAGGTTCCCGATAAGGGTGGCACTGTCTGCACTGGACAGCCTGGAAGAGGACAAACACACATTCAGCCTGAGCGTCACCATTTATCACTGTGTCCGAGTAACTCAGCTAAATCTGACAGGGCTGCCTCACTTGTCGCTGGCCTGTAGGGGCCTCAGGTAGCAGCTGAGCACCGTCTGCAGCTCCTTCACAAACTCCCGCTCGTGCTCTAGGATGTCCTGCACCACCTGCCGCAGCGGAGTAGGAGAGGAGCAGGAGAAAGAGGAGGAGAAGGAGGACATTCATCAACTCACATAAGGGCGTGGACCGCCACTCAGTCATATCACTCAGATCACATTGATTCTTGTGTTTCACAGCCCTGGGGACAGGGAGGGAGGGGGGGGGGGAGAGAGAGAGAGAGAGAGAGAGAGAGAGAGAGAGAGAGAGAGAGAGAGAGAGAGAGAGAGAGAGAGACACTCACCACGCTGTAGTAGTTCTTGGTTAGCTGAGGCACGTCAAACCCCTTTACAGCCTTGGGGGAGACTGGTTTGTCTGGAGAGAGCCAAGTGCAGAGGAGTAAATGAGCAGTAGTGGCAGTGGCACTCAAAGAAACTATTGTCTGCCTCCGAGCCCAGTCCATCAGCTTAATGCACTGCCCACACAGAGGGTGGCCTGGGCCATCCAATCCAGCTACACTCTGTTGTCAAGAGCATTCAAAGCTTTTACACAGGTTCACTTCAACAACTCCAAAGACATTCACCATTCATTAAGCAGATGCCCTTATCCTCAGTGCACTGGAAGTTTTTAGGGCCTACTGGCTACATCAACTACTGCGCACACTGCCCACTCAAAACAAGGCCACAAAGACAAAGCCAAGTAAGTAAAAGGGTAAGGGAAAAAAGGAAATGACACAATGTCTACTGCCCAAATTTAGAGTCATAAACATTAGGTCTGGTCTAGACATCCCTCCGTCTGTGCCAACTCACCACAGGGCTTGATCTCGCGCACGTAGTTGCTGGGGAACCAGCCGGTCCTGCCGTTGAGGGTGCCCTCCCACCAGCCGCCCTCCTCCTGCCGCGTCACGTGGATGAGCTCGCCCTTGTTGAACGACAGCTCGTCCTCGTTGTTCTGCTTGAAGTTGAAGCGGGCCTTCACCATCAGCTGACCATTTCCTCCACCTCCGCCGCCTCCTCCACTGCCCCCATTCTCAGCCATTTCCTACCCAATCATAGAGAGGACAGCCCTCAGGTCAAACACAGCCGTTTGGCTTCTTTTGGACACAGTTTTTCTTCATCCAGCCCAAGCGGAAGGAAGGAAAAAAAAACATGCTTTACCAGAGCTTCACAACGCCTTATTCAGCAAGTTGTGTTCAGCTAATTGCATGTATAAGGAGATGTGACTGAAACAAGATGCCCAAAGGCTCCTCCGAAGAGTCATTCGCTCACCACTGCTGGCTTCGATTGTCTGCGCAGGGACCTGGACCTGGAGGCCGACTGTGTGTGTGTGGACGGGAACTGGCTGCCTGCTGATCCGCTAGACTGGGAACATGACCGCTCCGTGCCTCGATCTGTAAAAAAATAACAAATAAAAAATAAACAACAAAAACAATACATGAATCCAGCAGACAGACATGATGACATGTCTATCCCCTCCCCCTGTGCTGCCCACTGTCAGGGTGAGGAGGCGGAGTGCAGTGCTGCTGACTATGGGTGCAGCTTTCCAGTTCACTGGGGTTTTCAACATTACTCCACGGGCTGTTATTTGCCAGATGTCCTCCTAGGGAAAGGCAGCCCAGATGTCGACAGTGCTTCGGTTTTCACCTCAGTTCCTCCAAAACCCCCTACCAACACCCCCCCCCCCCCCAGAAGTCAACTGCAGTGCTCACGCAACCTCTGCTTCTGGGAGCACCTGTTCTCTGGCCTACATCACTCAAGTTGAAGTGACCACAGTGCTAAGGGTTGATTGCTGGGAATCTGAGAACATTCCTCTCCTTAGAGCACTAAGTGAAGGACACATCCACACCTTGCCTTGGTGAGCGTAAACTGAGCCATGATCAAGACATGATTTAGTGGGACTGTTCTTCAAATACTATATAAAATGTTTTTCTTAAAATGAGAAACACAAACACAAAAGTCAATCCACCCAACCGGCATCAGGTTATTTAAGTATTCCTATTCTTTTTAACATTCATTATTCACTCAACTTTATATGTCTAATATCTCCAGAATTCAGTTTCACACTTCAATTTTTTTATCCTCGGGGATAAATAAAGTTTTTTTTAATTTGAATTGAATTGAATGCAATGTCATGAGTGAAACAGACAGAGATCAAAAGGAGAGTTTACTGAGCCTGGTTTATGGATTTCTTTCAAATCTACTGCGAAACAGATACATAAAAACTGATCACGGTAAGCACTCATGGTGCTCCATTTTGCATTTAAAACTTACATACTGATCTTTAAGTGAACCATTCTATCTTGGCTGCCCATGAACCTATAATTTAACATGGGTAATAATATGTGGTCACTAAGAATGGTATGTGAAACAACTGCCTGTTTGGATTTTGAGACCTGTTTTTCCATCTCTCTCTATGTGTGTGCATGTGTGTGCATGTTATGTGTGCGTGTCTACAGTCTGCTCAGTGCCCTGACAGAACTCCGCTCGGTGGGGGCAGTCCGTGCCTCCTTCTGGCCCCGTTTTCTTGGGCGAGTCAGAGTGAGCCTCGTGCTGCCTCACTGCTCCATCACGCAGCATCAGCGCTGCCCGCTCCCGCCCGTCCTCTCCTGCCCCACACCGGGCCCTCGCTCATCCTCTCCACACCACCACAGCCACCCCGACAAGCTGGAGGGCTCTGACAGCACAGCGCTCACCCAGCTCCACAAAGGGCCAGATAAACGGCCAACGACATCCCACTATGCAATTAGAGGCTGCCAGCGACAGCGGTTTCATCCTCTTCCAGTGACTCAGGCTCCGACTACAAAGGAAAACACGGACTAGGAGGAAAATGTATATCAAAAAATGTTTAAAAACCCAACCTAATACTCCAAATTAAATCTGCACCAGGGGCATTTAATCTGCTCTCACTGACAGGAAGGCACTCCACTCTGACATCTCCGCTTAATCTCATTTCAATTAGGTGGGCGGGCAGTCAAGCTATTTATACATATGTTTTAATCGCCACCACATGGAAAGGAGGATTAGCATGATGTCCAATTAGAGAACAGGACACAGTCACCGTTTCAAAGGCAGCTGTTGTCCAGGGGTGCTCGGGGCGGTTCAGAAACTTCATGGTTATGGATGGGGGAGCCGAGTCGTGAGTCACCTAATCTCAAACAGCCAGGACTCAACTGACAGCGAGCTCGAGCTCGTGCACAATGCGCCCATTTTGTGTGGCTGAGCTGAATGGGCCACTTCAGCAAAACAGCCTAATTCGATTCTTCCTCAAGTCTCCTCATTCAGGCACTGGATGGAAATGCTTTTGGGAAAGAGGCTTGGGGTGTGGTTGTGGGGAGGCAGCACTCACAGATCTCACCTCAGCCAATGACGAGTGGTGGCTACGGGGCATGGTATTTTTTCCCTCCTGCGAGCAGCAGCTGGCTGCCTGGACAGGCCCTAATGGAACGGAGCTTCGTGGAGCCTGTGGCAGAGCTCACAGCTGCTGAATTAGAGCATCCAGTGCAGCACACAGTGTTACGCTGCGTCGCTCTCGACACAAATAAAAATAACAACACAACAGGCTGAGGTGGCTGCTTCGCAGTCAGTAGGGACATGTGACCGACATCACAGGGTTCAGAAGGGAGTTTGTACAACTTGATTAGTTTGTGTAGCTGCTTGGCTATTCCTCCAGGGAATAGTTTCAAGTGAAAACTTGCAAGAGGCCACGGCATGTGACTCTCGCCTGTGAATGCTTCCCGGAGGCTATGGGAGAATGATTAGGATCCTGATAAGGACCAAATGCGCAAAAACTAGTAATGAGCAATGAGTACAATGATTCACATTGCCATTTGAAAGCAAAATATAGTCACATAGTCACAACATCATATACTGTCACCTATATCTTTAACTACCTGTTGATACTTGAATTACCTCTAGTATCAACAGGTAGTTAAAGATATAGCCATTTAACACACTTTTCACATCTCATTTCTAGACACAAAGCACTCTTCTTATGTTGGCTGGGTAATATACAATGTACAGGACTGCGTACAATAGACAAAAACAGTCTGGGATTCATCACAGCAGTAAGAAACTTTCTGTAACATAGATATTTCATTTTCGTATTACTAAGAGGCACCAAAAACAGGCCATGGACTGTAGAAATCTCATTTGTTGACTAATAAATAACAATGAGAGACGTTAGGTGATATAAGGCCCTGAACAAAATTAAACATTTCACCAAATGAATTAGGTCACATGCATATGATATGAGCAGTACATTCTCCCCCTGACAGTAACTGCATTTTTTAGCCCAGCATGTCTTGACAAGTAGCTGCACAGATCACAAACTGCAGTCAATGGCCAATAGGGAGCAGCCTGTAGGGTCCTATTGGGAGTTTAGCTGCTCCCTGCAACCTTCCTGACAGCCACGGTCCATCCATCATCACACAAAAGTGCCAATGGACACCAGCCTAACGCACAAGAATCATTCAAACAAACACACCGGGGCTCATTATGCTGTGATTTGATAGCAGTTCTGGACGACAGTTGAAGACCTACCCTGAGTGGCGATATTCACTGCCAAAAGTGTGTTCAGGACTTTGCCAAAATTCTCCCCTGTATACAGGTCCTCTGGATCAAAGCCCTAGGGATGAAATAAGATTAGTCAATATTTGAGCTGCGCCTGGAAAAAAGATGACTGCTGTTATGACTACACAAGTGAGGATAATGAAGCAGAACAAAAATCAGAAGCTCTTGTGGTGTTAAGTCCAAACAATCAAATTGGTCCAGATGAGAGGGAACTAATGAAATAGGAACCACTGAAGTAATACTGAGAAATACTCAGAAATACTGACGAAAGCCAAAACAAACCAAAACAAAGATGGCTGCCTTCAAATGACCCTAGTTTCACAATTTGTTTTATCCAAGTAATGAGTATGATTGGATGAACAGACCCCTTCTGGACAATTGGCACAGACAGCTATTCTCTTTCCTCTGGGGAATACGGTTTAACATTTTGAATAAAACATCTTAAATACAGAGTTATGCGAGCTGGCCACAGACAGCCCTGCCCCGGCACTGTGTGAAAGCCACAGCTGTGGATTTGAATTTGGACTGAGAACAGTACAACACCACAATGACATAACTGTCAATGCATCATCTCTCAAGTCAAACTGGTCTTTGAAGCTTAGTGTCCATGCTGATAACTTCATTAACTCCACTTAAATGGAGCAATGTGGCATCTGACAGTTAAGGAAAGCCATCTACAAAATACCAGTTTTCGTAACAATCAAAATGTGATATTGCTAAAATGGCTGAAATGAGACATTGTTGTTGCTTGTTAGAGCTATGTATAGAGTAAATACTTGACTAGAAGCTTGTAGCCATTGCTAGGCTGCTTCCTGTTTCTGCTGAAATACAGCAGAAGTGAAAGTTGTGTGACTGAGTCTCTTTGTCTAGGCACATGACTCGTCTTCACCATGTGTTTGCCACAACTGGGAAGATTAAACCTTATGCAAAACATGCTTCAGTTAGCCTAATCTGAATGGCCTCATCTTGAAGTTCTCAGCCAAATTCACCATTGCCAGTTAGCCTCTGTGATAACTGAGAAGCCCCCTCAGGAATGCTGCCTCAATCTGGCAACAGAAAAACAACCACATGCCTCCTTGTCAACATGTCCTGTCAGATGTTCCTAGTAACAGTTTAGAAAGGTTTCCAAGGGTCCAATCTAGGAGTACTCTACACTTCACTTGATTTCACAGAGAATGTGATTCTACTTTTAAATTCACTACTGGAAAATGCTTCAGTGTGGAACTGCCATCTCTTCAGCCCTTCTTTCAAAGGGTCTCACCAAGCAGTGCCTAGCTGAGCACAGCTGTCTGAGAGGCAGATTTTCCAGCCCTGGTGTGTCTTCTGCCATTGACCACTTCTCTTATAAAACATCAGAAGAACCATGCCTACGGTCACTTACTGTTTTAAAAGATGCCTTTGGACTCCTAACTGCTACAGATTACAGCGCAACCACAAATTATGGGGGAGATCTGAAAACAGGAGCGAGAGCCCTGCCTCTCTCCTAACCAACCATCACCACCACATGTGCCCAGTTTCCCTTGCAGCAAGATGGGATCATGATTCAATAGCTTTTTATAATACTTGCATTTCCTCTGTGCCACAAGAAGTGAGCAAGGCCTTTCTGGTCTATGTATCTGTCCACGTCTAAAGCCTAGCCCATGGATTCAGGCAGGGAACAGCAAGTTCACAATATTACTAGTTTACAGTGCAGAGTGGACACACTGAAGACATGTTCATGCATATTTGATCCAAGAAGATGGAGAGTTTATTAGTGTTCTATGTGAGGAGGGTGTGGCAGCACATGGTCCACTCCAGAGACTTATCAGGAAACAGTACTGTGCTTGAGAGATGCTGGAAATAACTCATTATAGGACTGCGTGAAATAAACGACTTCATCTGATACAACTCTGCCAACATAACAACTAAAGCTTACAGAAAACAACAGATGTTTATATATTGCAATAGGCATGTCTATGCAAAAAGTCTATATTTGTAGCTGAGGTGAGTGATCTATGAAATACTAATAGTATGAACAAACAGAACTGAAGTACTATAAGCAGAAAGCAGTGCACCATAGAGGGTTATTTTTCATGCTGAACAATGTGCTAAAAAGAAAAGTTAACAGAAAATGCAGTATTGCCTTTATAAATGTGAGGGCAAGTTTATATGAAGATTATTGGAATGAACCGTAAAGTATTGATCACGTCAGGAGCAATGTAAGAAAGTAAATAACACTGATATATTATAGGCCTATCAGCAAACCTCTACAGATTTAAACACAAGCAAACCTTTGACACTACATGTAAACGAGGGAAAATATACTCAAGGTCTTAACCACAGCCAGCTAACTGCTGGAGTTGGAGTTGTACAGCAGAAGAGCATCACTTACCTCAATTTTCAAAGTAGAACATCCTTTTAAAAACTCCCGAATGTTGGCAATACAGTCTGACTCGTTTCTGGGATCTGGGCAGTACTGAAAATAGCGTTATATAAATAAATAATAATAATAAAAACACAGCAGCTCACATAAACAAGAATTTAGGAGTCAAAGTCACCACTAGGACAGAGCGAACGATATACAATTGTGAGATGCATCCACCCGACATCTTTTAGAAATAATACGCTATGCGCAAACAAATCAAAATTATTTTGGATTGCCCCACTACATGTCCCGACCATACGGTTGTTTGGCTACTCTCTCCCGCATCTCCACCACTCGTATCGATGAACTGTCGCACCAGGAAGAAAAGGTTCAAGAGAGGAAGTGACGATAACTTCACCACCAGCACGCAAACTGAAACGTCTAACTTATTCAGTATTTTAGCCAAACACAAAACTTTTTCATCAAGAAATTAGATCAAGACAAATACCTATTCATAATTAAGGACATTGTCATGTGTTCTAATTAGGTATCATTGGTTGGATTATAAAACTGCTGTGTCAATCTTCTAGAGCACTTATAGTGATATGCACATCCGTGTTAGGCCTCTTTAAGTGCACAGAATTCACCACTATTATTGAATGAAATAATGATTAAGGCTCCACCAAAAGGACCCTTGGTTTAGCATTCAGGGTCGGCATGTTTTGATCTCTCTCAGAAGTAGCCTAGTGTAGACATACAGAAAAAACAACGGGGCTTTGACTACACCCACGTGCGGATAAGACCGAAAATGATTCTTCTGTGCTTAACAGCACACGCACCACCTTTTTGTTTGTAATGTTTACACACAATCTTCTATGAAGTGCAACCCGCAAACAGCTCCACGAGCAAAGGGTACAAACTGATGCATCAGACACGTACATTTTTATGCATGAACTTTGACAAGTAGCCCAAGTGAATTTGCTTCCTCTGCAGATTGCGGAACATATTTTTGTCCTTGGGACAGGAAGCGTTAGAGACATAGAAGTTAAACATTCCGGAGCGGAATGCATAGGCTACTCCTCTGTATTTGTTTTACCATTAGCTGCTATACAGTTAATGGAATCCCAATTAACAAAAAACGTACCAAACTATACCCGAGTTGTCGATCCTAACTTTGTTCGCTAGGTATGTAAACATGCAAGCTACATCACGTGCCAGTTATTACATAGGTTGATGAAGTTAATGTATAGGTCATCCCAGACATGCCAACGTATACATTTTATTTAAAGAAATCTAGGTCACTAATAACTGCTTACCTTTGGGTTCGTTCCGGGTAGAAGCCGTTCTGTGAGCTTACACAAGACGACCCCATCTCTGAGACACGATTTCAGAAATTCTTCTGGATCGGCAATGTTCTTTTTAGGGGAATTCAGTACTCCTAATGATATTAGCCACGTTACGGTTTGCTCCTCGGGATTCATCGCTTCTGTAGGCCCGTCTGTTCATAAGATACAGCTGCCCAAGCAGCAACGAGTTTTGCGCGCAGTTAGGAGGCAAAGCACATCCGTGACACTTCTGCTTTTTTTTTTTTTCCTTCTCGAAGGGGTTGAGGGCTCACGCCCGCTTGACAGGCCACCCACATTCACGCGAGCATCCCAGCCTCCTCCTGTGGTCCAATGATGCAACAAGTGTTTCAGACACACAGACCTCACTAATGGCCTACTTCTCTCGCATCCCTCACACCTGCATCATCTCCATAGCCGAAATGTACCTCAAAACGATTAGGCCTGGGTAAAGATAAGAAAATAGTTTGCTGCCTAATTTACAAGACTGTGCATTAATGACAGCAGTCTAAATAATCACTCAAATGGAACTCAGAAATTTAACACCACAAGAAAACTTGTTAATGGCAACAATGTGAGTTTGCTTAATTTATAATGACGAGACAGCAGTCAAAACATTAGTTGATTTGAAATCTTTATTTTAATATGAACACATCAATGTGTCCATGAAGATGATCGCCATCCTTGCCACACTGCAACACCCAAGGCAAAAAAACGCATACTACTCTTCCAAGCCCGGCCCTGGGATCTGAGGAAATAAAGACATTGTATGCACATATTAGTTACGTGTAATGTATTAGTTGTATTGGCAAACAAATATGGCAGGCAAGTTGCACAACTTCAGCCTACCTGTGAACATCTCCTGTGCATCAAGATCTCCTGAGCAACAAACATTTGCCAACAGGACACTGAGATGAGCCAATGATTCAGAGATCATTGCTCAGTCATCCTGCAAGAGATTTACATAACAATCAATGTCCATACATACATTCATCAATATGTAGCCCAAGAAATGAAGGTCGAATTTGTTTGAACTTGGCTCCGTTATTTTTCCCGTTTTCCTGGTTGGTGGCTTCTTTCCACAGAACTTCCAAGTGTCAGGGCATGCTTGCTGTGGGATGGTTGGAATAAATGTAGTCTTATCGTGTCAAATGATTAGATCCTTCGGGATATGGGCATTACTGAGTATTTGAGTACTATTATGCAATAGGTCCATTCAAAATGTGGGCCAGATCTTCAAAATGTACCTTTTCAAAATTTCTGAAAATGTTCTTATGCTACAACAGATTATGGATCCATGACTGTTTTCTTACATTCTCAAGCGGCAGTGCAAATGCGTGGGGAACATTTACTGAACGGATCGCGCAGAGCCAGAAGAATTCCAGTTCTCCTTAGTGATTGTCAACTTGTTGCAAGGAAGGAGTTTTTGCTGAAACTATCAATTTCCTGAGGTTGATCTCTTAACAGTATAATTTCAGAATGGAAGGCACGCCAGACTGCCCCTGCGGAGCAAAAAGGGGGTAACAATTGACGCCACTCATACCAACCTTTGGGTTGTACCTCATGTTTACTTTCCTCAGCTAATTCCATTAACGAGAAACAAGAAGGTTTGCTTTGCTTACCATCCCGTTGAGACTTTATCTGTGGTGCGGAAAGGTTCTTGCATTTTGGCTGTTGTCTTTGGGTAAGTCGTTGCAAGCCATCAAAGTTTTGACTTTTTGGTGGAGGATCCTTAAACACTGAGGAAAACTACACTGATTTTTTTTGGGGAAAAAACATTTGCCTTCTCAAAAAGCAATGTGAACAATTCACTGTAGGACATTTTTCCACTTCATTTAGGATCTGTGCCTTTGGGGTCACCAATGGAAGACTGAGAACAGCTGTACATGTGTTATTCGTTTTCTGATTGCTTTGGAATATCAGTGTTGCTCAGGATCTTAGTTTAAAAACTTTATTGATAGTTGAAAGCCACATTCCAGGGCATTACAAGGTTAACAGCACTATAATACAAAAACTAACACGCAAGTCAATTAAATTGGCAACAGTACCATTAAATGGGAAATGGGCAAGAAGAACGATAAAGATGTATCACTTAAACACATAGTCAAAATAAACTGACATTTTGAGGATTGCGCAGACCTGAAGCTTGGGTGTCCATAGAATGCAGTCTTTAAAAAGGGAAAAAGAAAAAAAAAATCCTCTTGAATGGTACACGTCCTTTACACGTTTTGAGTAATTTTGAGCTTGAGGGCTTGAGCCCTTTCACTTTGTCATTTCCAAGTAGTCCCTTCTCAGTATCGGCTTCGAGCAATCCCTCTATCGGACCGGCTGCCTCCGCGGCCACCACCTCGAGGTGCCCCGCGGCTGGAACTGCTGTACTCCCGAGGAGGATAGCCTCTCTCGAGGGGGGGAGCTGGCCCCCGCTCCTGCCTGCCCATTCGCTCACTGCGGCTAGCGGAGTATGGGTCGCTCCGACTGCTGGGATAACTGTCGCGACTGCCATATCCTTCCCGGGAGCTGCTGCCATAGTCGTCATAGCGACTGCTTCCGCCACTCCCACCGTAGGATGGTGGGGGGCCCCTTGAGGGTGGGGCGCTGCGTGAGTTACCTGCAGGGTTAATGGGTCAGGTAATTGTCAAGTTTCACTCGTTAAACTTTTTTCCCCTGTTAATCTATTGACATGTGCCCATTTCCCTAGAATGAGGCCAGATAGTTTTCTAAATGTGTTGATTTATCATATTAGCATCTCCAACTGCAGACAAAAATGTGCTTGCTCAGAATCTTTGACGAGAATTAATTTCTAAGCTCAGTTTGACTGGAGGATGTTAACTGCAAATAGCATGCCCCTGTTCCTTGCAATTCCCTTTAGAATAGAACTCCAGTTGATAGAGAATGGCCACTTCAAGTTTGAGAGGTCTTGGTTGTGAATTCTGAATGGACTGAGGGTGGGGGGGAGGGAGACATTTGTCGGAGGTGTTTGACAGACATTGGTCCAGTTGACTGAAAGCGTTTTGACGGTGTCGCTGAATTTTTCTGAGTGTGATCACTCGGTCCAAGGAGCACACTTGAGCAGCTTGGGTGGAGCACTATAGCATCGGTTTCATTTAAACAAAAGAGATCTTACCGTAACCATCATAGGGGTCTCTGTAGGAACCTGTACTTGGTCGATCAACATAACTCCTGGGCTCTCGTCCGCCGCCATAACCATCACGGTCGCTGGTGAGCAAGAACTGAGGTTAGATAGTAGTCTTACAGAAACCAGTCACTTCTACAATAAATGTTGCATCATGTACCTGTAGCCTCTAGACATGGACCCATATTCATCTCTGGAGCTGGAATGGGGATAGTCGCGATAATCACGAGGTGGTGGAGCATAGTCACGGGGAGGGGGAGCATAGTCTCTGCTGTCCCTTGAGCTCATGTAGTCCCGACTGGAGTAACTAGAAAAACAAAGTAAGGCCATGGTTCAACCATATCTTGTACATCAAGCCACCTCACCAAACGATTCAAGTTAATCAAGTGCATGGTTTGAAATGCAAGTATCTGTCCAGCACTTTTAGTATATAGTTTGTGGGTTATAATGTGTCTGATAGATCACATTCTTAGCGTTTCCTGGATTTCAGTTAGTCAAAAATGCAAAACCTCTGGACTGTTTAATCCTTCATTAACAAAACTATATTAAGACAAATTGGGCAGGGTTAGTCACTCAAAAAAAATACATTTGCTATGTAAGCTCAGGACTTCTTAGAGGTAGTACAGGTATTCTCATTTCTGCATTCAAACCATCAGTGTCATCATTGCTTACAGTTCAACATCGAACCACTGGATAGGGAGTATGACCGTACCCAAGGATTAAGTCAGAATTCACCAAGTTGAGGTGTAACAACTTCTATGTTCTATTTAGGCAAAGCAACCTACAATTTATTCAAAAAATGAATGTAGGTATGTGGCATCAGAGTAGCCATTATCCTGCCAGTCAGTATGATGACTAATACATTCAGTGCAACATCTACACAAATCATTTCGGTGATAGATATTCTTAACCAAACTACTAGGCTATGGATGTGTAGCTCAACACAAACCTGTCTTTTGAAGAATAATGGTCATCCCGTGGCGAGGGGTAGTCGTCCCGCCGTGACATCATAGAATCCCGACGGGGTGGGGGTGGTCCATAAGGGTCTCTGTCACGGGACATGGGAGCTACAAAGCAAAAGCAACTGAAATTAGCATTTGTAGTACTAAGGAAAAAGAAGAACGAGAACCAACTATAGCAATCAACTTACGCCTGCCGATGGGTCCAGACGGGGCCTGTCTCTTAGGTGGTGGCCCTTCGCTGCGCATTGGAGGTCCTCTTTTCAACGGAGGTGGGCCTCTGGATGACGCACCTTTGAAAAAGGGTTCTACATTCCTACGTTATCATGGCAATCGTTCACATGGTTCACAAACCATCAGATCTACATGAGCTCAGGACTTCTTAGAGAACATAATCAATTCTTTAAAGATCAATTCATAATGGATGTCATCACAGCATCGGTTTTTTTTTTTTAATATATCTACAGAAGCAAAATGTAAAATGTGCTACCTCTGCTGGGTGGACCCCTCATTCCGCTTGGTGCTCCTCTAGAACCGCGAGGGCCTCTTGGTAGACCACGGCTTCGTGGATGCAAAGATGGTGGACCACGGCGTCCAGCAGATTCAAACTGTGGCTTTGTTGCTTGTTCTACTTTGATGGACTTACCATCCAGGGTCTGAATGACGGAAACGGTTGTTAATACAATGCCTCCAACTCAAGACATTAATGTCTAAGCTTTGAAAGCCAAGTGTACCATACCTTTCCATTCATTTCCCGGGCAGCATCCTTGGCATCTCCTGGATTTTCGTAAGTCACAAATGCAAAACCTCTGGACTTGTTTGTTTCACGATCTTTCATTAAGAGAACTATAAAAGACAAATAAGGCAGGGTTAGGGTTACTGCAATTCCAATACCATCTCAGAAAATAAATCCATTCTTGTAAGCTCAGGACTTCTTAGAGGTAGTTACAGGTATTCTCATTTCTGTATTCAAACCATCATTTTCATCATTGCTTACAGTTCAACATCGAACCACTGCACAGGGAGTGTGGCAGTGCCCAAAGATGAAGTCAGAATTCACCAAGTTGAGGTGTAACAACCCAACGACTTCTAAGTTCGATTTAGGCAAGCGACCTACAGTTAATTTTTAAATTACATGTAGGTAACGTGGCATCCGATTACCTTCCATTATCCTGCCATATTTGCTGAAGTACTGTTCAAGAGCCTTCTCGGTGGTCTCAGTATTTAGCCCACCAATAAAGAGTTTCCCTGGTCGGTCTGCCTCCGCCATATTGTGCGTTTAATCTAAAAGGAGGGAAAGAGTCCTTTTCTTAATGAAGATGGACAAATGCGTCAAAAATCCCTTTCCTTTGAATCATGCAAACCGTGCTCTCCTACCTACAGCCTATGTTAAAGCTATTGCGCACCGTGTTGCCCCTTGTTTTGTGTAAAGGAGCCAAGGATAGCTGGCATCACAATGTCCTAAAACTTACTACAAGACAATTTTAAGCGGCTAACATTTGCTAGCATTAGCGCTCCTGCTGAAAAGCAAATTTTAGGCCAAGCTGACCAAGTCGAAACTTAGCATTTAAATAACTTGTTTAAAGATAAAATGCCACGTCAACAAACACTTTGCATGCCATGATTAGCCACAACAACGACACATTACAAGAAAACAATACTTCTGAGCATGCTTCACAAAATGGCGGATGGATGCTGCAGAATCGGTTCTGTGTTTGAAGCTAACAGGATAGCTAGCTAGCGCGTGCATGGTAGTGCCTAGCTAGGTTGCATTTACGAGACAGGCCTAAGCTAAACATTCATTTTCGATGAAATACAGTGGTTCCACAACAGACCAAACGTTAATGTGAAATGTGGTTAACCTGTACATATTGGGGGGAAATTGTGAGTTCAAAATGGCGTCTTTGTCCAACATTAACTTGTTTGACACACAGGTGGTAGAGGATATTGGCTAACATTAAGTTAGCTGACCTTAGCTAATATTCAACACTCGCTGCAAGACCTCATCACTAAAACTAACAATTCATGTTATAGCCATAGGGAGCTAAAGTTAGTTTAATTAGCCCATAACAAAGAACATATGTTAGCGTCAGACAACAAAGCGATCTTGTATGCTATCGTTTGCCCTTTATTAACGTTAACGTTACACCTGCTGTTAGCAAACGTGTACGTTAACGTTACGCTCGTCTGCTAACTTTAACATTACACAATCTATTGTTTTAACATTTAACTTCACAATGAGAGCTAATCAATAGTGGACACTGGTCGAATCAACAAGTTACGCCTAACTAAAAAGTTTAGCAAAACAATTTGGTGTTCAGCCCGTCAGTTAACGTTCGCTTTGGTCTAATTTCACTAGCAGTGTGTGTGATAGTTAACGTTACCGTTAGCGGTTACCATTCTAACTTAGCTAGGATGGCGATACTCAGATAACGTTAGCCATCAAATCATTTTCACCCGTTTGAATGTAATGCTATCCAAAACCTCACTTCAATACTTCACCAGCCCCTCAAACAAGGTCATATAACAAGAATTCAAAAGCAACAGTAAACAACTACAGCAACATTGCATGGTCTAGAAGTCATTAAAAGCCTCATTTTACCCATACCTCAGACACGCATTCAACAGGACAAGACCTCAAGACAAATACGCAACCGTATACAATGGATTATATCGATCACGTGTGAAATGAACACGCCCCCAGGAAGTTGCAATCAACTTTTCTTCTGTGGTGTGGTGTGGTGTGGTATGCTGTTGATAGACTCTTCGCCATCTACTGACAATACTGTATATCGCCAGAGAAATAAAAGCTTTCCTTGTCTTGGTTCTTTTTTAATCTGACCATTGTTAACTGTAATGTCAATCCTACACTGCAGTCCCTTCCACACTTAATAGTCCAGTCATTTTAGGAGAAAGGGTTGAACAAATTGCAACACAAGCAAACTTAACTAATTTTGTATCCTCAATATGTCCTGAGTAAGGGAAAAAAAGCCCCGAAGAATCCCAATAGGGGTAAGTTGAAAAAAAGACCTAAATATACCCTATTCATGCGCCTATACAGTATTTTTCTCATGCAAATAGGGGGAAAAAATTAACCTTCACATATCACCATGAAAATTACTGAGTTGATTACTTACATCAAGACAAACAAAAAATTTATTATAAGTTTTTTGAAATTGTTTGTTAACATGGGCAAACCGGGCATAATGTAATTATGTATAGCTAATGTATAGTGACCCAAAACTAATTGCAACATTTGACAAACAAATTGTCCAAGGCATGGAGGAAGATAATACATGTCTTAACTGGTATTATATCTCATCTAGAGGGTATTTGCTTATAGAAAATATATCGTTTATGGTGTTTAATTTGTTTTCCCTGGACAGTATAGGCCAAAATGTATCCACTTTACACTAGATTCACCTTTACAGAATAGAGGGCAATGTATTGTGCTTGGCATAGAGGAAGATGGGAAATGTCTTAAATGGTGTTATATCTCCTCTAGAGGGTATATGCTTATAGAAAATATCTAGTTTATGGTGTTTAATGTGTTTTCCCTGGACAGTATAGGCCAAAATGTATCCACTTTACACTAGATTCGCCTTTACAGAATAGAGGGCAATGTATTGTGCATGGCATAGAGGAAGATGGGAAATGTCTTAAATGGTGTTATATCTCCTCTAGAGGGTATATGCTTATAGAAAATATATGGTTTATGGTGTTTCATTTGTTTTCCCTGAACAGTATAGGCCAAAATGTATCCACTTTACACTAGATTAGCCTTTACAGAATAGAGGGCAATGTATTGTGCATGGCATAGAGGAATATGGGAAATGTCTTAAATGGTGTTATATCTCCTCTAGAGGGTATATGCTTATAGAAAATATATGGTTTATGGTGTTTCATTTGTTTTCCCTGAACAGTATAGGCCAAAATGTATCCACTTTACACTAGATTCGCCTTTACAGAATAGAGGGCAATGTATTGTGCATGGCATAGAGGAAGATGGGAAATATCTTACAGTAAATGGTGTTATCTCCTCCGGAGGGTATATGCTTTCAGAAAATGTATAGTTTAGGGTGTTTAATTTGTTTCCCTTAATAGTGCAGGCCAAAATGTATCAGCTGTTCACTTGATTCGCCTATACAGAATAGAGGAGTATGTGTTATGCATGGTATGGAGGAAGATGGGACATAATTTGATTGATGCTATATTTCATGTACAGTGCATATACTTTAAGAATATGTATAGTTTTGACTGGTCTATGACTTTGGTAAAACCATGACCCATGCATAGGCATGCATTGTTAATTATTAATCTTAAACTATATTTATTAGTAGCATTTTTGCCAGATGTCACAACAATAGAGTCACCTTTTTGGAGGCTAACTGCAGTTATCCCATCTGCACCCTTCTGTCGAATTAGGACATGATCATGTCCATCTTCAACTTTGCCTTCACAATTTTCCTGCATTCACACATACTGTGCTGTCCGATTATTGTTTTACACAAAACTTGTGCAAAGTAAAGGGGCATCATGCAGGCCCCTCTGATTGGACAGACAGTATATCAGTCAACCCCTGGGCTAGAGGTCAATTACTATAAGACTTGCAAAATGATGGACTGATACTTTAGTGTGATATACTGTATGTTTCAGTGACCTCTAAATCAGATTACGTAAACACCAAAACCACTTTCCTAGGCTGAATAATGCCTAACTATGTGTTTGTGCAGATTACACATTGTGGAACACTTACATGCAAAAACCCACTTGGCTCTATTTAAAGATTCAACAACCATTTCCATTGATTCAAAGGGCCACAATGTAAAAATAGACACCAATTTTGCAACAAACCAGTCTGAAATAAGCCAAAGGAATTCACTTTTTGAAAATAAAAGAATGTTCCTCAACAATGCAAGATTCTAAAATTCCATGTTAAGTTAGATGGGGTCAGATATTCTTTAGAATGTGTATTCTACAACATTCTAATTACAGTTTTGTCAGTATTTGCTGAAGAATAATGCATAAAACAACCCTCATTTTAACATATTTCCACCAACTGGATTTTCATGGTCTTTTACTATGGTGTAAAGATCAGCAATAGAAATATAATACAGTTTTTTCTGATTGCTTAAGCACATTTTTTGTAACTATGGCTTTTTTTGCAAAACTCTACACACAAATGGCAAAACCTCTCACCCAATCGTCAAAACATTGTAGTTCTCTTGCAAAAGCTAACACACCTTGCTTAACTCTTCACACCTTCGTAAAAATGGTGTTTTCGTATCTAACAGTAAATACAAGCCATCACAATAGTAAGCACACAATGTGCCAACAACACACTGATGGTATGAATAAAAAACACATCTGGCTTTTGCTTTCTCTGTGCACAAGGTAGACTATGTCAGTTTGAGGTCATACTTTTGTCATAGTTCTGTAAACATACAGGGATCCAAACTTCAAGTATTAGTGTTTATTTACACACATCAAAACAAACACAAGTATGTTTTTACAAGTCAAAACACAAAATAGCATTTCACTGAGACAAAACAAATCAGTCTACATCGGGTCGTCTCTCTCAAAATTCTGTCTACATCACATGCAATGTTCTAGTCCAAGGCACCGGGAAAAATATATTCTGGAATGACGTATCCAGACCTGACATGACAATATCCCCACATGTAGACTGTTTTTTTGTCTGTAAAAGGGCTATTTCTTTCTCTTCTCACTCTTCCTGTTCACTCCATTGTACCCATTGTACATTACCTGTGGCTTATTTATAGTGCTTAGGCTGATTGCAAAGTGAACTAATTATCTAAAACAGTTTTCACATGAGAAAGTGTGCCAGAGAGTTGGCAAAATAGTGTAAATAATAGCCATTGTGCCTACAGTTGTGCAAAGTGTGTGTTACAAAATTGCAAACTGAGTGCAAAGCAGTGTTTGTGCTTTTAGTTTTGCGAACTCAGTGAGTGGTTTTGCCATTTGTGTGTAGAGTTTTGCAAAAAAAGCCATAGTTACAAAAAATGTGTTTAAGCATTCAGAAAAAACTGTAATGTGAAAATAAATTCTGTTGCAATTAGTTTTGGGTCAGACCTTTGCCTGGACTATTAGCTCCGTTGTGGTATTTATACAAATTAACTATACGTAATTACATTATGCCCTGTTTGCCCATGTTAACAAACAATTTCAAAAAACTTATAATACATTTTTTGTTTGTCTTGATGTAAGTAATCAACTCAGTAATTTTCATGGTGATATGTGAAGGTTAATTTTTTCCCCCTATTCACGTGAGAAAAATACTGTATAGGCGCATGAATAGGGTATATTTGGGTCTTTTTCTAAACTTTCCCCTATCGGGATTCTTCGGGGCTTTTTTTCCCTTACTCAGGACATATTGAAATCAGTTAAGTTTGCTTGTGTTGCAATTTGTTCAACCTTGACCCCTATTTTTTGGCTTAAAATGACTGTATAAATAACTCAATTCAGTTTACCACAGTTCTCTACATTTTATTGCTAGAGAATGGTTTTGGAAATTCATCATTTTAAACTTTACCAGAATGTATGGTCTACACTGTATCCTTTTTGTTTACAAATGGTTACCTTTAGCTAGGCCTACTTTTCTTCTAAAAATTAAATTAATTTGTCACAATACACGCTCACAGGGATTTATATCTTTTGAAAGTCCTCAGAGTTTGGTAAATTAGCATTTCATTTCATACCCAACAAATGGAACAAATTCCAAGAGGTTGAATACCAGCCAATCAGAAAAAAATATAATGGAAAATATAATGTTCAGATATGGGACAACATTTTTATAGCCTATTTTATATTTATATTTCATATTTTATAACGACGATAGGTATACTTTGAAGTTTTTTTCTTTTCTTTTTCCTTCCAACTTGCTGTGGCCCCCCTGGCACTTCCTCACGGCCCCCACTTTGAAAACCACCTGGTTATGTGGTGATGTGCTGTGATGTGGGCAGTGCTTTAAAAGAGCTTGCTCAGTCAATCTTCCTAGTTAAGGTGTAAATGAATGATGGAGGCGTAATGTTGAGGATAGTAAAATTGTGTATCAGAATTATTGAGTGTGCTATGACACCCTTTTTTGTTTGCTGATATGAAAATAGAGATTGACAAGATAGTCTGAAAAGGTTTTTGATTTAAATGAAATATCCCATAAGGAATAGACAGAAGATACCCAGCAAACACACGACATTCGGGGAACATTCCCTAAAGGTTCGCCGAAGGTCACACATAATAAACCTTTAGTAGACATTCTGAGGACGTTCTCAAAAGGTATTGTTTTGTGTAGCCTTCAGCGAACGTTTCCAGAATGTCACTGTTTTGTGCAACCATCAGCGAACCTTCAGGGAACGTTGCCTGGCGGTTATATTAAAGATTACAGTAGAAAAAAACAGAGGCGCACTCAAGGGCTTGATCCTAATACAATTTGTATTGAGAGCCGAGGTTTTTACATTGAGTCTAAGGACAAAAAACTAGGAAACAAACGTTTCGGGCTTAGCCCATTATCAATGTCTCCATTATGAGATATAATATTAAGGATACATTTTTTTAATCCTTTAACGAACATCCCCGGAACATTCCCTTAAGGGTCTTGCTTATTCGTTTGTCAAACCAGTGTTTCTCAAACTTTTTTAGACCAAGGACCACTTAAAAAAAAAAAAAACCTCACGGACCACCTTGCTAAAAAAAAAAAAAAAAAAACAGTAGACCTACTTCAACAGTATATTACACAGTAGACCTACTCACTGAACAACCTTGCTTATTGTATTTGCACCTTGCTTATTGTGTTAGAAGATTCATTTAAACTGGCCTAGCTTACATAAGCAGTGTTGCAGAACTGTCTGGATTTACATACAATTTGGTTCAATATTGCAAAAAACTCATCTATATTATATTTTACCACGTCTGCTCGCGGACCACTTGGGTCAGCTTGCAGATTGCAGACCACCAGTGGTCCCCGGACCACACTTTGAGAAACACTGTGTCAAACCATGAAATCACCTTTAGGGAACGTTCCCTGAAGGTCCCATTGTTGCATCATATAGGATCATCAGTTGAGTCTGAGGAGTAGGTCTGTCATCATGTCATCAAGGTACATCTAGTTTGCCTAGTTCCCAGCATGCATTGCAAGTCAGTTGTCTGGTTTATTATAATAGGCCATTATTGTTTTGATTTTGAAACAATGGTTGAAACAGTTTAGCCTATGCCTACTCTAATGTTTTGAACAATAAAATGATGGGATATGCCCATTAAAATGGTTAAGTCAGGCTAGTTTATTGTAAAGAAAGACACCATAAACGTGAAACTACTAGGTCTATCCTGGTATAAAAATCAAGCTGATTACATATTAAACTAGATGTATTGCAATGTGGTACAAAATATGACCTCCCCTCAATCCTGCACATTCCCTCCAAAAAAATATATCACACTTGCATCTATCTTGTATGTAAAAACATGTGTGTGAGCGCTTGCTTTTATGTATATGTGTGCCTCTCTCTGTGTGTGTTTTCACTTGTGTGTGTGTGGGGATGGTGTGTGTCCGCTTGCCTGCATGTGTGTGTGTGTGTGTGTGTGTTTTATGTGTCTGTGCGTGTGTGTTCGTTTGTGAGTGGGTGTGTAGGGGTAATGGTGTGTGTGTGTGTGTGTGTGTTTGTTGGTGTGTTTACGTGTGTTTGTGCAGGTGTGCGTATACACAGTGGTTATAGTGGGATTTGGTAGGCGGGTGAACCCTGAAATCCAGTGTCGGTGCAATGGGGAAAAATGACTCACTATTGGACTCTTGACTCAATGACAAGAATTGCTAGTTTCCTTAAAGCCTGTGGTGCAGGTTAAACAACACTTTCAATTAATGGGTACATTAAGCACTCAAGATATGTATATAAAGTTAGATATGTCTCCAAAATGGTGTTAAAGTCCAGTTTTTGTAATTTTTTGTTAGTAACGGTTATTTTTTTACGCAATTCGGCGATGACGTCATATGAGGTAGACATGGTGGAAGCTATCTTTTACAGTCTATGGGTGGAAGCAGAGATAAGAAGGAATCCGACCTGCGGTCATATCCCTGTCCCACCCCATCTCTCTCTCCCACTTACTTACTGTCTCACTATTCACTGTCCTATACAAATAAAGGCAAAAAGCCCAAAAAATATACTATACTATAAATATAAAAAGATCTTTGGTGGAAGTAGCCTCAGCCTTATAGCAGCTACTAGAACTAGCACTGGCGTCTAACTGGGATGAGGAAGAGGTGGCAAGACCCACAGTTAACATTTATGATGGCCCACAGCCATATAATTTTGAACCGGTTAGACGTGAGAGGGCGAATGGGGAAATACCGAGAGCTGATGGCCATCAAAGAGAAATAAATGCATGGTCAGAGGAGAATCACTGGAGAGTTGGTGAAGTGTCCTGGTGAGTTGCTAGCGCAGCAACGAGCGCTGGAGCTAGTCTATGAATAGCAGTGGGTAGCCTACAATAACAACTTTTTTTACTGTCGAGTGAAAGTCAACGTTTTCTTTATATCTAGTGACAGTGATTATGTCGTTGGCTCAGATAAGTACCCTAAACTTAGTCAGAAGATCTAGAAATAGAAGGCATATTATGCTAGCTATGTAGCTTGACCCACCTGTGAACCCCTATGTTTATTTCTAAGCTTTCAGGCTACCTCTTTCTCCGGTGAAAATGTTGTTTGCAAACGTAGCCGACGCCGAGTAGGCTGGTCGTGTCTTCAGTGTGATTATAGTGCTAGTTTTCCCCGTGATTGACATTGTCATTGACACCGTCAGGGTACCGCTTACCGGGAGAGAGTAATAAGCGTGTCTGTGTCGCTGTGTTTGGCAAATTGTGTCTGTGTGGGCGGTGTCGTCCCATGGAAACTGTGGTGGAGAGCTTGTGTTGTAGGGAGGTGAGCGCGTTTTGGTCGCTGAGGAGCTCACCCCGCGGCCAGCAAATAACGTGCCTAACACAGCGTCCTGGATTTGAGGCATGCTGCCTGAATCCGTTTGTGCTACACATAGCACTCACACTCCAGGCAAGATCATGGTCCCCTTCAAGCCAGCACGCACGAGTATGTTCATGGTTTATGTTTACTTTACCAATCTTTTTACACTGAGTTCTTTGAACCAACAGTTATAGGAGAGAGGAGATGTGTTGCATACACAATAAACATGCATAAGACACAGGCTTAAAATGACGTCTCCAACCTACTTACAGAGTTTTAAACTGAACAATCTTTCCAACTTATCCCTATGCAACCGGTACACTGTGTACAGGCAGGCTATACGCTGGGCTTATGGGGTTTTAGGCAGGAGTATAAAGGAAGCCTCTACCCTCTTGTGTGGTTTCACCATCAGACAACAATTCCAAAGTGGTGACCAGACCTATCAGGGCTTTCAATGGCCTCGTTTAGATGAAAATTAATAAAAAGAATTGTTATGCTTATTCTGTTGTGATCGCTCCATTGCCCTTAAAATGTTATAAAGTACACAGAACACATGAATTTTGATTAAAAACAAACAGTTTATTGGCATTAGTTGTAATGGTTACTGAACATTTAAACATTTACTGAACAAGGACAAAGACAGGTTGGAAGTAAACAAATCTATAAAAAAAAATGGTTAGGCACAAAACATACAAGGATACAAGGAAGTTTATTGTCACATGCATATAGTTACTGGAAGTAAGAAATGCAGTGAAATTATGTCTGGTGTCAGCCTATCTGTGCATTAATGGGGGGGGGGTAAAAAAGTGCAGTAGAAGAGGGGTTTAGTAGATTAAGTGGCAAGGGCTGCATAAGAAAGGTGGGGGAGGATTGGAATTGGGGGGGGGGGGGGGGGGGCACCAAGGAGCACCCATAAGCAACAGGGGCAAGGGAAAACTCCCTTACCAACAAAGAAACCTTGGGCAGATCGATCCACGGCTCAAAGGGCTAACCCAACTGCCAGGGGTCTTGGTGTGTGTGTTGGGGGGATGACAGGGGAGATGGGATAGTGTACTGTGTATGTGGGGAGAGGGCAGTGTGCAATATGTGTGTTGGAGAAGCTTCCTCATGAGACAATGTGCTGTGTATGGGGGGGGTGGGGGCAGTGTGCTGTAAGTATGTTGGGGATGTGTGTTGGAGAAGCTTCCTGATGAAATAATGTGCTGTGTATGTAGGGGAGAGGGGGGAGCAGTGTACTGCAAGTATGGTGAAGGGACTTACTATTGCAAGCAGAGTACTGTATGTATGATGTATGTGAGTGATGACAGTGAAGATGTGTGTGTGGGCGGGAGGGGAGTGGAGCAGTGACTGTGTGTGTGTGTAGTGTGTGTGTGGGTAGGTGGGGGCAGTGTGCTGTAAGTATGTAGAGGATGTGTGTTGGAGAAGATCCTGAAGACAATGTGCTGTGTATGTAGGGGGGGGGGGGGGGGGGCAGTGTGCAGCAAGTATGTAGAGGAGGCTTACTGTAGCAAGCAGTGTGCTGTATGTATGTGAGGTGATGACAGTGATGATGTAAGTGTGTGTGTTTTGTGTGTGTGTATTGGGGATGGGGGTGGGGTGGGGGGGTACACATACAAGGAACACTGATGAAGGGCTAGACGCGAAACGTTTGCACCTTGTTTCTTTGGCCTGCAATAGTGTGGTCTTACCTGAGGGTCAGCTGATGGTTCTCTTTCTCACACACAAACCCATGATATTTCATGCATGCATACATGCAGTGACACATGCAAAAGCACATCAAGCAGACACACACTGAGCCCAGACAACACCGCACACAGAGGTTGACAAGGCACAGGTAAAATGATTGGTAAATTATTTTGAATTACATACAAGAGATGTCATGCAAATAACAACAAAAAAGAAAATCCAAGCACACAGACAGAGGAGCAGACATGCAGCACCCATTGAATGGGGTACAGCGACAATTATTACCACTTACATAACCAATACAGTATAACACTCAAATATGATGACATCACAAACCAACAGACTAAAGCCAGCCTGGTACACCTGTGTCCCAGCATCAGAAGTGGAGGTGGGCAAGGGCTGATCCCCAGTATCACACTGTCCATGGTCTCCTGCTGTGAGGCGTCAACATCTTGTGAAAACAAATATAAAAAAGGTCAGCGAAGAGGGTACACAAGAGAAAAAAGATTACAGTACAGTGGACCCTGATATGCGCTACTCGATGTATTAAAAAATACATGAAAGACATTCAGAACATATTTGATGATGTTGAAGGTTACTGTTAAATGTTTACATCAATACTAGTGGTAATAAATGTCTAGAGTGCATGTGGTGCATAAACTCTATGAGGTAGTGCATTTACTGTATTGGGAGGTAGCTAAACTCTGAAGTGAGAAGTGGATAAACTCTGTTTCTGAAATGTCAGAGGTGGGTAAACTGTGTTTACTTGCGTTAGCCTCCACTACAGCCCTGGTGACACGGTCATGGCCAAATATATGTGAAAGAGAACCGTAGCAGTCTAACACAAAACGCAAACACACTGTTTAGTTGTGAAGGCTGCTTGATGATCACCACCACTGATCCCAACGCTAGCCATGATGCTTTCATGACGATATGGACATTTACTTCAGAGCAATTTTGTTTTGGCTCATATTCGTGAATCACGAAATATCCTCTAATGTCAGACTGATCATGATTGTAGTGGAGGCTGTGTCAAAGGGAACACGGTATGCAAAATACACACAGAGCTAGCTAACGTGCAGCTTGTAAACATTAGCATGATGCTTACCGTGGCAATATCTCGCTTGCGGCAGACGGTGTCTCTGGACCTCGGGACAGGGCAGGCAGAGAGGTTTGCATGCACAGACGGCAAAGCGGTAGGAATTAACTTCGCCATCTTCTCACTCTTTAAACCAAGTGAGACCATCTTGGCATCCCCTGAGTGGTAATCCTCCTCCTTGAAATGCGCGCTGCATATTCTCGAGAAGGCGGTGACGGAGCTAGCTGAAAAATCTGCCCACCTAACCTTGACAAATTGCACCTAGCTTCGGAAGATCCCTTTGTCCTTGGGGAAGCAATGGACCCTAAGTCCAGTTTTGCTGGAGTTCTTGCACCCGGCACAAACACAGTAGTAAACCATTTTATCTATTTATTTATATATCTACTCTCTCCATCAGCTATCTATGTTATGTTATGCTATGCTATCTCTCACTACTATCTATCTATGCTATCTCTCTCTCACTATCTATCTATCTCTATATATCTATCTATCTAGGCTATCTCTATCTTTATATTTACTTATATATCTGACACTGTTACTCTCTCACTAGCTGCTACTCTAACTAATCGTCGTCTCTCTCAATGGTATCAAGGCGGCCTTTCCTATGTCCCAAAACGAGTACCTCATGTGACGTCATGGAATGCATTGTGGGAGAAATAAGAATCTTCGCAAACCTGTTGCTAACTGCTAAATATCACCTACTTTTCCTTATTATATTTCTTTTTTGTGATACTTTACAACATCAAATACAATTTATAATTGTTTAAATGTTTATTACCAACTAGAAAATTGCCAGAAAAGACAAAAAAAAAAACCTGCACCACAGGCTTTAACTGCACTGGGACACAACCCCCCCCCCCCCCAGATTTTAACATATATTTAAATGCATCAATCTGGTGCACTTTGAAAAGAAATTCATTCATTTGACATGTTTAAATTGAGGAATTTTAACATTACTTCACATTCGACTTTAACTTCCTTCCAACATCTACGTGCTATGGCTAGAAAAGCAACTGTAAACACAGCGACTTCATCTGCATGCGTGGACCGACACATGTGCACTCAAATCAGACAGGAGACCCATGAAAACCTACATTGGGAGGGGACAACAGGGGGGATGTTGGGGTGGTAGTGAAGGCGTGGCCAGGGGGTGATATTATATTTGGATTTGTTGACCACCGTGTTCCTGAAGAAGAGGCAGGCTGCAATTTGACGGTAGCCTACACATGAAAAATTAACTCACCATTTATTTTAACAATATCATCGCGCTATCGTTGGTATGAAACAATATATTTATTAATTAATTTATCTGAGGTGGGGGAACTGAGGGGGGAACCAATTTAACCCCTGCGTGTACATGTTTGTGTTTATGTGTGTCTGTGCGTATGCCTGCATGTTTACTGTGTGTGTTTGTCTTTATTTGTGTGTGTCTTCATGCATGCGTGCATGTGTCAATGCAATCAATGTGGCTGTTCTATAGATCACTTTGACGCCTCCATTTGCACTTCATTCTTCCAAAGGCCTGCTCTACAATGACCCTCCCCCGGCTGATCTTCAAATTCTGCTGATGGTCTGCCACCATGAGAGCCCCATTATCGCGTTTCAGAGTTCTGATGAATGGGAAGGCCTGGCCAATAGGTACTGTCTCCAAGCAGACAGTGCTCCCCCATCTTCTCCTTGTGTGTAGAAGGTGGAGGCCCTCAGCATCCTGGCATCATGCACCCTGCCTGGTGGTCCAGCAAAGGTGTTGGTGAAGCTGCCCCTCCCATCCACAATCCCCTGAAGGAGTGTAAAATGCCTTGTGGTTCATGTAATCCCCTCTTCTTATGAGTGGCCTCTGAACCCTGATGTGGCAGCCATCAATCGCCCCAAAAACTCCATCAAGGCCACAGGAGCGGTGAAAGGAGTGAAAGGCAGCAGCAGAAGCAGCTTTCTCACAAGCATTTGGCCAGGAGATAAAAGTGCTCCCAATGCCTGACATGATGGTCAGCACTTGCCGAATGATTCTGTGCGCTGCTGACTGTGACAAATCAAACATCTCCCTGAAGCTGTTTTGATTAGCCATATACCAAAGGAACATTAGCCACTTCTTGGTATCAGGCACAGGAGTCCTTCCTTGAGTGTGCTCACTGTGTATAGGCCGTTTTCCTGCAACTTTGTCAAGAGATACTGAAACTGGTGTTTTGAGACCCTCAAATGACAAACAAAAGTGCTCATTCATGTTGAGCATGATTTGTTTCCGTCTTGAGGATGATTCGTTGTTTGGAGAGCAACACAATTGAGATCAGTGCCCTGATGAAAGAGAAAACCTACAATTAATTAATGTTGTCTAAAATCTATTGATTTGTTATATTGTTTTGTTGAAGGTTGATTGTTTATAATATCAATAGCTCTTAAGACTTTTTCAGGATAGGCATTCTAAACAAACACGTTAGATATAAAGTGGGATATTCAATACGTGAGCGCCAGTCTGCTTTTTTTGTTAGCGTTACAAGATAACATTTGCTTCCTAGTACAGCCCTCTGCTTAGCTTAGAAAACATTTATTCAGAATAAAGTTCCACTATACTGAACATCTTAGGTGGGCTATATCTAACAACATATATATGCACATAAGCCCTGTTAGGCAAACAATAACAGGTAACAGTGACTTAAATTAATTTGTTTACCAGGCTGTAACGTTAATGCTATGAAATGTTCAGTTCCGTAAACAGTGGTTAAAACATTATCATAGACTATCAAATAAGATGAAACATGAACTTACATTCTCTGCTTTCTATCATCTTCATCCAGATTTAGCTGATGAACCACACACTTAGATTGTAGCTCTTTATACTCTTTAAAGGGGAACTATGCAGTTTGTTTAGCTTAATTTACTTCACAGCTTCGGAGTCATTGGAATATGAGTTTTTCTGGGGCAAATAGTGGCCATCTCCCTTCACCCTAGCGTCTGTGAGCAGAAAAAACAGCCTTGCAACAATGGCGCGTAAAGGGGGAACTCAAGGTCAAGCTGAAAGAGGCAAAGGAGGAATACAGAAGGAAGGGAGAGCAGCTGCAGGAGAACAGCATGATGCAGGTCTAGTCTGGGAGGGCAGGAAACCATCACAGGCTGCAAGAGGAGCAGTAGCATAGTGGAGGGAGATGTGGGAAAACCAGCTCAACCACTTCTACAACAGGTTTGATTGCCCTGCTCCTGCTGCATTGGCCTGCCCAAACCCAACACTCACCCCTCCCCCATGCTGCTACCACAATCTGCTTTCAGACCTACGTGTAAAGGCTGAAGGGGGGGGGGGGTTGTGGGTGCTGGCGTCTTGTTTGTGCGATACACTACAGACCCTGAATATTTCACAATTATTTATTAATTTAATAAACACTGTTCGGCTAAATATTTTAAACGTGCGCAAAACTGATGAACCCAGCATCGGTGCGTCACATAAATTAAAACACAAATTGAAGCAACAACTTGACCATTGGAAAATCCTACCACAAAACCTTTCTATAGGCCTGCAACGTTTATGACATAAAAAGTGGAATATGAACGCATTTCATCACACCTGACAATTAAACGGAGCTGTGGCTGTTCGCGATTTAACTGATTCTTGAGAGCGAGGAGCGGGATATTTGCGCGGCTCAGCTCCGCTCACTAGCTCTGATTCGGAGGCATATCACTTATGTAAAGATTATAAAAACTGATTATTTTTCGATTTATGGCAGGTTTCTTATTATTTTCTTAATGCGTTCTGCGGAGAAGGGAGACTGGCGTTGGTCCCGGTTTGGAATGAAAGGGAGAAAATAGGACAGAGTAACATGGTGGACTACTTTTTTTTTTTTTTGACGATGTAGTTAAAGCGGCAGGCATGTTTTGCCAAGGCGGCCGCCTTGACTGCAAAGTGCTGTGGGAAACCCTGTAACCCTGCAGACTGCATCAAATCGACGGCGTACCCCCACAGACCCCTCTGCGTCACCGCAAAACCCCCCCGGTGAGCTCACCTCCAAAAATGTGTAACCTCAAGGCGACGCAGACCACAAGGATTGTGATTGGTCAACTCGTCCTGTGTGTTTATAGTCGTTGTTTCAAGCAGCCGTAGCAACATGCTAGTTCACTGACATAAGCTTTGCAAATAAACTCAGAAATATTTTGGTTACAATGACAAGGTTATGTTTGAAAAGTGCTTTGTGCCCCCCCAATATTCAAAAAGGGAATCTCTCCCATCATCACGGCGTATCAGGTCAGAGGAGAGCTGAGGAGACTTCGCGCCAGGATAGCAGCCGGCCCAGACCGAGTGTGTCCTTGACCAGGGGTTCCCAACCTTTTTCATTACACGGACAACAGTTGACATATTTCTTGTGAGAGATAGAGATATTTCTCTATTTTGTGAGAGGTGGTGCTGATCATATTACCGGGAACATTTTAAAATTCTGGCTGTTAAATACACCCTTTTACTGTAATGTAGTTTGGAAGGGGCAGAAATACCCTAATAGAGCAAGCAGGGCCCGTCTTCTGACTCAGGTGACGTGAACATTGGCTACCTGCATAAGGTTATCACTTCACTGCTGCTTGACACTACCCAGCATGCAGACATATTTCCCGTTAACAGTGGAAATGTTAGCAATTGCGTTTGGTAAATGGAGACGTAGATCATCTCCCTAATTCATTTCAATGCAACAGCCCACATTATGCACTCACTTCAGTGAGAGGAGTGAAATAAATGTATTTTAAATCTGTCATTGCCATAGGCTATTTGCTATGATATGCTACTGTTAGGCCTACAAGTCGCGATTTCCATATTTTAGTGCAGTGAATTAGGGCTATCCAATCACTATGCTGTTTTCATGAACATTACAGGAGTCCACTTCATTCATTGTTTTAAATATCGTTGCTTCTAGCCAACCCACGAGTGGTTCAGTTAGTCAGTTTCACTTGCGCAGACGCGCATACACATTGAATGAGCACCCATAGCCTACCACTACCACCTAATATTATGCCTCTATATTTTATGAATTAAGAACTATTTATTGATCAGGGAAACACTTAGTTTCTTTTTCTTTCAGTCCGCGTGTTCCATAACACCATTCAGTTGTGCTGCAAATTAACAGAAATAAGCACCGGCATAATCTAGCCTAAATTCGTGGCTCAGTGGACCAGTAATCTACAGTACTTGTCAAGAAGGCTGATAGTTTGAAGATCATAGACCATATGTCATAGACAGAGAAAGCCTATGCGGTTGCTTCGTAAAGTACGTTTTTTTTTTCGCGGACCGGATAGGTCCAGCCCACGGCCCGGCACCCCCATCCTAGACTGCTCAAAGCCTGTGCTGTGGAACGGGGGGAGCCTCTGCAGCATGTCTTCAACCTGAACCACCGACTGGGAAAGGTATAGCATTGTGGAAGACATCATGTCTCATCCTAGTTCCTAAGAAGCCACATCCCAGTGAGCTAAATGACTTCAGGCCAGTCGCTCTAACATGATGAAGACGATGGAGCGACTGCTACTTCACATCCTCATACCACAGGTCAGCCACTCACTCAACCGGATCCAGTTTGCATACCAGGAGAAGGTGGGCCGTGGAGGATGACATCATATACCTACTGCACGAGTGCTGTATCCGAAAGGGCAGAGTCAGCTTTTATTTCCTGAGGAGGCTGCGGTCATTCGCTTCCGGTGCCCCTTTCGCTTACGGCACCCTCGATATTGGCAGCCTTTTCTGTAGCTTGTCTGTTACATGTCTGTTTTTTTTTTACTTCTTTCTTTTTTAGCTTTTTTACGCCTTGCATATATATATTCTATCCTATGGATACAGCTACGATTAAACTGGATCACAGCAGTATAGTAAAAACCTTGTTTATTCAAGGGAACAACTGCTCAGACTAGGACAATGGGACATGCCGGCACTGTGCACCCCATCCCAGAGAAATTGAGCCATAACCGGATGCAGAGCCGGAGCTAGCGTGAGGGCTAGGCTACTCAGTGCCTGGTTTCTTCCACATACGCCGTTGGGAATTGTGGCCAAATAGTTCAGTCTTTGTTTCATCAGACCAGATGATTTTACTTATCATGTTCTGAAAGTTGTTCAGGTGCTTTTTGGCAAACTCCCGGCAAAAAATGGCTTCCATTTGGCCACTCTACCATAAAGGCCTGATTGGTGGAGTGCTGCACTGATGGTTGTCGTTCTTTACACTTCTCTCATCTTCTCAAGTGAACTCTGGATCTCATTCATAGTGACCATTGGGTCCTTGGTTACCTGTCTGACTAAGGCCCTTCGTCCCGGATTACTCAGTTTGGCTGAGCTGCCAGATCTAGGAAGACAGTTGGTTGTTCCAAACTTCTCCATTTGAGAATGATGGAGGCTACTGTGCTCTTGCACTTTCAATGCTGCAGAAGTGTTCTTGCATCCTTCCCCAGATCTGTGTCTTCACACAACCCTGTCTCGCAGGCCTACGGACAATTCTCTCGACCTTGTGGCTTGGTTTTCACTCTGACATACACCATCAACTGTGAGACCTTATATAAAGAGATGTGTGCCTCTCCTAATAATGTCCAGTGAATTCATTAGGCACAGGTGGACTCCAATCAAGTTTTAGAAGCATCACAAGGACCATTGATAGAAGTAGGACGCACCAGAGCAAGTGTCATAACAAAGGGTCTGTGGTCGGTTGCACAAAGCACCTTAAGTTTTTTCCCTTAAGTATGACCCTTAAGGCTTAATTTCTCCTTAGGTAAGGGATTTACTTAAGGGTGTTGCACAGAATACCTTAAAATGTTTCCTTAGTTAAGGAGAAACGTTAAGCGATTTACTGCATTGAAAGGGATTTTCCGGCACGAAAATTCTATAGTTTCCACGAAGATTGTACTAGCTGCCTTTGCCACGATGCCGTTATCTGTGTCCAGGGGTTCATAATCCATCCATGCCATGCCTATGTCCGTCAAAAGTTTGGAATAACCTAATTGACTGACCTAACTAACGACTTGTTTGTGATTTTTACAGTTTTTTCTGATTGCTTAAGCACATTTTTTGTAACTATGGCTTTTTTTGCAAAACTCTACACACAAATGGCAAAACCTCTCACCCAATCAGCAAAACATTGCAGTTGTCTTGCAAAAGCCAACACACCTTGCTTAACTCTTCACACCTTCGTAAAAATGGTGTCTTCGTATCTAACAGTAAACACAAGCCATCACAATAGTAAGCACACAATGTGCCAACAACACACTGATGGTATGAATAAAAAACACATCTGGCTTTTGCTTTCTCTGTGCACAAGGTAGACTATGTCAGTTTGAGGTCATACTTTTGTCATAGTTCAAACATACAGGGATCCAAACTTCAAGTATTAGTGTTTATTTACACACATTAAAACAAACACAAGTGTGTTTTTCCAAGTCAAAACACAAAATAGCATTTCACTGAGACAACACAAATCAGTCTACATCGGGTTGTCTCTCTCAAAATTCTGTCTACATCACATGCAATGTCCTAGTCCAAAGCACCGGGAAAAATATATTCTGGAATGACGTATCCAGGCCTGACATGACAATATCCCCACATGTAGACTGTTTTTTTGTCTGTAAAAGGGCTATTTCTTTCTCTTCTCACTCTTCCTGCTCACTCCATTGTACCCATTGTACATTACCTGTGGCTTATTTATAGTGCTTAGGCTGATTGCAAAGTGAACTAATTATCTAAAACAGTTTTCACACACTGTAAAATCTAACACTTGTGTAAACTTGCATTAACCTTGTTTCCTTTACTTTCAGCAACAAATGTGTGCATCTTAATGATTTGAGTAAAGTAACAGTTACTTCCATGTTGAAAAAAGCATGTTACTTCATAATAAGACTGAGGTCAACTTGTCTGAGACAAGTAACCTCAACAGTGACAAATTTCTACCATTAGGAGGCGAACTTGCGCGTATTTCTGCAGGGAAGAAGAAGAAGAAGAAGAAGTGGGAGCATGCAAGGAAGACGTTAACGTTACTGTGCTGGAGTGATTTGAATTTTCGCCCTCTCAGTTTGCTCTTCCGAAGAGTCGTTGTTGAAAGCATTCAGAAGATAAAAAATAAACATCAGACCTTTTCCTTTCGGAAGACTTTGTGGTAAGCTGTAAGGATATACATGTTGGTGAACTGTTTTTATTTTGCCCAGGCATGTTTTTGGTTCGAAGGAGCTAACATTAGATCGATAACCCCCTTCCCCCCACCACACCACAGATGTTTTGCATTAACAGTTGGATAAATGAATGTGTAACTTTAACTACTAGTAAATTACTGTCCAATTCAAAGTTGGCAGCTAATTTAGAATTTTAAAGCAGGAGGTAGTGAATACAGAATCAAAGTTAAGGTTAGCAGGTTAGAAGATGGTAGTGTAAGCATGCAGTGGAAATGTAAGCATTGCATTTTTTCGGCAGACAAAAGAGGTCAGTTATTTAAGCATTATCGTCTAAGACATGGCGGGTATTCGGCAACAACCAATACCTTGTCTTCATATGGATTGTTTATGCACTTTTCAGTCATATGGGGAGCCCTGCACTGAAGCAGATTTTTTCATACATGTGCGTAGTCATTTGAAATTAACATTCCATGCCCATATGAAGGCTGTGATTTTCATACTAGTGTGTATTCAACATTTAAAGGAGAAGTTCGGTATGATATTGATCTAAAGTGTGTTGAAACATGATACCTTGAACTTTTGTCTCATAGCTCATCTCGGCTTGTCCCCTGCACTCCGAAATCTGGCGCTATTAGCCGATGCTACCAACAGGTTTCCGATGGGGGTGCCTCGGGCATCGGCCTAGCCATGCAAATAAATCACTGGTTTACACCATTTACGGTAAGTGGTAAGTTTCCATGGATGTAATACAATGCTGAAAATTGCTTGTATGTTTCTAAATCTTTTGTATCATTTCATGCTGATGACATCCTCAAGAGATCAACACAAAGCTTGGATTACTTGCAGCAGCATTACCGTTAATTTATTTTATATTTCAACAAGGTACAGTTTGGACGCTAATAACTAATTAGTCATATATTTAACTGTTGTCTTTGTGTTTCTATTTGTTTTACAGGTTACTGATGGTGAGGATGTGTGGGCACAAGTCTCCTTTGGGCTGTTGACGGTCATTGATGATGACACACTGGTTGATCCAACTCTTATCCACCTGGAGCCAGTGTCTACAGCCATCATCATTGAGGGGAGGCTGGTAATGGATGGTCTCAAAAGTTTGCCTGAGGCACTCTGCATCTTGTTTGGGTTATCATATGCCTTACACCTTGATTACCCCAAGTCAATGAAAAATACATTGAATTTCATTCAAAAGGTGATGCTTGGTTTGGGTCAGAACAAGCTACCACCAAAATGGCAAAGTCTTAAAAATCTTCTGCTGAGATGTTTTCTATTTTTTGAGCTTATATGGTTCTAAACTGAAAGGAGAATTCTGGTGTGATATTGACCTAAAGTGTGTCTCAAAGTGTGTCTCATAGCTCATTTCGGCTTGTCCCCTGCACTCCGAAATCTGGCGCTAGCTAACCGATGCTACCAACAGCTTTTTCAATGGGGGTGCCTCAGCATCGGTCTAGCCAAGCAAATAAATCACTGTTTTACACCATTTACGATGCTCAAAGTATCTCCACACTTAATTGGTAAACTTAATTCTGTGGAAATGCATGGATTCCAGTTGCTGCTACTGGAAGCAACTGGAATACATGCATTTCCACGGAATTATTTTTGGAATCTGATCCCTTATCATACCTGTTCATTCGTACTCGTCGCTCGACTTATCGTGACTAAATTCAAGATGGCTGCGAACGGTAAACTTCCTTAAGGTACTGTCTGTATAAATCGTCTTGTAAATAAACTACCAGTGCTTTTTCCAAGTTCTCAATGTCTCGTTTTAAATGTCAGGGCCCTCGGAAGTCTACCAATGAAGTGTGGAGATATTTTGAGCCTCATAAATGCTGTGAAACAGTGATTTATTTGCATGGCTAGGCCGATGCCGAGGCAACCCCATTGAAAAAGCTGTTGGTAGCATCGGCTAACTAGTGCCAGATTTCGGAGTGCAGGGGACAAGCCGAGATGAGCTATGAGACATACGTTCATATTCTGCATCATGTTTCAACACACTTTAGGTCAATATCATACCGGAATTCCCCTTTAAGTCTGTGGTGGTAAGTCATTTAGAATTTGGCCCTATAAATTGGTGGCCCGATTAAGTTTTAAGAGATGTTTAAAGGGATATTCCACCATTTTAGGAATTACACTAATTTTTTCCATTTCCCCTTGAGTTAAACGATTGATTTTTACCTTTCTCCAGTTCATCCAGCCGTTCTCCGAGTCTGGAGATACTAGTTTTAGCTCCATCCTAGCATAGATCATTGAATCTGACTAGACCATTAGCTTATCACGTTTAAAAGTGACTAAGATTTCCAGGAATTTTCCTATTTAAAACTTGTCTCCTTTCAAGTTAGAAAGTGTAATAAGACCAACGGAAAATTAAACGTGCCGATTTTCTAGGCTGATTTGACATGGAACTATACTCTCATTCCAGCGTAATAATCAAGGAACACCATGGGCACAGCAGCACAATGATATCATGCAGCACCTGAAAATAGTCACTGTAGGCTAACTTCCAGCAACAAAGTTGAGCTGCAGCAGACGAATCGGTTAGTGACTGGATTATTACGCCTGAATGAGAGTATAGTTCCATGTCAAATCAGCCTAGAAAATCTCTACATTTGATTTTCCATTGGTCTTATTACACTTTCTTACTTGAAAGGAGACAAGTTTTAAATAGGAAAATTACCGGGAATCTTAGTCACTTTTAAACGTGATGCTAGCAGGCGAGATGCTAATGGACTAATTCGATTCAATGATCTATGCTAGGCTGGAGCTAAAAGTGGTATCGCCAGTCTCAGAGAACAACTGGATGAACTGGAGAAAGGTAAAAATCAATTGTTTAACTCAAGGAGAGGTGGAAAATGAGTGTAATTCTCCAAATGGTGGAATATCCCTTTAAGAAGACAGTATTTTTCATGTATTGTGTTAATTTACGTTAGACTACTGTGTTGATTTTTATATGGTACAGGCTACTGAGATACTTAAAGATTTTTATAAAATGTTCAAGGAGAAAAAAGGAAGATGTAGGTTGTTGCTACAGCTAAATTGTGCCATTTAAGACATTTTAAGATGTTTTTTTTTTATTAAAACAACACAATTTTGTTGTTTTTACAAGAATAATAAATAATTCAAAGCCATATTTGTACGTGATGCAGTTGTAAATGTCATTATTTTAGAATAGAGCCTATTTTTATTCAAACTTGTGTATATGAGTAATATTTACTTGCTAAATTGAAGGCAATCGGTTTCCATGGTTTCACCAAGTAAGATTAACTTGCTGTTCAAGTAACTGTTACTACATATTCCAGATATGAGGAATTGGTTGATTAGTTACCTCAACTTCAGAACATGAGTTTTATGAATGAAAACTAAAGTACACTTCACTTGCAATACCTAGGTAGGTTAAAGAGGAATTTGCTGTAGTGTTAATACACTACACTAAGGAATTGCTTGTAAGCTCAGTTTTAGAATCCCAGTCCACTTTAGTCTGATTTTTCAAGGCAATCGGTTTCCATGGTTTTTTTAAGTAAGGTTTACTTATTGGATTTTACAGTGCATGAGAAAGTGTGCCAGAGAGTTGGCAAAATAGTGTAAATAATAGCCATTGTGCCTACAGTTGTGCAAAGTGTGTGTTACAAAATTGCAAACTGAGTGCAAAGCAGTGTTTGTGCTTTTAGTTTTGCGAACTCAGTGAGTGGTTTTGCCATTTGTGTGTAGAGTTTAGCAAAAAAAGCCATAGTTACAAAAAATGTGCTTAAGCAATCAGAAAAAACTGTAATAATATTTTTGCATTAAAATGTATTGAAATTCTTTTTGGGGGTCCCTCAGACCCCACCACAGATTTGGTCCCCCCCAATGTTGACATCATGACTATGGCCTTTGACAAGATTTCGGAAAGATTCTTGAAAGATTGTAGTCTTGTAACTATGCCCCCCGTTCAAGCTTTACTCAAAAGACTCCAATCTTTCAAGAATCTTTCCCAAATCTTGTCAAAGTTGTTTGGTGTAAGGAGGCCATTAGTTGCCATAGGTAGTTAGCTTCAATTACATTTTTTTCTGAATGCTTAAACACAACCGTGATTCTTATAGCACAATTTGTAAAACTATTAATACTTATAGCAAAACCACTCACTGAGTTCGCAAAACTAAAAGCACAAACACTGCTTTGCACTCAGTTTGCAATTTTGTAACACACACTTTGCACAACTGCATGTAGGCACAATCCACTGCTTTACACTCAATTTCCAAATGATCAACACACTCCTAGCAAATCTTTACACATGTTTGGCTATTATTTACACTATTTTGCCAACTCTCTGGCACACTTTCTCATGTGAAAACTGTTTTAGATCATTAGTTCACTTTGCAATCAGCCTAAGCACTATAAATAAGCCACAAGTAATGTGGGTACAATGGGAGCAGGAAGAGTGAGATGAGTAAGAATTAGAGGAGGCCGAAGAATAGGACGTGGAGGTGAAGAAGTAGGAGGAAGAGGATGAGGAAGAGGACGCGGAGGTGAAGAAGTGAGAGGGAGAGGATGACAAGGAAAATGAGGTGAAGTTAGAGGAAGAGGACAAGAAGGAGCAAGAGAAGGACGAGGAGGGGGAAGAGGAAGAGTACGAAGAGAAAGAAATAGCCCATTTACAGGCAAAAAAATTAGTCTACATGTGGGGATATTGTCATGTCAGGCCTGGATACGGCATTCCAGAATATATTTTCCCCGGTGCTTTGGACTAGGACATAGCATGTGATGTAGACAAAGTTTTGAGAGAGAGGACACAATGTAGACTGATTTTTTACGTCTAAGTGAAATTGCTATTTTGTGTTTTGACTTGGGAAAACACCTTTTTGTTTGTTTTGATGTGTTTAAATAAACACCAATACTTACAATGTACAATACATACAAAAGTTTGGATCCCTGTATGTTTACAGAACTATGAAAAAAGTATGACATCAAACTGACATAGTCTACCTTGTGCACAGAGAAAGCAAAAGCCAGATGTGTTTTTTATTCATACCATCAGTGTGTAGTTGGCACATTGTGTGCTTATTATTGTGATGGCTTGTGTTTACTGTTTGATACAAAACACAATTTTTACAAAGGTGTGAAGAGTTGAGCAAGGTGTGTTAGCTTTTGCAAGAGAACTACAATGTTTTGCTGATTGGGTGAAAGGTTTTCCTATTTGTGTGTAGAGTTTTGCAAAAATAGTACATAAAATGTGTTACAAAAAATGTGCTTAAGCAATCAGACAAAACTGTAACACCCGGATCTCCTTATATGGGCAAAGATGGCCGTTTTGGTTATTTTTTGTAGGCGAACTTCAGAGGTCTAATCCCCCATAGATATTAGAAAGCTAGATACCACATTGTCTGTAGAGTTCTATTAGGTGTCATCGTAAACGCGGCCGCCATATTGCTGGGGGCAGCACCTTTATTGTCTATGGGCAACACTTGCAGGCAATCACAGACACCTGTCTGATTTCCGGTCAGAGTCACATGCTCCTCCATTGGCCTCCAGTGATTGTTGCCCCCACCAAGATGGCGTCGCTATTTACGTACGTTCTGGAGCCCAATGTGGTATAGCTTTCTAATATTTATGTATTCACCTTATTCACCCGGCGGCCAGAACGAGGCTACAGGGTACACTTGCCATCACACTTCAGTCCAGCAGATGGTGGCAATTCGCTCCGTTTGCTAACTTCCAAAAACACTATCGCTATCACAGGCATGAGGTAAGTAGGCTACAAATGATTAATATTACACGCAAAGTGCAGGATGAATATTAATAATGAATGAATGACAAATAGATTTGATATGGACTTGATCTCTCTCCCAGGGGCATTATTATGGGGTGGACAGGGGGGACGTGTCACCCTAAACTCCCTAAACGGTGGTGTTTGCCCCTACCCTGGAAATCCAGAGTTCTCGCGAGAGCACAATGGAATTGTCTCTGCAAGACACTCAGCCAATGAGCAATGATGCAGGTTACTTTTACCCCGATATCCCGGGGAACCAGCTAAACTGATGAAGACAGCGCTGCAACGTTGGGGGACAGTACACATTAGTCGTAGTGTTATCCGATTGCGTCGAAGTCCGAAATCATTCAGAGTAAACATGGTCTAGTGTTATCCAATGGCGTGCAGTGAGATTTTTAAATGCATGCTTGTTGCCGCCCCTTGAGTTGGGCCATTACATTGTTCGTGGCCAGACCCTTAATCTTTCTAGATTACCAGGGTCTGGATTTTCCAGGCTAGTTTCCCCCCCCCTGTGTGTAACTGTGTGTAATTGTGCGGGGGTGTTTTTCATCCCCATTTTAAATAATTGTATGTATAGCGGTGCTACTATTATTTTATTAGGGATATATAAAATGTTGTTAATAATGGTGAAATGTATGTTGCTTTATTGTTTCTATGTATGTGTATGATAAGTGTTTAATTGTACATGTGCTGAGCAGATTCCCCCGTCATAGCGGTATCAACCAATTGGCTGGCTTTATTTAAAGCAAGGCTTTTCTGCCTTGGTGGGAGAGTCTTGTGAGAGAGTCTGAGGGGTGTTAGGTTGTATACGGAGTGTTGAATTCATTGCGCTATTGGAAGCAAGAAACCGGTTGGTTGATTTTGGTTGGTTGGTTGGTTGCCATTGTGCCGGAACACGTATTTTTTAGCACTGTAAATAAACCTGCACTTCTCACCACAATCCACGGTTGCTGTTTGCGGTGTCTTCACCCCATCACCACCCAACCTCAGTGTGTCCTTGTCGCCACCATCCTGTGTGGATGTGGGCTGCAAGGCCCATATTTTCACAGGCAGAGACAAATCAGTTCTAACTACTGACCAATGATTCTAGCGGTGGGCTCCTCAAGCAAGATAGCCTAAACAAAAACGAGATTGCAAAAGGAAAGCAGATAGAAAGTACTGAAACAAATATACTACGCACAGTTTTCAGGTGCACAAGGTCTTACATGATTGTTGGCTTCTGGTGATAGCCTTCTAATCACTGAAGAAAGGTTATGGAGATAGGCCTAACAAACATTCTGAAAACGAAAGGCATAGCAGGCTACTCGGAAGGTACAGCAAAGAAAAATATTCAAACAGCAATATAATGCGCTTTTCAGCGCAGAGTAATCAACCAGGCCCTAAAACGCTAGCAGGAAACCGGAAATTTGTGAATTCTCCCGATTATCACTCCGCTTTGATCAAGGCAATGAGGATAGCGAAACATGGCTGCCACCATACAGGCGACTCGAATGGCAGATTCTACACTTACAAGAATATTTTGATTTGTTGGTGGAAGTACTACACATGAATGAGCACATGTGTTTGGAAGAAGAAAAATGGGTTTTTGCTAAGAGTCAACCTAAAAAATTACACAATGTAGCTTTAAAGGTTATATCAGTGATGGCGGGGTAACGTCACTTCTGTTGACATTCAAACAAAACAGAGAGCTAGCTCGCTACTCCCTCCCGTGCAATTGAAACTCTCCTGAACTGCATCTCGTCGGTTATTGGTTGGAATCAGAGCATTATAGATAGGGCTCTGGTTGGAACACTTTTGAGTGTTCGCAACACGTGTTGTAGATGCTTCAAAATAGCTCGATGGTGTTATATGCCCCCAACGTTGTCTTCCAGGCAGCGCTGCCACCATCGACTTAAAGGAACACGCCACCCAAAATCAGTAGTAATATATGTTATTACCTTAACTTTCACGAGTTGAGTCATACCTCTCCCGCGCCGGTAGGTGCACTCAAACGCTCTGTCGCGCGGCGCGAATGTGTTAGCATGTTGCTATGCTAGCGGGCTCTGCCGTGGCCGTACAGAGAGGAACATAGCAGTAATCAAACACCTCCATTTTTTCCCTACTTAAATACAGTTGCACGAGTAGTTGATAAAAATGTGTACGTCACACAACATGAAACGTGGCGATTTTCCAAGCGAATAAACAGGAGAACTACAATGTGTGGCGCAATAGGGAGTAGCCTACTTCGACCTAGCGTGGTAATATTATTAACACCTAATTGTAGATCCTATCCACCACAGAGTTTAGAATCCATGCTGGATCAACCCTCAGCCTCTCCCTCCCCTCCGAGCGAGAGAGAGGCACACACACTAGAGATGCGCTGATGGGCTATTATTTCAACCATAACTGCATAGCAAAACTTATCATCCATCAGCCATCCATCAGCACCAAAGTTTGTTGACCAATTTTCAAAACGGCACCCGCCCACCATCCGTTGGTTGTTTTAATGTAGGCTATATGGGTGATGCAGCGCTGCTGACGTGAGGCTAGAAAGCCCTTGCCTGTTCTAGAAAGGCTGACCTAATGCAGCAACTATATTAAAAGGCTGAAGTCGTACATTGGCTAGGCCTATCCCCAGAATATCAGCAGCAAACTCAGTCTCTGTCGCGCAAAACAGTCTCCAAATAAAACGCACATCGGCCTGTTGCCTATTCTGCCAGCTTGTGACAATATATCGTCCAAAATGCTTGATTGCATTGCATTCTCCACATTTTTAGCTAAATTTTCATGTACCACATCAGCATTTTTGTTCAGTGAAACTTTTGTAAATTGCTTTACAATTACCGTCGGGCCCTTGTCAGCAGACTTCGGCTTGCCTCTTGCCACTATTCACTGCTTGTCTTCCGATGTCATTTCTGAGTCATGTTTACACACATTCACCTCCCTAAATAGAACCAACTTGACGTTGACTTCAACCTGTGTTATATCCTAGATGAGACTGGGTTATTTTGTTTAGATATTAGCCTATAAAACACATAATTGTAGCCTACCATTCAGGGAATAGGCATTTAAAAGAGAGACAGAGAGTGATATGACTCAGAAATGACATCGGGCGATGGCAGTGCGAGATGTTCAGAACGTAAGAGCTAAAACTTCTACAAACTCAATAACATCCACAGCGGAAAAAGAAGGTAAGAAAAATAGTCGGAAAACTTAGATGTGTAAGGCAAGCAAGCAAGTTTGGCGGTTGTTACTAAAAATGTGAACATGCACGTTGCACTGTTGTGCGGTGGACTTTCAGAATGAATGGAGTCTGAGCTATAAAATGAATTGCGATGTCTGTCTGAAAAAGACGCGCTCGTGCAGTCAAAATGAATGGGAGTCTTCAGAACAGGCTTGTCAGTCAACCTGACATATAGTAGCCTATAATGTGAATGACTTGTTATTTTATCAAGGATTTCTTTCTTTTTGCAAAAGATATAAAGTACAATAGGAATTAATTAGGCCAGGAGCATGCTGAAATTATGTGGCAAATTGCGTTTTTTATTACAATGATAAAATTGTAAAAGGACGTGACCGAAGCTGAGGCAAGCCAGGCAATAGGCATATAGGCCCGACGGTAATTGTAAAGCAATTTACAAAAGATTCACTGAACAAAAATGCTGATGTGGTACATGAACATTTAGCTAAAAATGTGGAGAATGCAATGCAATCAAGCATTTTGGACGATATATTGTCACAAGCTGCATGGCAGAATATAGCAACAGGCCGATGTGCGTTTTATTTGGAGACTGTTTTGCGCAACAGAGACTGAGTTTGCTGCTGATATTCTGGGGATAGGCCTATAGCCAATGTAGGCTACGACTTCAGCCTTTTAATATATTTGCTGCATTAGATCAGTCTTTCTAGAACAGGCAAGGGGTTTCTAGCCTCACGTCAGCAGCGCTGCATCACCCATATAGCCTACATTAAAACAACCAACGGATGGTGGGCGGGTGCCGTTTTGAAAATTGGTCAACTAACTTTGGTGCTGATGGATGGCTGATGGATGATAAGTTTTGCTATGCAGTTATGGTTGAAATAATAGCCCATCAGCGCATCTCTAGTGTGTGTGCCTCTCTCTCGCTCAGAGGGGAGGGAGAGGCTGAGAGTCGATCCAGCATGGATTCTAAACTCTGTGGTGGATAGGATCTACAATTAGGTGTTAATAATATTACCACGCTAGGTCGAAGTACTCCCAAGTGCTATTGCGCCACACATTGTAGTTCTCCTGTTTATTCGCTTGGAAAATCGCCACGTTTCATGTTGTGTGACGTACACATTTTTATCAACTACTCGTGCAACTGTATTTAAGTAGGGAAAAAATGGAGGTGTTTGATTACTGCTATGTTCCTCTCTGTACGGCCACGGCAGAGCCCGCTAGCATAGCAACATGCTAACACATTCGCGCCGCGCGACAGAGCGTTTGAGTGCACCTACCGGCGCGGGAGAGGTATGACTCAACTCGTGAAAGTTAAGGTAAGAACATATATTACTACTGATTTTGGGTGGCGTGTTCCTTTAAAGGCACCTTATCCTAAACCTAGCCCTAACCTATGCCTAACCAGGCAGCGCTGCCTTGAAGACAACGTTGGGGGCATAAAACACCAAGAAACCTTCAAAATATATCTGGCTGAGCTTGATTGGGTTTTCATAAAAAAAAATCCCCTTAAGGTTTTGACTGCCTCATTATTACTCGCGTTACTTAAAAAGTTGTAGGAAATCCTGTTTGTCGGCTTCTTGTTGACCCCTGAAAAATCAATCCGGAATGAAACCGGTTATTCAGGCAGGTCAAACAAATTCCGCCTGTGTCACCGCCTTTGCTTCAACGTCACTTGCTAGCTAAGCGACTTGCAGTCGTCGGGAGGTCCGTAGCTAACCAAGCTGTATTTATAAAGCAGGGCTAGCGAGCTAGCCCCCTTCCCCCTCTCCCTATTAACAACATTCTTTTTTACAGTAGACAACGCACAATTAATATATTTTTACATCAAGACATCAACTTTACAATGAAGAAGCAAAGGAACACAGTTTTTGGACTTGCGGTCAGTTTAATTGCGATCTGTTCCTGTTCAGGATTCTACCTTCCGGGTTTGGCTCCAGTTAGTTTCTGCGAAAAGAGCACAGATGAATGTCAGGTAAGAATTTACGGATATTGTCTTATTTCATACTTAGAAATCGTGTGCATTAGAAAATGTGATCAAAGTTGGTTAGTATGTTGAGCACATGTCCAGGAAATCCAGTGTTGAAGTGAAATGTACCTCTTGCTAGCAAGCTAGCTAGGATAGCTAACGTCATCTGATAATAGCTAACATAGCCTAGAAGCTACCTGACGGTTTTGTAGTGACTATTTCAGGTGGACACTGGACAGCCAGTGATGCTTGAGTCATGAATGAGGTTAGGCCGTAGGGCAGGTATCAGCAACTACGCCAAATACCACATGAATCAATCACGGATGAATAGAGCTGTGCTGGGAAGTGCGATTAAATGCCAAAACCTGGTCCAATGTATACCAGCTAGCTTCTAACTGACAATAGCCTCATAAGAAGATCCCATTAACGTAAATGTTAACGTTACTTAGCACTTAGGTAACTTTAGCTTAATATCAAAATTTCCCCGCACATTTTAATGCAATGCCAGGTAACGTGTGCAAAACGTATGCAAAATGGCATTAACGTTGAGGCAAAATAGTGTACGCAAAATTCACGTGAGATGACTATCCGTTTTCTCATCTCTAGTATTTCTAATGCTACTAACGTTACATTACCTGCTCGAACAGCATCAAAAGTTTTGGTGGATGTAACCACTGATCTATAATGTATCTTGTGTCTAACTTATGTCTTTCACCATACGATTTTAGAGCGATTTCAAAGCCGGCAACTAATTTTTCAAAGTCTAAATGAAATCATGGGAGTTTTACTGGAGTCGCGTCGCGCTCCGCCCAATGTTTCTCAAACTTCACGGACCACCTAGCTAAAAAAACACCAAAAAAAAAAAACAGTTGATCTACTTCAACAGTATATTACACAATAGGCCTACTCACTGAACCACCTTGTTTATTGTCTTTGCACCTTGCTTATTGTGTCAGAGATTCATATGATTTAAATCGGCAGAGTTGCAGAACTGTTTGGATTTACATACAAGTTGGTTCAATATTACAAACAACTCATGGTATTTTTTACCACTTCTGCTCGCGGACCACTTGAGATAGCTTGCGGACCACCAGTGGTCCCCGGACCACACTTTGAGAAACTCAATCAGATCGTTTTTTGTGTGTGTAAATTAAGCTGCCAATCTCGGCGGTTTTAAGTCAGTCCAAGTCAGTCTTTTTCTAGTCTTGGCGTTACGACAATATCATCGTAAGTCTTCTAGTCGTGGATAATATAAAAAATAATAGTGACCTCTCTTCAACACCAAACAGGAAGGGGCAAAGTAGACGACAGTTGTAGATTTGATTATTTGTTATTTCGTGTCTTATAAATTATTAGTCGGCTATTCCACGTGACAGACACAAATATGACTTTGATATGAGTAGGCTATATCGTGGAAATATCTATAGTTGCAGTCTTGTAAATAGTGACCCTGCAAGATCCCTAGTCGTTGCAAAATCGCCTGTGACTTAAACACTCTGACTTGTCTTTAGATGTGAAATTGAAAGGGTCTGAGACTGTAGTCTTTCAAAAATATTTTCCAAATCAGGGTTTCCCGCAGGAAATGTGTTAGTCATGGTGGTAGGTAGGGGGGGGGGGGGGGGGGGGGGGGGTCTGGTATCGGTTGCCATCCGGGGGGGGGGGGGGGGGGGTTCTTGTATCAGTTGCTGTCGGTGTGGGGGGGGGGGGTGTGTTGGCGTCTTGTTTGTGCAATACACTACAGACTCTGTATATTTAACAATTATTTATTAACAAAGTAACAACACCAAACAAACTATACAACAGTATACAAATATTTCAAAATATTTGTGTAATTTGTGCAATTTTAACTAAGACTATTACAAACTATAGAACAAGTGCAAAAGAAAGTGCAAAACAACAAAATGTGCAAATGTGATCAGTCACTACTTATGGCAGAGCTGACAACTAGCATTGTTACAAGCCATCATCCTTGGCTTTAAAAAGATAATTTCAAGGGCCCTTTGGTAATTGCACTGTTTTACTATTGGACCATTAAAGGAATTATCCCGAGTAAAATGCACTTTAGATCAATTTACGGATGATTGGGAGTACATACGTTGAGTTGACATCCAAATCATGTCATTCGGATGTGTTTTGAGAAAGTTTGATGTTACCGTTTTTAGTCAAAGCTCGTTAGCGTGGAAGTGAGAAGGGCATATTATTTCGCCGCTACAAAACGCTATTTTTATACCTCTTCTACAGTTCCAAACAACATTGCACTTACGTGGTAGTGAGTAGAGGGTCCCTAAAGCCAAACCGAAGTATCCCGAGGTCTTTATGTGGTCGGATAGAGAGTCCAGAATGAATTTCATCAAGCCAGTACCTTTCCGGAAATGTTGCCATCTTTGCTGCCATCTTTAGGGGAAAGTCCGTAGGAGTCGATTGCCAAGTGTGCTCTGGAAATTCACAATTTCGTCGCCGTTTAAAAAAAAAAAAAACATAGTCCAGCATTTCTTTTGAAATTTAAATGAAGTTGTATGGACTGGACTATGTTTTTTTTTATTTTTTTAAACAGCGACGAAATTGTGAATTTCCAGACCTGGTACTCCCAATCATCCGTAAATTGATCTAAAGTGCATTTTACTCCGGATAATTCCTTTAATGCTTATCTTCATGCAGGCTGTCAGACTGTTGACCTGCAGCCTGTTCCGCAAGTCTGTCCTGATCTATACACCGAGAGTGAATGAAGTTAGATTAGACGCGCAAGTCACCACTGGGCTGAGAGCAGGTGGCTGTTTCCTCGGCCGCTTCTCCGGTCAAATTTGCGTCAGGTCAATTTAGCTCCCCGGTCCCAAAGAACTAAGAGCAACAGCAATATATTTCACTCAGAACATTTATTTTAAAAGACTGCAACACTGATAGTGCAACAACAAACAAGCTTGGCAACGTTAACTAAAGGGATCAGTCGGGATTAATTGCCAAAAGAACGAAAATGACAAATCACGCAGTCGGATAAATATTTTAAACTTGCGCCAAACGGATGAGCCCAGCATCGGTGCGTCGCATAAATTAAAACACAAATTGAAGCAACAACTTGATCATTGGACAATCCTACCACTAAACCTTTCCATAGGCCTGCAACGTTTATGACATAAAAAGTGGAATATGAACGCATTTCATCACACCTGACAATTAAACGGAGGTGTGGCTGTTCGCGATTTGACTGATTCTTGAGAACAAGGAGCGAGATATTTGCACCGCTCAGCTCCGCTCACTAGCTCTGATTCGGAGGCATATCACATACGTAAAGATTATAAAATCTGATTATTTTTCGATTCATGCCACGTTTCTTCTTATTTTTTAATGCGTTCTGCGGAGAAGGGAGATTGGCGTTGGTCACGGTTTTTTTTGACGACGTAGTTAAGGCGGCAGGCTTGTTTTGCCAAGGCGGCCGCCTTGACTGCAAAGTGCTGCGGGAAACCCTGCAAGTCTCGGTGTAAGGATGGCATTAGACAAATTATGTAATTGTCTATGTAGGCTACAATTGTACAGAAATGATAAAAAAAAGTTGTGGTAGGCTACGACTAGGGCTGAACGATTTATTGCATTTGCGATAATATCGCGATATGATGAAACGCGATTTTCAAACCGCAAAGGCTGCGATTACGCTTCGTAATATGTGACGTTACGAAAACGCATTTATACTTGCGCTTGCCGACGCGCCACGATTCTTCACACCGACCACTGAAGAAGCAAAAAACGTAAACAAGAGGACCAGCTAACAGTGTCAAGAAAGGTCTGCACAGTAGAACTACTTTGGTTAAATCTAAACCTCTTCATTACCTTTTGCTCGAACCTGCCATGTCCCTGGTTCTAGTTCATAATTCCCCTGTGCTGCTACTCTGGCTGGTAACTTCGTTCACTTGTCCAGCTGATTAAAACTCCACGAGTGTTTAGGCTGCACAGCAGCCATTCACCTGTGCACTGGGGACTTTGTTTACTGGAGTACAGTGACAGTGGGGGCATTTGCGATATCCAAGGGGGTTGGCTGCGCAAACATTTCATCTCAATTGATGCATAATGTTATCCGCAAGTAGTTGACACAACCACTACTGTTCCAACATTAGCTTACCTGCTAAGGCTCTAGGCTACATACATGCTGCTAACTGCTGCTAACTTTGCCTGTTTAAAGAGTTTTGTCTCCGCGATTGGCTTTGTTGTGGTATAAACAAACTAGTTAATTTGCATGCATGCGTATTGCGCTGCGGTGTTGATGACCTAACTAGTGCTGCCACTAACGACTAATTTTCTAACGACTAATCTTTCGACTAATTTTTCGATTAGTCGACTAATCTAAACGACTATTTTTTTTTTTAAATCAAGTGTTTGTTATTTTGTTGTGTACGTTTTATTTTGAACTCAACTAAAGGGAAAACGTAAAATATATATCACCCTACTTTTGTTAGAAGCTGTATTACTGTAAGTAAACTGTTCAAAAACATTATGTATTAAAAAAAAACACCCATTTAAAATGCTAGCTTCAGATCTACAGTAATGTCAGACCTTTGATAGACTTTATTTGTATGCCAGTGTTGCCATCGACATAGACAACTTCTTTGACCTGAGGCCTGGTCATGGCATACTTTGGGGTCATAGGGCCCACCTACATGATCCCACCCCCCATCAAATTATCATTATATCACATCACAATTATTATTGTTATGCTATATTGTTATACATGCACTTCAAAGCAGCCAGTGTTTAAAGTGCTAACATTGTTCACAAAAAGTTTGAAAACATGCACATCAGAGGACTGCTTTACTAATGTAAAATATAATTAGAATAGTTCCATTGCTTTTGCATGGTTGCATGATAAATACTTCTCAAAACAACAGCAATTATATGGGTGTCATCGTTTTGGGATGTCTCCCTCATGCAAGCATCATATAATGGTAGGCAAATGGAAAGAATATTTACATATTTAATTATGCCACAAGCTTTTGGCCACGTTATTCAAATTTGACTATACAATACTCTAGATAGTGTATTATAGTCTGTGCTCTGTTTTTATGGAAGTTGCATAAATCCACATTGTTCTATTAAATGTAGTTTCATAATTAAATAGCTTTCCAATAGGTTGAATTGGAGATTTGCTACCAACGTTATCAAGTGGTTTCAGTTTCTCTCGTGCATTGAATGAACGCTCATACCACCATTTAATTGTATGCTTCTATGTTTGATGACACCAAATTAGCAAGTAATTCCTACTGATTGCAGAAAAGTTTTTCTTTTTCTGTCGGTCCGCGGTTCCTTGATCAATTGCGCAGCAAATTATCAGACGAAGCCCCGGGAATAATTTCACTCCGCAGCAATGTCCACGTTACGGCCGGTGCTGGTCCGCGCGGCCCATAGTTTGAGAAACGCTGGACTTTGAAAGGCGACAGGAGTTGAGGACTTTGCAAATGAGCCTAACATCAGCATGTTCAAAACAAGTAGGCTACAGGCACTTTGCGCGTCTTACCACATAGGTTACTTCACTTTATCAGTTGGCTTGAACGCTAAAAAAAATATGCACCGTGACTTATTGACCATGGGAAATGACGCGCACCTTGATTGTTGATATCACGGGCGGCGGCATGTTCGGTTTAACGTTTTTTTTGTATGAATGAATTACAGTAATGACACGCCGTTGCGTTGTCAACGTGAGACACTTCACTTCACTTATTTCAATTTCCACAATAGGCTACTATATTAGTCAGAGTCTGGACTAGCGTAACCTAGTCGCTTAGCTCCCCCCACTTAGCTCTGCCTAATAATTAGTTCCGCTGAAAGCAGGCAGGCACACAGCTTTGCTGCTGGCATTAACACTTGCGTGCATAGTGGGGTTTAAAACATGCCAAAGTCTTAGTAGCCTGTTTAACATCCAAAGACAGTCATTGTACTTTTCAAGAGTTAATAACATAGAGTTAATATAACATTACAGCCGTGAGACCAAAAATAAATAGGCGGTCAATAGTAAAACGACTCTTCGACTAAAAAAATTGCCGTCGACTAATTTTCATGGTCGATTAGGTCGACTAAGTCGACTAATCGCGACAGCACTAGACCTAACTGTTAACTAACGAAAGAAGATCATATCTACATGAAATAGAAACAAAATAGAAACGTATAAGAATCATTAAATGTTTACAAGGCTGGAAGTTCAACAAATATAGGTCTACTAATGTGATTAAAATAGTTAAATAAAAAATATTTCATTCATCAATCTTATTCAATGACCTAATGCAATCATAACATAGGCCTGGGCTCCAGGAAAGAACAGTTTATGTTTAACTTATCTAATTTTGTGTTGGTCATACTATAGAATGATATATTGCATGTCTTTGTTGAATAAGACAGAAGATAAAGAGCTTAAAAATAATCGCATATCGCATTGCAATTGCAATATTGGTGAGAAAAATCGCAATTAGATTTTTTTCCAAAATCGTTCACCCCTAGCTACAACCCTGATGGTCATTATATTTGCCTCCTTGTTTTTCTCCTCAGACAATAATTCAGCTCTTCGTGAACCGTTTGGATTCGGTGGAGTCAGTGTTGCCCTATGAATATGATGTGTAAGTTGGCATGATGTAGTAAGCTCCTTGGATAACTAATTTTCTGTAAACTTCGACCTGCATCACATCAGAAACATGTTAATTCCCACCAGGTTTGATTTCTGCACAGATGAGAAGGAGAAAAGACCATCTGAGAACCTTGGCCAGGTCTTATTTGGAGAAAGAATTGAGACCTCTCCTTACAAGGTGAGAGGTGACTGTCGGGATCATAGGGAATTGACAACTCTCCTTTCTCTATGTTGTAACTATTTAATGGAGTATCTACACAATGGTCCGCTTGTGTTTATTTTCCGTCTTATTATTGATCCATGGTTTGTTTAAGACCTACACTACTTTCCATATAATTATTATTACAATGATCTATCAGAAATAAATTCTCCCACTTCTTGTCGTTTTTGGAAAGACCTCTTTGGAAGATCACATACAACTTGACAGTGTTATCAAGAGTGTTAGGCAGTATGAGGCAGCACAGTCATATTTCAGCATATATGTCAAATATTACATTTACATTACATTACATTACATTTAGCAGACACTTCTTGACCAAAGTGACTTACATATGTCAGCTATATTACAAGGGATCACATTGTCCCCGGAGCAACTTGGGGTTAAGTGCCTTGCTCAAGGGCACAACGGTGGAAGCCGGGATTTGAACCGACAATTTTCAGGCTACTGCACGCTAGCCCAGCTCCTAAATTACTACACTACCACCGCCCCGGAATGTAGCCGCCGAGCCAGCCAGGAGTCGAACCTAGAATCTTCTGATTCGTAGTCAGACGCGTTATCCATTGCGCATACAAGGATAAATTAATGCAATAGTTCAAATGTGCTGTTGTTAGACCCATGCAGCCATTGCCTACTTTTTAATCATTTGTATGAAGTCCATGTTTGTTATTTTTAGTCCGTTTGAATTGGTTGATGATGTAAGTTTCATTTGAAGAAACATGACTAACGTGATTTATTTCATTTCAGTTGTCATTTAAGAAAGATGAGTCCTGTGTCAAGGTGTGTACAAAATCATATGCCGTCAACAATAAAGACGACAAGAAAAAACTTGATTTCATCAAAAGTGGAATGCAACTCAATTACCAGCACCATTGGTGAGTTTGAATCAGACCCCATGCCCAGGTCTGCCACCTGGTTGTATGTCTGTATTATTTATACAATTCAGGTAGTTTTGTAGCTGTTTTTTAGCAATTTGCAACATGAAGATAAACCTTTGTTGTGGTTGCTTGGCACAGATGTCGATTACTCATGACCTTTGTGATTAAAAAGTGATAGGAAAGTGTTTTGGAGATGTATTAACAGTGTTTTTGTTAACTGAAGGATTGTTGACAACATGCCAGTGACCTGGTGTTATGATGTGGAGGACAGTCAGAAGTACTGCAATCCTGGCTTCCCCATTGGCTGTCTAGTCACTCCAGATGGACGAGCCAAGGATGCCTGCGTCATCAATGTGAGTTTCTTCTGTGCTTTATAATGACTTAATTGTAGCCTGACGTAACCATACTCAATTCTATACAGACCTCAAATGTTGTGGGCAATGTTAAATTTGGGCTGGCCTCCAGGCTAACTTAATTGTATTATCAAACCAACTTGTTGGCAGTTTTAAGGTCATTATAAGCTGGAGCAATACCAGGTCTGAGGCTATTGTATGTTATGCGTTGTTCCTTAGGCCGAGTTCAACAAGAAGAACACGTTCTATGTCTTCAACCATGTTGACATTACCATTACCTACCACAGTGGAGAAAATGAAGGCTGGACAGGTGCCAGATTGGTAGCTGCTACGCTGGAACCCAAGAGGTAGAGAAGTTAATAGCTTGCTCTTCTGTCGGTTGTACTCTTTTTGACAGTCATATGGACTTCCCCATTTGTCTTGAGAAATGTAACCGTTCTGTTCATCTTTTGTTTGATTGTTTTGTTTGTTTTATGACAGTTATAAAAATGATAAAGACAAGCCTACTTGTGATGGTCCACCCATGGAAGTCCCAGGCGATTTCACCAGCAACCTTGATTTAACATACACATATTCCATCAAATTTGAGGTTAGTGATTGAATCACTTTATCAAAATAAGTCAATTATATTTGTGGTTTACATGGACTTCCATGTTCTTGATTTGCTGTGTTTGTAGTACAGACTTTTTAATCTGATAAACCCCTTCCATTTTAGCAAAATAATGCCATTAAGTGGGCCTCCAGATGGGACTATATTCTGGTGTCTATGCCACATACCAACATCCAGTGGTTCAGGTAATGGCCAGTGATCTGGTTTAATTAGTATTTGTTTTTTGTATTGTTAGTGTTGTGCAGAGTCTGCTCCCTTAGTCAGAGTGAATGATTGGCTGTTCTGTGTTTTCTGCAGCATCATGAACTCCCTGGTTATCGTGCTGTTCCTGTCAGGCATGGTGGCAATGATCATGCTGCGGACGCTTCACAAAGACATTGCCAGGTACAACCAGGTGGATCAGGTGAGTTCTCCACAAACCCCAGTCGTATTCCACACAGCACATGGGCGTAGCCTTGGCTTTGCTTACTGTGGGTTGCTAAAAGAAATGCATGCTTATTAATGTGTAGAAATCATCTTTAGTTGGCCCAAGCAGAACATTTCCCTGCAGTCTCTTTGTATACTGGCTGCTGTTTTAGAAAATGCGTGCATGTGTTTAAAGCTTTTTTGAAGTAGTTGCTGTATGTGCAGATAGCCAAGCAATAACCTTTGAAGGAGAAATCCGGCGATTTTTCACATAGATCTCTCTATCTCTCTATTTCTCAAGGTCACTGAGTCGGTATGAAAATGGGGGCACACAGACATGGGGGCTTACAGACATGGGGGCTCACAGACATGTCCCCACAGTGTAGAGCTGTAGCTGCCTGGCTACTTGCAACTTGAGCTAGATAAAACGGATTTTCGTTTTTTTCTTGTACTGATAGTACTCGGTGATCTCGAGAAACGGAGATATACTGTATGTGAAAAACGCTGGATTTCTCCTTTGGGCAGAGCACAGAACATTCCCTGCAGTTTCCCTTTATTCTGGATGGTGTAAACATAACATAGGCCTAATTCCACTGCTATATGTTGTAATATTCACAGGACATGGTAAAGATTTCACCGGCAAGAAATACCTCTATGTCTTATGTAAGCATGCGCTCAGATATTGGTTTTGCGCTGGAGTTGGGCTTTGGGGGTGTCCATGGACATTTTCCCTGCTGTGCTGTTAAACTGAGAGGAGAAACATGGTGTCTGATGCAGACATTACATCTAATCCATCAGAATGTGATGCAGGGGGGGAACTCCCCCTAAACTCTTTAATGCTTCCATTGTCAGATCAAATATACACAGTATACTCTAACTACACCATGTTGTCTCATCTCAAATGCATGCACCTGCACCTGCAGCTTTAAATTCCCTCTTACATTACTTAATGCATCCTGTGTTTTTTAATGTGATGAATAAAAAGGCTTGGGTTGGTGCTGATTGGTTGACTGCTGTGTTTGATGGACAGGAGGACGCTCAGGAGGAGTCGGGGTGGAAGCAGGTGCACGGGGACGTGTTCAGGCCTCCCAGGAAGGGCATGCTGCTCTCCGTGTTCCTCGGTCAAGGCGCTCAGATTTTCATCATGACCTTCATTACCCTTTGTGAGTACTTACTAATCAGAGTAACACAGACATTACAGACTTAACTCCAGCAAGCCACTACATTCTATGTCTCGGATTTGCTATGTTGCGCTACGGTGTCTTAGGCTGTCTAGGTTTTGCTAAAGTCAAGTCTAGTCAGTTTATTTGTACAGCACATTTCACATGCAGAGTGCAACCCAAAGCGCTTCACACATAAGACATTGACACAAAAGACAAAAGATGTCGGACGGAGCGGCGTAGTCACCAGCGTATCCGCGACACCAAAACATAAACAAACAAATTTATAAAATAACAAATGACACACAAGACAAAATATGCCGGACGGAGCGGTATAGTCGCCAGCGTACCCGAGACACCGGTAGACACATCACTGGAAGCAGTCTGAAATCGTGGGCAGTCTTACAGATCAGCAACTCAGTGGACTGTTGACAGTGACAGTTTGTTGCTCCATGAGAATGCAGAGTTCTGCTCTATCCAGACTTCAGGCAGTTGACACAGCAGCTCGCAGGTCAACAACAGCTCGGCGGCTGCGGCAGATCTTTCGCAGAGTAGCCTTGGTCCAGCTGTCCCGAGAAATCCCCTCGACCAAGTGCATGTCAAAGGATGTCAGGATTTCAGGGGCCCAGCTAGCCATAGCAAGCTCCCAATAGACTAACGTTAACGACATCAGCCAACAAGAAAACTTTTGAAAATAACGTAAATAAAGAGAAAATACATTTAACTAGACAGATCAATACAAAAAATTGACATTATTTAATGACATTAAATAAAATTACGAACATTACATAAAAACAAACAAAAACATGAAGCCAGACGGAGCGGCGTGTGTCGCCAGCGTCCCCGTAACCTAGCTATGTTGTGCTACGGTGTCGTAGGCTGTCTAGGTTTTGATATGTTGTGCTACGGTGTCGTTAGTGTAAATGGAGCTCATCAGTCTGCTGTTTTTGTTTTTTTGTTCCTCAGTCTTGGCCTGCCTCGGATTCCTGTCTCCTGCCAATCGGGGCGCTCTGATGACGTGCGCCGTGGTGTTGTGGGTGCTGCTGGGAACGCCGGCGGGTTACGTATCCGCTCGCTTCTATAAGAGTGAGTTCTCTGGGCCCAGACACCGGCCTCCCAAGTCACCCGGCTCAGGTTTCTGTCCCTGTGGCAGGCTCACTGCACACACATCTCTTAAGGGGGTGTAATCCTGCTCCGGAGACTTGGCTATGGCCTCGCACTCAGTTGGATTGTTTTCAGATAAACCTGTCAAGCCCAATTCTCCCTCCATTACTCAGTCAATACTTGTGTTTCCCCCCCACAGCCTTTGGTGGCGAGAAATGGAAAACCAATGTTCTCCTGACAGCACTTTTGTGTCCCGGGTAGGTTCCCAACATTTCTTCTGTTTCACTTGGTTCTGTGGAATTCCGTAGCTCTGTGGTAGTAAGACTCTTTTTGATCTCCCCAGGATCGTGTTTGCTGATTTCTTCCTGATGAACCTGATCCTGTGGGTGGAGGGCTCCTCAGCTGCTGTCCCCTTCGGCACCCTGGTGGCCATCTTGGCCCTGTGGTTCGGCATCTCCGTCCCCCTCACATTCATGGGTGCATACTTTGGCTTCAAAAAACCTGTAAGTCTGTGAGGCACTTACTCTGCATATCTTAAATGTATATTGTGCTGTGTTGTATGTGCAACCATACATTATGTGATGTATACATGCAGTATCTGACACATTCCTTACATTTTGTGATGTATACATGCAGTATCTGACACATTCCATACATTATGCGATGTATACATGCAGTATCTGACACATTCCATACATTATGCGATGTATACATGCAGTATCTGACACATTCCATATGAATACTAAATGGCTGATTTGGCTGGGTTGGCTTGTGCACATTTTGGAATTAGTTTTATACTACAGCATTCACTGCTAAGCCTTATCTAGACTGTCAAAACATATAGATAATCCTATCTTTGTTTATCATTAGTTTATGTAGTATGTCAGGCTGACTCAAATGATTTGCTAACCTGGCCTTGATGGAGGCTATGTGACAATGTGGTAGAATCGGCAATATCATGCCAACTTTACAAGACTGCAACAGTTGAGGTTTTCAATATCATGTCAACTTTATAACAGCGCAACAGTTGAGATTTGCAGTGTTTTAAACAGGCCAGTTTTATGATGTGGTGTAATAATTAACTCTGCTTCTCTGATCATGCTCAAGGCTAGATTAATAAAACATACACATGCTCAGCTTAACCCACTCTCAGACCTTCCTCAAGGCCTTTAGTTACCGGCACCTATGTACACTGTGCTGTAGGAATGCAAATTAATGTGTTGATGACGATGGAAGTTTTTTGTAAGCATGTTTATAATGACACATTACTCACTCTTGGAGCAATATCTGGAACAGGCCTTGGTTTCTGAATGTGTTTCAAAAGGTGGCTTTGTAATCCTTTGTAGTATGCCTATACTGTTTCTATATTTTACATTTACTCACATTACATGTGATGTATGATGATGTAGCATTAAAGTGGATGTTACATGCATGACTATTTTGAAATAGCTGTTGCAATGATTTTTAACTTCAATGTTTATGCTCTGCCCAGGTAATGGAGCAGCCAGTACGAACAAATCAGATTCCCAGACAGATCCCAGAGCAGTCGTTCTTCACCAAACCCCTCCCGGGAATCATCATGGGAGGCATCCTGCCTTTTGGCTGCATCTTCATTCAGCTCTTCTTCATCCTCAACAGTATATGGTAGGCGCAGTGAACAAACCCATGAAGTTCATTGAAAAAACTATGAATGGGAATAATTATTGTCTTAAGCAGACACACACACACACACACACACACACAAACACACACACACACACACACACACACACACACACACACACACACTTATGTGCATACCTCCTTGCTTAACACTTATTGTAGTGTTATGCTACATGAAACTAGCAATGAAACTTCTAGGGCCAAGAAGTCCAGAGCACTTAACTAGGTAGACACAACTTTCTGCCTCAAAATTGTTGGTTAATTTATGTTTGTACTGTATATTTGGACTTCTATGCAGCTGTTATACCTTACTGAAACAACAACTTTAATGCCAGCCTTTGACCCTTAGCAGTTTTAGTGTTTTTTTCCATTACTAGTTGCATTAGAACTGAACAGTAAGATATAAAGTAATAAAGTAATAAACTTTATTCACTTAATGTTTACACAGCTTCACACTGAATATTTAAACTTGTTTATCAGCGCTGTATTTCGCAGCCACAGCCGTACAGCGTCCAACACAACATGCAGCTCAACCGTTGTTTTGTTGTTGTTGTTGTTGTTGTTTTTTGCCATTTGCCGGCACTAATTGTCCCTTTTCTCCGCAGGTCTCATCAGATGTACTACATGTTTGGCTTCCTGTTCCTGGTCTTCATCATCCTCCTCATCACCTGCTCCGAGGCCACCATCCTGCTGTGCTACTTCCACCTGTGTGCTGAGGTCAGAGACGCCGACTGCCTTCTTACGCCGCCATGTTTAGAATGAAACTCTGATGCTGGTGAACAGCCTAGAGGAACAGATTGTACAATGTGTCTATTTCAGCTTCTGAAACTATAGCTGCTCTTAAATGAGTCATCTTGATCCAAGGCCACGTAGTGGAATGTGCTATTAGCAAACACCTACAGTTCTAAGAGTACCAGAGTGAAAACTACTTCTCATGTGTTTAATCAGAGATATTGAGCCCCTTGTCACTTAGGTGTAGGCAGCCTCATTGAGTGCTGGAATATACATTTCTGAAGACTCCTAGTGGATGTTTGTGTGAGCTCACATTTTGCCATGTTTCTTCACAGGATTACCACTGGTGGTGGCGTTCATTCCTGACCAGCGGCTTCACCGCAGCTTACCTGTTTGTCTACGCTGTGCACTACTTCTTCTCCAAACTACAGATCGTTGGTGCTGCTAGCACTATATTGTACTTTGGTTACACTCTGATTATGGTCCTTATATTCTTCCTTTTCACAGGTGAGTGAATTGCACCATCCCCGTCCCACCCCTGTGTGTTTGTATGCGCTGGATTGTGCTGCCAGTGAGCAAGCGCAGTGCAGGGGATTGCATTATTACGGCACTGAGATGATCTCTGTGGCTGTACATAGCTCAGAGTGTGGGCCGTCTCCCAGAGACAGCGCTGTGTAGGAGGAGAGCCAGAGGTCGGGGTGTGTTTACAGAACAAGTCACGCTCATTCCCGCTCATTCCCGTGGGCAGATTCCTGCAGGAAGTGTTGACGCTACACACCTTGTCCAGATTGTATGCCAAGCCAGAGGGGCTTATTGGTTGACTGTCACCAGTACCTTGTGTACTGATGGTAATTTTGATACCATAGATTTAATAGAGACCAATAGTATGAAAAATCAGGAACAGAGTTTATTTACAATGATTCGCATCAAGGGAGAAACAGCATGACTTCACCTAAAGATCCATCAGCTGCTCTAACTAGACAAGGAAATAGTTAGGGTTTAAGTATCCTTCCAGGCTGACGGGAGATTGGTCATCCCATCTCACGTGGACTACACTGAATCAGACCCTGATTAGTGGCAGCCTGGCAATCCAGAGCAGATAGCTACTGACGCAGCCATGCAGAACAGTGAAACACTGCAAAGTCATAATATTCCTGCTTATCTCTAAATACAGTCACACACAGATATACACAGGACAGTATATATATCATACAGTCATTACATAGAATCATACTTTTAGTATCAAAGTGACTTACTAATGAGAAATGCAGAACATTAAACCACATATTGGAATATTGGACATAATGCAGAACATTAAACCATATATTGGAATATTGGACATAATGTTCTATTCCACTTTCTCTCAGTACTTTTGTGGAAGAGAATATATGATTGGCATACAAACAGGTACACTGATACAGTTGGTAATCCCATCGGAAATGGTTAACTTTTTTGACCCCATGTGACATCCATGCTTATTGACTATGTGGGCGGTCTTAAGAGGGCTTGGGGGAATGTAGTGAAATATCATTTAAGAGGAGGTGAGCCTTTGACAAAAGGTATTCTAGACAAGAGTATTCTGTGCTGAAAGGGTTGCAGCCATGCAGGTGAGGTGGCCCATACCAAAAAAACAAGCTTGACTTGCACTGCGACTGTCACATTTCAACTCGCTCTAGCTGTAATCAAATCCCTGGCTGAGTGCGTGTGTTGTGTTCTCGGTGTCGTATTCATGAGGCGAGACGGGGAGGGGCCAGTGTGGACCTGCAGCTTTGTCAGGAGCGTTCAGAAGGCAGGAAGTGGTGGCTTCAAAGAGCCTCTGCTAAGCACTTCAGACAGCGCTAGCCTTTTTCTCCCCATTCACAAGGCACCGCTGCGCTCTCCGATGAGCAGTACGCAGGGTTTCCTGTCCACACTGAGGCCTCTCTCCCTGGACCCACGCCAGCGTTCCTCCCACACTCGCACCTCGTCTGCCATCCTGTGTCCTCATGCTTGTCAGGAGCCATAAAGCAGCTGGTTACAACCCGCTCACGGCCCAGCCCTCATTTCAGGCCACTCTCACCTTCTATGACACCTGGCCGTATGATTGGAGGTTTCTATTGAGCAACTGAGTAAACAACCCCCCATGAACAACCCATCCTCTCTCTCTGCCTGTTTCTGCTTGAATACTTCCATGTCAGTGCTGTGACTTGTGAGTGCTGTGAGGTAGTTGCAAGAGTAAGCTGACCGCTGCATGCACTGCCTCAGCCACATATGTACCCCTTCAAGTGCTCCAGTTTTGCTTATTGCCATCTATTGGATCCCTGGCTGGCTGGTATGAGGGGATGTTGTGGTGGGTGGCATGGAAGCAGCTTGTGCACCCCCCCCCCCCCCCCCCCCAATCCCCACGCTCTCCAGCTATCCTTTATGGAGGCAGACAGGGCTGAAGTTGACATGGTAACTGCCGGCTTCAGTCCTGCTCGTTATTAAACCACCCACACAAGAGTTAATGCTTGGATTTGTGCTTGCTCGGCTTCCATTGGTCTTGGCCTCTATCTATTTCTCTTTCCTCCATGAGCACCCCCCCCCCCCAACTCTCTCTCTCTTTTTCTCTCTCCCTCTCTCTCTCTCATGTTCTGACCAGTAACAGCATTATGAAAGAAAGGCTACGTATTGGCTGGTTGAGTGCAGAGAGCGCCATGGTCTGTCATTGTTGTGGGCTCGAATTTCTAATCTGGCTGATTGCGTTTCTTTTAATGTTTTTGTATGTTTCTGTCTCATCCACTTCAATGCCTACTTTGATCAGAGTGTGATTTGTCGGTCTGCCCTAAGAATTAATTTCTGGAGTCAAATGGTTCTTCCCCATGAGTCAGCTCTCAGAAAGCACTTAAAGCTCCCAACAGAATTCAGTTCAGTAATCAGAACATCGTTTTCCCACTGGGAAGGTTTTTTCCCCTTTCGTTTCAAATCTGGCGTTGACGGTAATTCATTGTGTCACCAAGACAAACTTGTGGAGTAGCTTCTCTCCATGCCTTCTGTGGCCTTGGTGCATTGAGGCCCATTTTGTAAGGCACTGGCCAGTAAGCCATATCTGTACATTTTGGACATATTTTCTTAGATGTGACTGCACCAGTATTTCAGTGTGTGCCTGGTCAAGCCTCTCTTCTCTTCTAATTTAGGATTTGTCTCTCATTAGGAGGGGTCTTTTAAAAAGTGGACAAATGTAATCTTGTAATCTGATTGAAATGCTTAATACTACATGGTGTTGCCATACTCATAGACTGTTGCATGGACTTGACATGAGGCTAATTTGGTGTTCCGTCTCTCTCCTAAGGCACCATTGGGTTCTTCGCCTGCTTCTGGTTTGTAAATAAGATCTACAGTGTAGTGAAAGTGGACTAAATGGTGGGACCCTACGAGAATCTCCACCACAGCCACCCAACCCAGCCCTCCCCACCAAGACTCACTCGACCAGACCAAGGCAACGCATGTTACTCACAGCTCTCTCTATGGACGTACCTGCCAAAGCCAGGACTGAAACTTTGATGGAAACCATCCGATCGCTTAAGGGAACAGCAGCACAGCACAAGGACTGGGGAACTTCCCTTTTTTGTGTTTTAATGCTCTGAAGAGTGTCTTCACCTTCTCCGTTGGCTTCTGCTGTCCACTCTGTTCACTAGCGGCATTGATTTTGACTCGCAGATTGACCCCAAGTGAGTTTCTGTGTGAACTCCCAAAGACGTGTCTTTGGCTGCTGTTCAGAAGAACGAGGGCATTTGGACCCTTGTTCAGCATGGTACCAAGAGCTGAAGGATTCTTTTTTAATTTCCTCCATTATAATGTATAAAAATGCATCTGATCTTGTTTTTTTTATATATATTTTGAAACCCTAATGTCCATTTGATTTTTAAAAATATTATTATTTTAGCACCTTTTTCTGCTGTATGTGAAAGAATTTGAACGTGCGAATACAAAGAATGTCATATTTTCTTTGAAAACTGTCCTGTAGAGCAGATACTGGTTTCTATGTGGTGTTGTTTTTCTCTATCTCTCTTTCTTTTCTTTTTTTACTCTAAATCGGTCGTTGGAGGTGATTTGAGAGTAAGAATCCGAACCATTTTTTGCCATTAGGTGTGGTTCAGCAGTGAACATCATTGACCATTATCTTGCTGTACTGATATTGTGTCTGTCATATTGTTGCTTTATGGTTCTCTTACTGAAGGTTGTTTATATGAACATAAAAAAAGATTTAATCGGTTATGAAGCACATCTTTATGGTAGATTGCTTTTCTATAAATAAAAGAGGAAACATTCATTCATGGTGTGATTTAATAGTTTCTTATTTCAGCATAAAAACAGTTCCACACCATCATCAATGAAACACAAATAATATATTTATTAATAAAGTCAAAATTGGTGTTAACCTTTGAAATCATTGGGGAGATTGAATTGTAATGTTCAAAAATATTTTCAAACATTCAAGTTACTGGTTGGGCATAGACTGAAACCTCACTTATTCTTCCATAGACTCTCCTAAACACAGAGTGTAAATACTCTCACGGTGAGCACACAGCCTCATACAGTTATCACACAAAACTAGTCAACTGTCTTCATTATTTCACAAAAACACAGCAATAAATAAGCAGTCCTGTGTTTTTGTATCTGTGACCTGCTGATTGTCAGTAATGTACAGATATAACCTTTGCAGGTGTGTTTATCAAATTCTGTGCATTCTGCGAGTGCTTGCTATTACTGTGGTTTAGGAAGTGAATTCTTCAGCTAGACAATGTTGAAACTTCAGCCACAGATTACAGCACATTGGGGATTCCTGCAGCATTTTTTTCTGTGAAAGCTGGCACAATCATGAAGACAGTTTGCACAAAATTATCATACGACAGACTTAATCTAACTCCAATCATAGCTCTAACGTTGTGTCACAAAGCCTGGGAGAAGAGTACAGTGTCGTGAATGTAATTTGTTCAGTTAGTTTGTTACGGGTCAGACTGCGTGTAGAACCTTATGAGGACACTGAAGGTTAGCTGTGTCAGAGCCTACAGTATGAGCTCCTCTCTGTCCTAGCGTTTCTAAAAGGGAGAGAAGGCAAGGACAAAGAGGACAATAAGAAAGGGTCTCTCAGCAGTTGGCCAATCATGAAACCCACAGACTGGTGGTGAGGCTGGGCAGATTCTCCCTGTGAACATCTGATAAGTGGGTAGGCACATGGACTGAGCTTTGCCAATTTTCACAGAGTACCTCTCTGGCAATGGACTTGGCAGTGTTGAGGTGGTGAGGGTTTTAACACAAACAGCATCAGAAAGTTTTACTGGAGGAGGCACTTGAACCCAGTGCAGGATAGGCTACTCCCAACTCAACTCCTAACATCCTTGGCCAGAAACGAACCCAATGGCTCGCAACATTAACCTTCATGATTTACAATTCATAATATGGCCATATGTTTGTGAAATGAAATGAGATCATAAAATGATTTGCTTTGGGAGAGGGGATTCTCATGGGACCTTTTGGGAATGTGTGTTTTTCAACAGTACTGTCAATAGTTTCAGCTACCTCCACATTGTTCTTTACCAGAGTATCAAAACAATGCTTTACCAATATCCAACATGTACAGAACTAAAAAAAACTCCTTAAAAATCTCCAAGTTTGCCATTCTGAGCAGCATTTCCCTTCATCTCAGCCCCCCCGAGACTCAATCTGAATGGCTAGAGGTGATAAGTCTATACACATACGTATCCAAAACAGTGAACTGACATGTCTACAAAAAGAAATACAAAACATTTGAACAGCCATTTCTCTCCTTGGTGCTCTACATCAAGACAACACTGCAACACTTTACATTCATTTGCTAAGTTGGCTAACATCTGCTCAAATGTAATTCTTGCTTCTCGCTAAGATAAAGGTTTCACTTTTTGTTATACATCAGCTATGCTTAAAACGTGAATGCATACATCACAAACATATACCCAACAGAATTCCTCAGAACACAATCACATGGCAGTCAGGCACTGTGGAGGGGACAACAGAATGTTAAGGACAGGAATCACAATAGAGGTATGCCTGGGTTTACCTTGGTATCATCTGGACGGTTTCATGTCCACACTGCAGAGAGAATGTTTATCCCAGCTGACCCCGGGCCTCATATTAATCTACAGACTCGCAGCAGTGGTCCATTTACAACCTGTGCTGCTGAGGTCACTTACTGTGGACGGTCAGCTCTTTCTCTGAGCTCAGGCTGATGGAGGTGGTCTCCTTGCGGCTGTCCCTGGACCTCCTCTCCATTGGCGAGGAGGACACCGTGCCCTCCTCCCAGGTGCGCAGAGGGCAGACGCGGGCCGCCTGGCTGGGGTGTCCCGCCGGTCCCGCTTGCCCCAGCCGCCCGTCCGTCACCGTGAAGCAGCTGTCGACGGCCGAGCCCCTCCCCGGCCGGCCGGGCTGGCAGAGCGAGCCGCAGAGCAGCGCCAGGAACTCCTTGCGCACGCTGCGGTGCATGTAGCCGTAGATGTAGGGGTGCAGGCAGCACTGCAGGAAGAAGAGGATGAGCGCCAGCGAGGCCAGCCAGGGCGGCACGGGCCGGCGCGAGCACATGGCCACCGTGCTCAGCACGCTGTACGGCCCCATGCTCACGATGTACGACGCCATGATCACGAAGACCACGCGCGCCGCCTTGCAGTGGTAGTGGAAGCGTCTGTGGCGCGCGCGGGTCGGGTAGCCGGACGAGGGCGCGTCGGGGTGAGGCGTCTGGGGCTGCTGCTGCTGCTGGGATCTCTGTGGGCTGGAGCAGGACGCCTGGGTGGACTCGGGCGGCTGCAGGTGGCTGTTGGCCTGGATGGGGTGCACCAGGGCGTTCTGGCGCCGGGCGGCCCGGAACACCATCCAGTAGCAGCCCAGCATGATGAGCACGGGCAGCCAGAAGGAGAGCGCCGACACCAGGGCCGAGTAGGAGTAGCTGGAGGACCACACCACCGTGCAGGCGTTGTGGTGCCGGTCGAACTCGATGGCGCCCCAGCCGTAGAGCGGCGGCGTGCTCTGCAGCACGCTCAGCAGCCAGGTGAGCGCGATGAGGTTGGTGCCCAGGTGCGGCGTCATGCGCGTCGGGTAGGAGAGCGGGTGGATGATGGCCAGGTAGCGGTCCACGGACACCACCATGATGGTGTTGACGCCCGCGAAGGCGAACAGGTGCATGAGCACCACCAGGGCCTGGCAGAGGCGGGCGTCCAGCGGCCAGACCCCCGGGGCGGCCGCCGCGATGGCGAAGGGCATGACCAGCACCGTCTGAAGCAGGTCGGCCAGCAGGAGGTTGAGCACGAAGCGGTTGGCCACGTGCAGCAGCTGCGGCTTGCGCTGGAACACCAGCAGCACCACCACGTTGCCGAAGAGCGACGTGCACACGATGGCCGAGATCAGCACCATCTTCACCGTGCTGTTGATCACCGACGGGCCCCTGGCGCCCGGGCCCCAGGGCAGGCTGGCGTTGGCAAAGCCCTCTCTGGGCGCCTCCAAGGTGGGCATGCTGATGGCAAGGACTGCAAGTGAGAAGACAGATGCATGTGTGGCGCTCGGGCTCTGATTCGTACTCTGTTTTTTTTTTGTTCTTTTTTCTTTAGATCAGCCACTGGGTTCTCCTTGAGGGAGGAGGATGTCAGAGAAATGTCAGTGAGGCACAGCAGGTGGAAAGAAATGTGTTTGCCTATACTTAAACATGGCAAGCCTGCTGCATCATTGTGCGTCTACCAAAATCCCTTCCTTGAATACAGCATAAGCTGCTGTATGGAACAATAGCTAATTTGAGACACAATGTGAAAACAAATCAGAGAAAGATGTGAGGGTGCTGCCAACGCAAGCTTTAACATGAAAGAAAGATTCCCGGCTCCTCTCCATCAATCAAAACGTTATGCTATTTGTCATTAAACTGAAAAAGACCCTCTAACAGGGGCCTTTTTGCCATGTAGCGACCACTCACACGTGAAAATAGATGCCAAAAGGAAACACGCTCTTTAATTTCATTGTTCCCTTAACACCAGATGTTCAGACATTGATGACTCGATTGTCGCTTTCGTTTTTCAACACATAACAACGCTTCTCAGTGATAATTACCTAACGTTATTACCTTTACGTTCTCATCGAGGACAGAAGAATCCTTTTACTGGGATTGTGATTGTCATTATCAATGAGTCTTTGTCGGAGATATTTGGTGATTGATATCCCGTTGCTCTTTCCCATTGATGCCGCTTCTCTCTGATCACAACACCGCTCTCCCATTTTGGTCACCGCTGTACAATGAATGGCAGTGGCAGCAGCCCCTTGAGTCCGACGCAGCACATACCACCAAGCATCAGTCAGAAAAGCGTCCAATTCAGTCGTGAAAACCTGATAGACAGTGCTCACTTGTGAGCCATCGTTGCATTTTTTAGATTTGATCAACTAGTCAGTGATGCTTTAGCAAAGAATTGAGAGTGAGTCGTTCCACCACACCATAAACATGACGACATAGCCTATAGCCTACGCGGTAGCCTATAGTTTACTGTACGTCTGTCACCGGCTATAGGCTACAAAATCCCAGCATCACATAGCCTAGGCTACATACAGACCGTTCGTCACGCTTTTATAATGACCCAAAACAAAATGTAGGCTATTTTACGTCGTTATCATAGATTAGCCTATGATGAGGAGTCAGTGTGGTCTTCTTAAGGGCATTTGATGCAAACAATTATTTTATTCCATACCCTAACAGAAGTCCAATTACGTCATTGGTCCAAACGTATACGTGATATGGCTACAAGGAGATGCACCTTGTAAGCAAAATACATGGATGCAAGACACATGAATAAATGAATAAATAAAGTAAAAACAAATAAAATTAGTTCTTATTCATCGTACAGACATTTCCATGTTGGCATAGTTCAATTCAATGTTCATTGGCTAATCAATACAGCACAAACATAGGCCTGTAGCTTTACCAACCAGTACCAACCAGTAATGGGGGCAAATGTCTAATAATTGCAGAGCAATTTTATAATTGAGGTGGTGCCATATGTATGATAGGACAAAAGTGAGCCAGCAATGCAACTTAGATTTACTCAAATTGTTCCCTATCCTGCCAGTCAGACTCTATTTCCACCCAACACTTTAGTTATTTCCCTTGCCAACCTGTGAGCAGTGTGCACAGGGTAATCTCAGCACTGTCATTTGTAATATAACTTTAGGTTAGAAAAGATAACCTGTTTCATCACAGATTAATCTGTTAAAAAACAGCATTGCATAGGCCTATACAAAGCCGTAGGCATAGAGTTAACATGGGGGCAGGGGGTGGGGTGGGAGACCAAACAACCCATACATTGATAAACAGATGGAGTGATATGTTTGTATACATTTTATTTTTACAATAGTGTCAATAGTGTCACATGCAATAGAGTAATAGTCTAATAGTAACCTATTACTTGGCCCTGTTCTTCTCCTATTTGTGTTATTCTATCTTATGGTATTCCATAATAGGACAACAAGTTCAGATATAGTGGCCCAACTTGAGCAACTTGTATTTTGTTTTCTCCAAAAAGTGTGCACGCAACATTTGCATGCTCTGCTTTCTTCTAAAGAGTGCAATGAATGGTTGGGTTATGCACTCTGCGCTCTTATGGCATTGCAGTCAAGCTGCAGGTCTGACATTTCAGCTGGATTACCTGGGGCTATTTGAACAGGCAAAATGACAACCCATCATCTTGGTCACATTTTTCACGTGCTTCCTTAGCTGCAATGATCTCTAATTATCTCATGACCTCCACTCTCATCTCATCTCATCTCATCTCACAACTGCACTCTTATGTCTTATGTTATGCTCTTTTTTCTTCTCTTTATATGTAGCATTTGTTATAGTTACAATTATTACCTTTAGCTTGTGATTACATCTGCAAGAGTAATTATTTTGGACAGCAGTGAGTGATAGGCTATTGTAATATAATAATTTATGTCTGTATATTGGTGTGTGTGTGTGTGTGTGTGTGTGTGGGGGGCGGGGGGGGGGGGGGGGGGGGGTATATTATGATTATGGTTTTTGGTCTATGCCTGTCTCAAGGGATAAGATGTTGTGTCTCATTGCCTTTCTGTGTTTCTGCTTGGCCTCTTACTTTATGATCTAAGTATTGATGTGAGCACCGAGCTGATCTAACAACTAACGAATATAATTTGGTTCAGTGCTTACTACCCAGATAGAATCCAATGGGATTCCTCCAGTCCACAAAGAATCAAGCGCGATTAAAAGATATCAGGAGAAGAGTCCTTTGATGGTGCGAGTTTCTTGACCAACTCAAAGTGCTGTGCTATGTTGAAACAGTGAACTACTTTCAGAATTACTGTAAGTCCTTGCTGACTTTGTTTCTTAATGTATTTGAGCAAATTAATCGTACAATACAATACCATATACTTAAGTGAGCTACAGTATGCAGACCCAGACTTACACAGTTACAGTTCTCTGTCTGTCTCTTTTCAGAGTGACAGGGGAATGCAGGGCACAGGTGTGGCTTTAGGTTATGCACTCCGACTTGTTTTCACTGTAAATTTGCCCAAGGCATTATTGGGCTTTGTGGTTATCACTCATGGGTGTAAATTGGAACCACACTGAAAAGAACTGGAATTGCTTGTAGGTCCTGCAATTATGACATTTAGCAGGATATGCACAGCCACTTTGTTTGATTTCCCCTGGCTGAGTCGAGTGACTAGTCAGGCAATGTCAGCAGTGTGTAAATGACTTGATCCCATCAAAAACAATGTGCTGTTTTCCCCGAAAAAAATCAGTTATGGGCACTCTCATCTAGTAACAACAGTTTGAGAAGTTTGCAAAACTATATTTCATCATACGAATAAGTGTGACCCTCCTCAAATTGTCAGGCAGTAGATAAGATAAAATATGATAAGATAAGATGAGCCTTTAGAGAAATTTGACCTGGGCAATCTAGAGAGTGTGGTTACAACAAATTAGACAAAACATACATTACTAACACAGAAGGTGAGCTAACACCGATGAACACAGAGACATATAAACATATAGTAGATAATAATATAATAATAATATTTATTTATATAGCACTTTTCAAGCATTGAGCACAAAGTGCTTACAGACAAACATGAAGAGCATTTTTTCTATGCACAAAGTGCAACAAAAGTGCTTCACACACAAGACCCAAACAAACAAATAACAAAAATGCCTAACGGAGCGGCGTAATCGCCAGCGTACCCGTCACACGTGAAACATACAACATGTGAAACATTCAAGACAACAAACAAACAAACAAACAAAACAAATAATAAAATAAATAATTAAGACATTTAAAAAAGAAAACTCAAGTTAACTTAGTTCAGTTGGTTGCATCTAGTTAAGCGGCTGAATAGTCCAAGGGCAATGATGAAGGCGCACAGCTGTGTCCAACCCGGAGGATTTAACGTTTTCCTGGCAGTCTGGAGGGCACTGGAAGCAATGAACAGTCTGAAGTCGTAGGTGATCCTACAGCAAATCGGTGAACATTGACAGCGACCGTTTGTTGTTCACAGAGATCGCTGTCGTCAGAGTTCTTCAAACTTCCTTATAGCCTAACACATCCATACACACATAGCCAAACCCCCCACCCCATCCCACCCTCACACACACACACTCACACCCACCCATGCTTGTACCCGCACACATACAGTACACACACAGCCAGCCCCCCACCCATACTCCTACAACCCAAAGTTAATATTGCACATGATATCGCATAGTCTGCATTACACACTGCCCTATTCTAAACAATCACTGCATCATCATAACACTATTGTAATATTGCACATGGTATTACAATAGACAATAGAGACTATAGTTGATATTGCACACTGCCCTATTCTAAAAACTGCACCAATGTAGACAGTTCATGATAATCAATAAATAGATAGATACCCCCCTTACACACCCACTCACCCCATCCCATACCTGTCAACACCCGTTTTTCCCGGGTTTCTCCCGTATTTTAAAGGTCATCTCCCAGCACCCTCCCGTTTTGTTATTTCTCCCGGAAAACTCCCGTAATTTGCATGGCCATCAAACTTCATTTTAAAATCATTGATCCATTCATGTTGCCAGATTGTATATGAAATACACCCTACACATACACGATCACTTAGTTTCAATTTCAACCGTTTTGTCATAGGCTAAAACCTGGCAACCCAAAATCCAAATAAGGAAGCGGGTGCCAACTGCGCAGTCTCGTCGTAAGCAATCGGGCTAGTTAAATGGCCTACTCCAGAACTAGCTGGTGGGGACACATCCACCACTCCTGTTGTCACGATACCAACATTATTGTTTCAATACCAACAGCAAGTGAAGAATCTCGATTTCGATACTATTGCAATTTTTTCAAATTCGATTTGGTTTGTGTGATTTGTGAGATCATTCACATCAGTGGCAATCATAGAATTTGATTGACCCTCCACACACACACACACACATAGAAAGTGATTGTCATCGGTTTCTTTTTCATATTTTGGAATTCATATAAACTATAAATGTATATTGATCATTATTTATAGTATTTTATGATCTACATGATTACACATAGCTAAACATATTTAGTAATTTGATTACATCATATTGATATTTAAATTATTAGGCTATACACTTGTCTATATAATCACATTTGGTGTGTAATCTAATTGATTGCCTGTCACTTTAAGAGGAACGTGAATGCTGAAAAATAGTTTCACAAGTGCAAGGATATGTGGATTCAATTCATCATATTTGCTATGTCATTAGATAAAATAAATGTTCAAAAAACTAACAAATCAAAGAAAATCTTTCTGGGATGAAATCATAGAGCAGATAAGTGTTTCGCAATGTTCATTTCTAGGCTATGGAAATGCACCAGTTTATCTTTTATTTCTTTGCATTGTGCAGGCTACATTCACAAATACATTAGCCTACATAAGCTGCAAGATTGGTAGCCCATTAAGCCTAACAGTCAGTGATGGTGACTTATAGCCTATGTGACTGTCCGTGCGGCAGCTAAAAAAACAGTTAATGCTATTTTACACAGTAAAATCTGCATTTGAAAGCCTGGTCACCAGTTGCCAGTTTGTATGGCTAATTATTTTGCCTAGACTGCAATGAAAAAGCTTCGTATTTTTGGGTGGCATAGCTGATCGACAAACCACAAAAAGGGCTGAAGGGCAAAGGGAATATCACAATGTTTTACTCTGGCCTTTTTTGGGTAGGCCTATGTATTGGCAGACAGCCCTAACTTACTGTTGTCGTTGACACACCCGCTCGCTTGACTGCCGGTGCAAACAAGTACAGTAGTGTGCTTTGACACTCTCCGGGCGTGTAGGCCTACTGTAGCGTGCATGTCAGATAACCCTTCCCTCTCGTCCTCTGTTTTTCAGCAAATCATATGACGACGTTTCACTGTTGTGCTGGCTGTCGGAATGATCAGCAGCACAAATAAAATATTGGTGGGGACAATTTTGTCATCTTAAAATATTGATTAGGACTAGCGTCCCACCCTAAATCTACGCCCATGGTCTGCATTACACAAAGCTCTATTATAAGCAACACTGCATCATCATAACACTATTGTAATATTGCACACTGTCCTATTCTAAAAACTGCACCAATGTAGACAGTTCATGATAATCAATAAACAGATAGATACCCCCCTTACACACCCACCCACACACTCAATATCTATACTAAGACTTACTGTTAAGTAGTTTGATTGACCAAGGGACCATGGAGTGTTTATACCTTTGTTTTGTTTGGTGGGTACCAAGATGCTTCATCAATAACATATAATAGCAAGTAACTAGCCTACCAATACTGCAATACAGCAATAACATAATAAACACAAGGCAATGCAATAACGGCAATAACAAAAATACAATATAAAGGTCAACACAACAATTGCAAAGTAAAACACAAAGAAAACGAAACATACAGGGAAAAGACATCACCATTGCAGTATTTGACAGATACATGCTTTAAAATAAGTTAACAAGAAAAAGAGAAGTTGAAGAATACATTGCAGATCATTTGTGCAATGTCACAGAATGCATCACAAATTAAATATACTCAAATGTAATATCATTATACGGTTTATACATTTTATAGTGGTATCTCATTATGTTCTTCTGTGATGTAAACTTCAAAATTATAAAACAGAAGTGAAAGAATGTACTTAAATGGCATCAGCTCTATAATCCTCCATAAATGTCAAAGGTTTCATGAAAGCTAGTCCTGGAGCCATACAATAGCAATCATGTTCAGTCTGCAGTGATGGCGGATCCTGCTCTACTCCATACTCCACACTATCCTGTACAAGTACAGAGACAAATTTATACCCATGTATCATACTGATTGGACCATCCACTTATGCACTATAATACACTATGAATAATCACCATGGAGTTATTCACCAGCCTATAGTGCACTATGAATAATCACCATGGAGTTATTCACCAGCCTATGGTGCACTATGAATAATCACCATGGAGTTATTCACCAGCCTATAGTGCACTATGAATAATCAGCATAATCAAACCCCTGCACACTCTACACTTATCTCACACAGTTTTATTTGTCTTCTTCTGTATGTGTTTTGTACTGTAGATGTAATTCCTCTCTTTGCCATGTTAACTCTTGGCACGTGTGTGTGCTGCTCTTGGCTTATTTCTCGATATTTTTGGAAAATATCTTTGAGGATGTGCTTAAAAATGAAATGTGTTATTATTATTATTATTATTAGATGTCATAAATCACAACATAGCGGGTTGAACATGTGGGACATGTCTGGCATGCATGATGGATGCTTGTTCTGCCCGTTTGGAAATTTGGGGCTGAAAAATAAAGCTGACTGTCAAATCAATAACACCATAACCAGTGATCACATGGAATTTTCTGTCTCTTGCCCGGACCCGGATTTCATGCCCCAAAACCACTGCTTGCCTATTTGTAGCCATTGTTTTAAAATGTCTTTAGCGGCAGTATTCTGGGTTTATTTAGGGTGGCACATCTATCTTAGGGCCTGTCTGACTCCATGCCAATGTGTATTACAGGATCTTAATTAATCTCCATCATCTGCAGAAGGTAGGCCTAATCCAATCAGGTGCTTGATGTGGTAAGGGTTTTAAGGCTTTGCATGGCATGTGAGTCAAGTGGCATGTGGCTAGATCATGCTCAGGCTTGGCACCAGACGACCAGGCAAAGCTGTGACCCAATCACGCACAGGCCCAAGGCCATTAGCAAGACAAAAGTTAATTTGCAGGTTCCTTGGATAGTCCTTCAGCTCTGTGATATCTCACTGGACCCAGGTTCTGTGTTTGCTTATTTGTAATACTGTCCCACTAGTGACTCGTCTCAATCTGGCAGTATAAGTATAAGTATAAACATATAACTAAACTCCACTGTACAATAAAGACAGTAGAAGATAAGAAAGATAAGAAAACTAACAAAACTAAATACTAAATACACTGTATAAATTAAATTAAGAAAGTCCAATGTGCTTGAGGGTGATCAAGCATAAGACGCTTGTAGTGACAGGGCCGGGACTGGTGAGGTGCTAAAGGGAGTGAGTGTCATGGTAAAGGTGCAAACAGTATTCCAACCTAGTCCTTAGTTATGCGTGCCTGGCAAGGTGCTCAAGAGAGTGAGTGTCATGGTGAAGGTGCAAAAAGTAGTCCAACATTAGTCCAACAGTGCAACAGTGCAAGAGTAAGGTCTAAAGGACCAGCATAAATAATATGGACAAATAGGAGAGTAAAGTATAATGTAGACAAGGTAATATCTAATTAGCAGAAATCGCCTGTGGCGTTCATCATGAGACAGGTTACTTAGCAAATGTTTCTTGACATGACTTGAAAGCAGTGACAATAATCTTTGTTTGCACTTTACGGATACACACTCACCTGCTGTGTAAATTCAGAATAACATGACTCAGTGTTCTGATTACTACTCCTGATTGATGGTGTTCTGAGAAATAACTGTGTTCTGGTTATCACATACTGTACTACAGCCACACCCCTGACGGGCAGTAAGGGTGGGATTGTGGACTGATGACGCCTTGATTCAGGGAGCTGACTGAAGTGATTATAAATAGTTTGCGAAAAGCCCATTGCCCCACACCTGCAAGCAGCCACTCCTAGCTGTTTGAAAATGGTTCCTGCTTGTCATCCTGTTCTAGCGAGAGAGAGAGAGAGAGAGAGAGGGTGTGAGAGAGTAAACATATCCTGTCTCCTGCTTGTAGCTGCTCTGAACACAATCACAGAATATTTTTCCCAAATGTTCATTTGATCCATATCAGGATGACAATTTGATGTTTTTCAATGAAGAACTAACACAATTAGTGTATCTCCATGTTGATTCCTATCATTTTCATTCAAGATCATTTCACATAAGTTCAGCACTATGTGGTTTTCTATAATTGTAATGAACTCTTTTTGACTGTTAATGGCCAAGTGTGTTGATGTGTTGATCGCGTTTGACTGTTTTCTCATTAATTGTGCATAACAAAAGCAGATAAAAGACAGCGCGTAGGGTATGCAATATTTATATACATTCCGACTAATGAACAATCTTACAGTAATGCCATACAGATGGTGGAGCCTCGGCAAACCTTTGAAGTGTAGGCAGAGCAGCAGAGCAGCGCCTTTTCCATTACAGCAGCCATTACACGCTAGTAGCTTTTAGCGCAACTCTCTTCCTCATCCTAGCAGATGGACCCCCAGTTCAAAGGCAGCCCCCCGAGCCTCGCGCCTGGGCGGGGGGATTAGAACCTGTCCTGCAGGCTTCTGCAAGGACAGCCCAGGGGACTTGAGTTAAAGGAATAAGGAGTAGGACCTGCTCTCTGTTCACCCCGCCCTGCCTTCACTCAGGTAGAAGACTCTGGAGGGTGGGGTTGGGGGTGCAGGGGCCCATGGGGGCTGAGAAGATGGATCAAAAGGAAAAGGCTGCTTCGCAGGAGAGAGAGAACATGCAGATTATTGTGAAATAGAGTTCCCTCGTACCACACAACTGCAGCCCAAAATAGTTATGCACCCCACATTCATACAGCGTTTGAACAAGCACCCCGCCTCACCCACTATCCAAACAAGTCCCACTATCCAAACAAGTCCCTCAGAAAATTGCTTGGAATCTGTATCACTGTGTGATTACAATATGAATATGTAGATATCTGTGCTGGATATTTTGGGACTGGAGAAAGAAAGGCTGTTGATAGGGAAGTTCCATCAAAAGACTAAACATTTCATGATGGTTACTGAACACTCCACTGCACACATTGTAGACACATTCATTACATTTATCATCTCATTATTATGAACTGATAACTCCAAGCTCACACTGTAAATGATTGGTGTCAGTAATACCAATTGTGTGTGGTTATGCATAATGAATTGATATAGTTCAAGTCCAATCCAAGTTGCCTGTTTAGCACCATCTAGTGTTCAGGCAGAGGTATTGTGTTTACTCCCATGGTGCAAACTGGGAGGATCTTGTTTTATATCAAAGGAAACCCTGTTTGTCACACGTAGACAAGATACAAGATGCTTCCATGTTCCACCCTCACCTTAAGCAGAGTGTGTCTCGTCTCTAGTGAGGAAGATGCAGTTTGATGACACGAACCCCCACAGCACTCATCCGGTGGCGCTGGAGTCTGTTTGTTTCTCCTGAGTGTGGAACGTCAAAGCTGAGGTGGGGCGTTTTAAGAGACTTAAGACAGGAGGGCCCAGCTGAACGCTGTGAAACAACTGATAACACAGCAACCTCAGAGGCTGTGAAATAAGATGCTTCCCCGAAGATAATTGAACCCAACTGTCAAAGAGGTGCTGCACAGCGTGACGTGGAGGCCTAAAGATAGTGCTGAAACGAACATGTGTGTCAGCACTCTTTCTGCCATGCACCAGTTTTTCAAAACTTACTTCTGTCTGAAAACCACACGGGCAACGCAACCCACATATCCAAAATCCAGAGTTTTCACCAACTGAGGAACCTCCACAGTGACAGTGACCAAAGTTCGAAGAACGTGACATCTATGTTGTGTATACCTCTTGCACTTACGTGAATTGACAGTAAGAAGCTTTGTCTCATCCTTCTCTTCACATTTTAAGCATGTGCCAGGAGATGTAAACACAAACACACTTGCTGTCAGAGACAACTCCCCCCTCCTGTAAACAACCTCCTGCCCGGCCAACTCAGAGGGGCAGTAGTGGAACGAGGTTCTCCGTCTCATCCTCTGCAGATAAACAAACAGACAAAACAAGATGCCAGATTCACCAGGAAAACAACACCGGCACTTGAAAAAGGCCTCCTATTCATGACAGAGGCTCGACATGGCCCTGTTTTCCCCTGACACTCCAACAGTTTAGAGGTAATTATCTGCGTCCCCTCCCCCCCGCCCCCCTTCAGACGGTGATTACTTCGCCACACTTGGCAGACCTTGTCATAGGGTGAAGGGGGTGAGGTGGAGCATATCATCGCATTTGGGACCAAAACATGGTGCCTTCAGCACCCACCTCCTCCATCCCAACAGGACCCCCACAAAGGCAGAGAGGAGCTCGACCGCTGACGGGGCCTCCAGAGTGTGCGAGGGAGAATTGAAAAGTTCTTGTGTGGGACTCTTTCAGGAGATTAACTTGCTACGAGGGCTACCTGCCACGGACACATTTGATGTATTCATGGGGCGGCCACAAAGACTCGCCCTCTCCCTTTAACTCCGATCACAGCTGCATGAAAGCGGCTGCTTGAATGGAATAATGGCTACAAAAGACAACAAACCTCAAGTGTAGAGAAATAAAGTGTCGCCTTAAATGTAAGCCTCGCATTCATTTGTGAGGAAGAATGATTCCCCCTTACACCCCCATTCTTTCTCTCACACACACACATTCTCCAGTAATGATTGAGAATCCTGTGCACCATCACCCAGTGCTCCTCTTACGTTCTAATTAATCTCAGATGAGTGGTGCTGTAGAGGGGCCATACAGGGAGAATGTACACTTTAATTAAACACCTTTCAGACAAACCGCTGTAAAGCAGACATCACAGTATGGCTGACGATACTGGGCCCTCGAACCGACTCAATTAGTTATAACCTTGTGGCTCTGATAAAGGGTGCCTCTTCTCACTAACACATAGCTGTCTATGCACACACACACACACACACACACACACACACACACACACAAACACACACACACACACACATTCTTTCTCTTTTTACACACATTCATGGTCATAGTCATTCTCTCCCTCTCAAACACACACACACATACACACATACAACCACATACACACACACACACACACACACACACACACACACACACACACACACACAGACACACACACACGCACAAACATACAATGGCACAATGTACCTGAAATATGTTATATATTATAGTTTTCACAAACGACATGCGTCTGAGTGCATTTCATTCGTGTGCTACCAAAGTGACATCTGTTGGCCCATCAGATGTGAAGTCAGCCTGGGCTGAGCTGCCCTCTCGCTCGGCTCCCATCCCCAGTGACCAGGGGCCAGGTCTGCTTTGTGCCGCCGAGGCTGAGGAACTCCATCAAAGGAAGACCCCAGCGGTCCAGCACCGGCGTCCTGGGGGTCTGTGTGGATGGCCGGACACCGCCGCGCCGCACGCAGAGCGAGCGCGAAGAAAAGAAACCCCAGACACAAAGGCCAGTCACAGACCATAGCAGACTCACAGTTGAATGTGCATGTGTGTGTGTGTGTGTGTGTGTGTGTGTGTGTGTGTGTGTGTGTGTGTGTGTGTGTGTGTGTGTGTGTGTGTGTGTGTGTGTGTGTGTGTGTGTGTGTGATTGTGCGTATGAAAGGAGTATGAAAGAGACAGTGTGTGTATGCATGTGCACATGGGTTTGTAAGGTCTTTGTAAACATGTTTGTGCCTGTGTCTATTTTGGTAAAGGGGACCAATACAAGTAAGAAGTGATGTAAAGGGAAGTAAAGCTGACAGCACGAAAACAGGAGAGCGAGAAAGAAAGAGGGAGAGAAAGAGTGAGAGAGAGAAAGAGAAGATAGGAGGCGAAGGGGAAGTATGTATTCACACGGCTCCTGCCATTATCTCGGGGTTATAGCTGAGAAAGCGTGGCGTCTGAATGGACTGGGCTTTCAGACCGGACGCACACAGAGCCTCACGGTGAGGAGCCTGAGGAGGGCCCGGCTTCTTTACTCTTGCTTACTCAGTGGAAAACCCTCTGACAGGTGTGCCATTGTATGCGTGTGTGTGCGTGTGTGTGTGTGAGAGACGTGTGTGTATATATGTGTGAGAGAGACGTATATGTGTGTGTGTGTGTGTGTGTGTGAAACTGGCGGCGATTAGCTGTGTGCTAACTATGTCTTTTCAGTGTGGCCGGGGGGAGGCTCAGATAGGAGCGGCCGTCTCTGTCTGTCCCTCTGTCAGCAGCAGCATCCTCCCTCCTCCTCCTCCTCCTCCTCCTCCTCTTCACCTTCCTCCTGAGTGGAGCAGCGAGAAATCCGGCCAGATAGAGGAGCCGCCACCGCTCTCATTATGAGACTCTCAGCCCAACTCAGAGAGGTCAGCAGAGCCAGAGAGAGAGAGACAGAGAGAGAGAGGGAAAGAGAGAGAGAGAGAGAGAGAGAGAGAGAGAGAGAGAGAGAGAGAGATGAGGGACTGAAGAAAAGAGTCACTTCTAGCCACTGAAAGGAGTTGTGGCTTTGCTCTGGTGGAGGAGTATTCATGAGGCCAAGTGCTGCCGACTTCAGAGAGGAAGTCAGCATCAAGACAGGGTCTGGTCTGCTGGGGTGCACTGTGGAGTCACAGGGAACTTTTCTCCAGCACACAGTCTGATGCATAGGTAAGAACAATTGCTTTTGTGCTGTGCAATGATTTTTAACATTTGTAACAGATTGTTATTTTATTTAAATAAATGTATTTAATCCGGTCATGTTCCGAGTATTATCCTATATGTGGACTTAGGTTGAAAGTTACCATGTCTCAACCATGACAATACAGATGGGGCCATAAGGGCAAAGGTCATAGCCACAGACCACATCTGCATTTTGTAAATCTGGTTGGTCCAGTTTGCAAACCTGAATTTACCTATTTACTGCATAAATATATGGGGCAATGTATGCTACTGTTGAACTGAGAAGATTATTGATGTATTTTAATTTGTGTGTAACATGGAGTAATATTCATTTGGGCAATGATGGGCCAATTTTATTTTTGCTCTGCAGTTTCGACTCTGGCCACCAGATGTCAGGGTTTGCTTTGAAACCGGGTCCTGGTGGCCTCTGGCCCTATAGGGAGTTTTAGTGAATACGTGGTGTGACAGCTTCCCCAGGAAGCTAGGGTGACATTTGCCTCACTTAATGACACAAGCTAATTAATCATTAGCGATCCCAGAGGTATTCCTGTTGGAGAGGCTTTGTCGGGCCTTTCCCCAGCAGGAGGCTGCAGCCCCAACATATTATGTATGCATATGTTTAACCGCCTTATCCCGCTCTAAAACGTCTTAATGCTCGCCCGTTTATGTATTTAGATTACATTCCTATTGGTGTTTTTTCTTGCTCTCTTTCTCCGCTCCTCTCACCCTGTCGAACGAGCAAAGTGGGTTTAAGCGGCGCTTTGAAGTCCTTTCTTCTTAACCTTGTGCTTGCAGCGACCTGAGGCGAAGGCCCGTGCTCCTGCAGCACTTCAGTAAGGTTATTAGTGAAAAGCTTCTTCAGCCACAAAAGAGGTGCGATTCTATCGCGCCAGTCCTCGGCACAGATACAGACGCAGGTACACAGCAACAGTCTACGAGAATGATGTCAGGTAGAACCCGAAAGTTCTACAATGGGGAATCCAGAAAGAGGTTCTAACCAGAACCAGAGATCCTGATCTGTACGGATGCAGAGGGAGATCTGTTGAGCCAGCTGCTGCTGGAGGATAGAATAGCTCAGTGTCAGTGACTACAATAAAAAGAAACAGGGAGAGAATAATAAAGCCATTAGAGACCAATATATATTTCAGTCTGTTGTTGCACATTTGAATACAAGCTGTACATTTCTAGTGGAGAGGAGAGAGCCGTTCTGCCATGGTTTGCATTCAGTGAAAGTGCCAGAGGCTGAGATGTAGGAATGAGAAGGTATGACTAAAATTCTGCTGAAAAATCAATCTCTCTCTTTCTGAGTGTGTGTACGCATGTGTGTGTCCTTAAGGTAATGCGTATGTGAATGTATGTGTAAGAATTTGTATGTGCTTGTGTGTGTGTGTATGTGTGTGTGTGTATGTGTGTGTGTGTGTGTGTGTATGTGTGTGTATATGTGTGTGTGTGTGTGTAAGATGTTGTTATACTGTATGTTTGTGTGTGTGTGTGTATGTGTATGTGCAGTGTATTTGCATGTGTGTGTGTGTGTGCGCGCGTATTCTGTATGTTTGTGTGTATGTGTGTGTATGTGTGTGTATATGTGTGTAAGTGTGTGTGTGTGTGTGTGTGTGTGTGTATGTGTGTATGTGTGTGTGTGTAAGATGTTATTATTCTGTATGTTTGTGTGTGTGTGTGTGTGTATGTGTGTGTATGTGTGTATATGTGTATGTGTGTGTGTGTGTGTGTGTGTGTGTGTGTGTGTGTGTGTGTGTGTGTGTGTATGTGTAAGATGTTATTATTCTGTATGTTTGTGTGTGTGTGTTGCTGATACATAAGCATCCTAGTAGCAGGGCCACTGGGTTACAACTAATTGTCTCTCATGGGGTTTGTTCCTGAGTGCTTAACTGTGGAAAACGCATCTTTGGCTCTTGAGCTCTGAGTTAAGAACTAGGCAGATCCTCCTCTGTGCTGCTCCCCCTCTGTGCACCCTGCTGGCCCGAGAGAGGGACCGACGGGTCAGAAACCACTCACACTCTGGCCTCAGCCGAGGGGCTCCCACACCCTGAACACTGTGTCCGAGCCGTGTCCGAGGACCGCAGCTTGGGTGGACATTGGGGATGGTTCCCAGAAGTTTGTGTCTCTGGGGACAGCGACCTTGTTGACATTTTCTGGCTGACCACTCTGCTACAAATACGAGTGTTAGTGGTCTGAACGATGCACAGACAGTGCACAGCAGGGCTGGACCACTAGTCCACACATACAGCACGGCCCCTCAACCAATGGCCCACTGCCTCCTGCTGGAGAACATGGAGAACTTTAGCAGCGCGGGCATAAATCATTCAGGCCTGCTTGCTACCCAACATCAAAGCTGGAACATTTTTCTTCTGTGGCACTTTTCTCCTGGAAAGAAAAAAAAGTCGACCATCTGTATCTGCCTGCTGTAGCAACAGTGTGTTTCGTGGCTGTGCAAAGCTCACTGCAGTTTGTCCCTGTCAGCCCTGTTTACCATCACCCACTCCCGACCCCGGTGCTGCCCCCTCGCTTTTTAGGGCAGCCATTTTGTGTGTGACCGAACTGAAGTGCGCCGAACTTGGAGGCACAGCCTCTGAGAGTGACAAAAGCTTCTCTGGGCTCGTGGCGCAATAGAGTAAGAATGAATAATTCTGTTTCATAGCGGAGCCTCAGTCATTGATATGCAGAGGAGAGCCAGGCCTCCCCCTTTCTGCCAGGTGCCATTTAATATCACTTGGATATACAACAGATCCTTCATTTCCACTTTTATCAGGGCTGGGATTTCACTCCAGCGAGGAGACAAGGTAATCCAGCCTACCTAGAGAGGCCGTTATTGAGAACCTTGAGATAGCATTGATGTTCGTGACGTGCTGCTAACTCCAATGCAGCCGGCGGAGGGCTGTTTGTCCTCCAACCTTGCTCTTGACAGGACACCCGTGGCGTCGACCGCGCCGCCACACTGAGTCAGCGGCACCATTTTGCATAGATAAACTGGTGCCCTCGTGGGTTTGTCACTCCGCATGTTGGGCTGACTGCCGGGATTGGTGCTGGGGGTCCGTCAGGAGTCACCGAGGCGAGGGCGCCTCCCTGCCCGCCCTGCGGAGCTGACGCCCAAGCCTGACGCGATTCACTCTGACTCCTGCCAGCTGTCTGCTGTGCCCTCGTTCGAGACGCGTGGGGGGGCCACCCACCGTGACGCGTGGCATGGAGGCGTTCCAAGTCTCCGGCAAGGTGCGGGGCGCCCGGAACCGTCCTGGCAAAACCGCGGGAGCAGGAACGCCAGGTAACCAACTCGAGGGGGGAGGTTCCATCCAAGAGCTTCCTGGATCCTCCTCTGTCTTTCGCAACTGAATGGCCAGTCACCTCCAATTACACCCTGAGCACATGAACAAGGCAGTGGTGCGCTGGGTACCTGCCCCTTTTAGTCTATTAGCGTCTGCCCAGGAACCATCCTCCTCATGCCATCCTCCTCATGCCCGCACCACATGCCGCACCACAGCGGGAGGCCAGGGTGGCACATCAACGTCAGCGCTCCAAACGACGGCCCAACGGCCTAGGGTGGCAAAAAAACAAACAAACTAAACTTTGGATAAACAAACAATGGTTCATTTGAACTTTTAGGAAAAGCGAGGGTATGTCTTGAACAAGGCCTTCAAATGATGGCTGATTAGTTTGACACAGTTTAGAAAGAATCATCCCTGATCCAAAAAGATTTGTGGAAAAATGAATAATTCCCATTGAGTTTTCCATGTAGACCTCAACCAGTTTGAGTTTCCCACGTAGGCCTTAACCACCTTGGTCTCTGTGAGCTTCCAGACATGTTATTGCCTTGTGGAATTTACAGTCTTTTAGAGGAGCAATTGTAGATGTGGGGAAGAATGGTGAACAGAGGGCATATGAGGATAGAACATATAGTCATTACAGAACATATAGCCATTACAGAACATATAGTCATTACAGAACATATAGTCATTACAGAACATATAACCATTACAGAACATATAACCATTACAGAACATATAGCCATTACAGAACATATAGCCATTACAGAACGTATAACCATTACAGAACATATAACCATTACAGAACATATAGTCATTACAGAACATATAGCCATCATAGAACATATAGTCATTGCAGAACATATAGTCATTGCAGAACATAAAGCCATTGCAGAACATACAGTATAGCCATTACATAACATATAGCCATTATAGAACATATAGCCATTACAGAACATATAGCCATTACAGAACATATAGCCATTACAGAACGTATAGTCATTACAGAACATAAATGTATTTAACACATGTAGGGGCTTTGATGGGACAAACTTCCCATTTTGCCTCACTTCCATTTTGTCTTCGGCGCTTTCATGATGGAGCAGCAAAGATAGGTGGGGCTGACGGCTCGCTTGTGATCCCCCATCTCGGCATGAAATAACGCTCGGGAAGCTTTTTGTGTGCATCTGGGCTTTGAAGAACCCTGACCCTCTCTGTCTCCATGAGTTGGTTTTTTCATACCACAACTCCCACCCCCCTCTCCTCCCCACATCGCCCTGAGCATCCCACACCCCCCTAACAATCCCTTAAATCCCAATACACCCCCCATCAAACACACACACACACACACACACACACACACACACACACACACACACACACACACACGCACGCACGCACGCACACACACACACACACAAAACACATACACACAAATCCCACCACCCTCAGCAGAGACAGAGGACAGAATGCGATGTGTCGTCCCTCCCTCCCCACTGCTCTCCTAACAAAGCCTGACTGCATTGGACACACCTTTGACGGCACAAAGGGATGAAAAGCCAGGCGAGGCTTGGACACGCAGGACGACGCTGCCAGGCCCGATAAAGACACTTCAAAACGGCGGCGCCGCCAGTTCGCGGCCCTCCTTCTCCTCTCCTTTCTTTGGCCTCAAAGAGCCCAGTGTGACAGAGAAAGAGAAAAGAGAAAAGAGGAGCGGGAGCCAGAGACAGAAAGAGACTGAATGAGTGAGAAAGAGATTAAATTTGGCCAGCCGCGTGTTTTGAAGGGCCATCGACCAATAGAGAATGGGTGCGCCGGAAAATAGGAGGAGATGTGTACATTTGTGTGTTTGTGTGTGTGTGTGTGTGTATGTCTTTGTGTGTGTGTGTGTGTGTGTGTGTGTGTGTGTGTGTGTGTGTGTGTGTGAGAGAGTGAGAGTGTGTGCGCTTTTTGAGTCAGCGTACCTCTACTTCAGTCCCATGGAAACTATGAAAAGTATTTGAAAAACAAAAATATTAAATGGCTGGTCTTGAAGATTATAGAAGGGGTGGAGATTTTAAACGACTATTATTTAATGAAGATAATGTCTTTATGGAAATAATGATATTTTTATTTTGTCTACAAATAATACGAATCACAACCGTAACTATTACAAACACTTGTGTACACTTGTTATTGGAAAATAAGCTTAGCTGTGGACAAGCTGTCATCAATGGAAAATAAACTGAAAAGAAAGAAGAGGAAAGAGAGAGGGCTATGGAGAAAAAGAGTCTTCCCTTCATCTCACTCTTTCGCTCTCTCCTGCTCTCTGCATCCCTCTCTCTCTCTCCCGTCTCTCTCACACTGAAACAGATGGCCATTTATGCTGGGGCCAATCAGGCCTGGTTAGTGGCGCACTGGGCCTTGCCCTCCCCACCTGTTTGCCACCAAAACGCCACCCTAATGAACATGTTGGGAGAAGTCCAGTCCAAATGACTCACAGTAGGAGCTGAACTTACAGGTAACCCCCCCCCCCCAACCCCACCCTACCACTCCTCAGCCACCCACCCAGTCACACACACACACACACACACACACACAGACACACACTCCCTCCCCAGCCTACCAAACTCCGCGGGCAGCGCGCCAGGCCTGGTGAAAACCAGCTCTGCCACTGGGTCCTTTAACTGGCCCTTAATTAAATCAAGATTTCGATCGCCGCCTGTCAGCATTCCAGCTCTGCGGAGTAGAGTGGTGTGGGCGGAGAGGAGAGGAGAGGGCAGCAACAAGCCTATAGGTTACAGGTGCTGGAGACGGGGATTGACAGGCCTCGTGTGTGTGAGCCGTGTTTATGCAGGATGGCGTGTGCCTGATATGATGAGGGTCAGCTCCCATGTGGGCTTAGGGGGTCTGAATGAGGGTTGTGTGTGCCGTGGAGTGTTGGAGCTTGCAGGTTTTTTGTATGTGCATGTGAATGTGTATGTATGTGTATGTGTATACATATGTGTGTGTGTGTGTGTGTGTGTGTGTGTGTGTGTGTGTGTGTGTGTGTGTGTGTGATTCATGTGTATGCAATGATTCTGAGCTTTCAGGCACTTATTCTTTTAGCAAGGCATAGAAGCATCTAAATTTCCCTTGTGCACATGCATGGACACACATGCATGTGTGTATGTGTGCACACATCCATGAATACTGAACACACACACACACACACACACACACACACACACACACACACACACACACACACACACACACACACACACTGGTGCAATGTGCGTGTTTCTCTCAGACTATCAAGGCACATTGATCTGAGGGGGAGAGACGGTGATGACAAGGTTCTCGATGGGAGGGGGTCCCACCAGTTCCTCACTCTGTGCAACTGAGCCAAAGACATGTTTGGCAGTCAAACAGTTAGGCATAACCCACAACCCATACTGCTTACTTTCTCTGCTGACAAGAAACAAACACACACACACACACACACACACACACACACACACACACACACACGCACACACAAATCACACACAGTTGTTCGGACACAATTCAGCTAGCCCTTTCCAAGCGCTGACATTCATATGGTGTTCATGATTCGCTTCCCCTGGCTCTTGTGAGTACCTTTGTATTCACAGCCAGAGCCTACTCCATAAAGCTGGCTTCAGGTGCGCTCCCTAGCACAGGGTGATTCTCATGTGTTCAGGCCCTGGAGGTGGCCCACTTTCTGCACACACTTCAATGACGCTCTCCCGTCAGTCAATCTCTCTCTCTCCCACTCCCTTCCTCTCTCTCTCTCTCTCTCTCTCTCTCTCTCTCTCACTCCCTTCCTCTCTCTTCCTCTCTCTCTCTCTCTCCCTCTCTCTTCCTCTCTCTCTCTCCCCCCCCTCTCTCTCTCTCTGTCTGAGCGTTCGACTCCCGAGCGCCTGCTCAGCTGGACAAGGCTGATGCATAATGCAACAGGCCGCCTGCTCGTGACGCACAGAGGTTTGTGTTTATCAGCGTCTCACCGGCTCAGTCTCAGGTGCTCGGCTGGCAGCCGGCACACTTCTCCCATCCGTCTGCATCTCTCCCCCCCCCCCGCTCCCTCACTGCCTTTTCAAGCCACAGAACAGTGCTGCGCTGTGCCGCGCTGGGCCGCCAGACCTTGTGACACCCGGGACACTCCCTCCGACATCCCCGGCCACAAAAGAGCCTGAGGAGGAGGATGCTCTCGGAACCACCCTCCTACACACGACCCCCTCCCCCCCACCACCACCTGCGCCACCCTCTCCCATCCACCACTGAGTGGACCTCCATGCCCCAACCACACACTACAAACACCCCGTCCCCCACATCCATCAGCGGGGCGCTGGCAGGATCCCTGCCCCTCCATCCCATCTGCACCACAAGAGCTGCTGGAGCTGGCCCCTTTGCTGCATGTCAAAACCCCTGACCTGAGCTGCAAGACACAGGAAGTGCAAATATCCCCTAATGGCCTGCATGCAGATGAATGTGCCCATGACAATAGAGTCGCCGTGCGCCTGCGGTTTCCTGTCAGTGGCCGGCCGAGCGGCCATCACAATGACTCAGCAGAATTATGCATACGAAGAGTGGGGGGGCAGTCCACCATTCACATGCTAACGACGGCAGCAGTGCTATTATAATTGATGTGGCCCATTCATTTGTGCCCACTCACATGCCTGCATGGTTTTGTATTTGAGGAAGACTTTCAAGTGGCAGAAGGTCTAGTTGGAGGTCTGGTGGAAGACAATGGGATGGAGGACAGAGATGGATCCACGGGGTGAATCTCCTGCTATTCTCTGCCCCAGTGTGGGTCAGAACAGGGTCATATATTCTGCCTGGGCCTGATGGAGTCCTTCATGATGAAGTGTGCCATGGTTGGTTGCTTGTTGTTGTGTTTTCGTTCCCCTGTGATTGACAGGTCTGGGCCAAAATCTGTGTGGGCCAGAGAGGTAGCACCCCCCACTCCCACCCCCCCCATCGCTGCTTTGAAGTGAGATCAGGGATGGCAGAGCATCGGGGTGCTTTTCCCTCCCAGCCTGAGTGATTATGTAATGAAAATCACACCTGTCTTGGACAGAGGTGGGTCTGTTCAAACGGCGACCTAAATGGGTTCCTCGTGACGCTCAGTGGGGAGGTTGGTGTTGGTGGGCTCGCTCAACCAGCCCGGGCCGCCCGGCTCTCCGTCAGTGCTCACTCCTGGCCAGTATTTTGGCAGTAACACAACACCAGGAAGCCTTTGAAACCTAATGAAGCCCCCTCTCGGGGGAAGAGGTTGACAGTTCACCGTGGCCAGGAGGACTCAAAGCCCGGGTCCCGGGCACCCCGGGGCAGGTCGGCGACAGGGCTGCTGCGGTCCGCCGCCGCTGAGCGAGGCCTGGTGCCCCTGACCCCGGCCGGCCTGCCAGCCTTACATGCCCACTGAACTCCAGCAGGCCCGAGACGTCAATGTGTGTGGCGTGCGTACGTGATCGGGGTCAGTCATCTGAGGACTGGCTAAGGGCTGGCTAAGGAGCCAAGCTCTGTAACACAAAACACTGGACCTCAGCAAGAAACCATTTGTCGGTGTTTAACTTCTCCCTGTTCCTTTCATATGAACAAATTTCCCCAAAAATTATGTGAATATGAAATCCAACCCAATTAAAGCCTGCCCCAGAAAAAGCAGGCAGTCTTCAGAAACATGAAACGAATGCAACTTAAAACACTATTGAATAAATGCAGAGTCAGCGAGTCTCGAAAAATACATAGATCCCTCATGGCACCAGGGGGTGCACAGAAAACTGTTTAAACATTGTTAACACACTCCCTACACCAGCTGAGCAGTTGTCCCATTTTGGCACATCTCACATGCGGCACCTCAGACCAGAATATCATATGTGTAACTTGACAACTTTATCTGTTTCTGATGATGGACGTGTGGGGTAGACGTCTCCAGCTCTGGAGTAGTTGGGGGTTTGTGGTTGTTGGTGGCGTGTGAGGTTGGTGGGCTTAAACACTTGAGCCCTGGTTCGTATTTTATATTTGTTCTAAAACAGAGCCTATCAGCAGAACCTGGACAAAGGAGGAACGGATTAGAGAATGCCATCGCAGCATTTCTTGGCACGTCATGGGCATTAACAAGGTGGAGTTAACAAGGTGGCGTTTACAGTGGTGGTCGCGTCCACACAATTAGGATGCTGTTGTATTTGTCATAAAAGCACATGGGGGGAGGGTGCCTGTTGTGGCCCCTTTTCACTTTGAACAGTGGAAAATTCAATCTGTCAAAACCTCAACATGTTGTTTTGACATCATTCCAAAGTTTATGGATTTTCCTTAACGTGGCGAAATGGGGATGTAAAAAGTGTGAGAGTGGATCACCTTGTGCTTGCCGCAGGAAGAAAGGTTGCAATGTTTGCACAACGCAGATCTCCTCTTGGGAGGTCTAGCCTCCAGAGGTAATTGAAGAGAGCCATATTGTTAAAGTACACTAAATTAGAACCCGCTAGCTTTTCCTCAGATTACCTATTGAGCAATCTATTTGAAAGTCAATATCGCCTTCTTTTCCTAGAAAAATAAAGACTTCCAAGGTTCACAAACAAAAGCCTGATGTTTTCCTCCTCACCAATGCCAAGCATAACGTTCAACTGTGAGATTCCATGTATCTTTCTGTCAGCTAATCGGTTGTGATTTGCTGACACAAAGTACTGTGAGTCAGAGTTACAAAATCCCACACTGCACATTTGTTCAATATTTAAAAATCGATATTTGCATGCCCATGAAATATTCAATACCATATGCTTTTACACATTTTACCATTACATTGCACAGTCTATATCTATGTAAAGCTTAAATTCTGTTCATTTTTCTCTCAGTTCCTCGTATGTACAGATTAATCTTAAAAAAGAACATATTTCCTCTAAGCCATAAATTGGTAAAAGCCCAGATGTTTGTCACACTGACATGTGCAGTGAATGATTTCTGCTGAAAGCTCTTTATCTGGCCCAAATCAATGTTGGGAATGGTAGGGGGAGTATCTCCATATATCTTTTTTGGTATGTGTCCTTTTCCACCATTTGGAGATCAATCATCCGGGAGGTGGAAATGTTCTGGAGCTTTCCATGGTGACACCACTGCCGCTGCATCAGAGACAGGCGTCTGGCCCCTTCTCCTTTGGCTCTGATAAGTCAGATGGCTGCTGACACCCGTGGTCTTGTCAGTGTGTGGGGAGATCAGTGGCGGCGGCGCAGACTGGCCCTCTCCTCTCTCCAGGTGAGCGCCTGATCTCGTCATATCTATGCGAATATGGGGCTGGGGGTAAAGGGGGGAGGGGGCAGGGGGGGCTGTCGGCTCAGAGGACAACCTTATCTTATCAGCGTCGACTCAGCTCGACCCCACTGGAGGCCCGGTATGTCGCCGTCACGTGCGAGGTGTCGGCTTCACAGGTCCCCTCTGCCCACAACGTCACATCTCCAGCCAGTCGGCTGCCATTTGCCAAAATGCACCAACAAAGGTGCAGAGACATTAAAGCCATATGCAAACACCAGCACCCCCTCCTATGGGCACGGCCCTGGGCTTTCACAATCATAGGTGTCAGCCGTGTGTGTTTCTAGCTGCCATGATAATTGTATGGATATCAAAGTGATTGTGTTTCTTTGCATATACAGGTTAGCAGATTAGCCTAATGAATTCAATACCAGCACACAAACAAGCGCTTGGGGAAGTTTGTCTTGGCGACGAGCATGCTCGTCACCGCACCGTTAGGGGGCACAGGGCGCTGACCTGAACCGCTGGCCTTGGCCGAGTCGGCATAAAAGACAGCAGCCTCTGATGATGATGCCTCTAAAACTCTCTCAAAGCAGATTAACTGCGGGGGGAGTAAACACGCTCCAACTGATGACTTAAAGCCCCCCAAAAAAGTTGATGTGACCTAACTCCATCTGAGTCCAGCACGGGACAGCCCAGACAGTAAATCCGGGGTGGACTTAACTCTCCCCCCACCACTCCCCTCTTTGCTCCCCAGTTGCCCCTTAGGCTCTTTGTCTCCTCTGAGCCCCACCTCCCCGACGTGATTATTTCTTATCATGTATTTATTTGTTTAATCCACCCCTCCCCCACCACTCCGTCCCAACACACAAACATGCCACGGCTCCCGATGCGCAAGCTGTCTAGCAGCTACAGCACGGGGCCCCCTTGACAGCCCCCCACCCTTTCATTTCCTCTCCTCTCCTCTCATCTCTGTACTTCTCTCCTGCCTCCTCCTCTCCTCCTCTTCCCTCTGGACCCAGCCAGCCCCCGGTACTCCCAACCCTCGGGCTGCCGAGCACAATGGCCTGATGCAGCTTCCCTCTGTGGCCCAGGAATCCCAACCTCCACCATTGCCCCCCCCCCTCTCCTGTAGCATGTGGGCATTGCAGGCCCTGGCTAGCTCCAGCTCACACACTATAAATAATGGATGCATTAGCATGCATGAATATCTTTTTTAAGGGGGGTGGGGTGGCTTGGTAGAATGCCTTAATTCATTATTAATCCCTTCAACTCCAAAAAAGTAGGGGAGGGGAGGGGGGTCCTGCATTGGTGGCTGATTGCTTTTGCTTTGGTGCCTGGGCCCAGTCTTTGGTGAGGCTGTGTCTTCATTCTCCCCCTACTGCCTTCCTCACTCAGCTGGCCCGACTCAGAACTGAAACCCCTCCAAGACCCCTATCACACCCCCACCACCAGCCCTGCAATCTCACTCCAACACATCTGGAATAAGGGGGATAATCTGTGGTTTGGGGTGAGGGGGTTATCTTTTGGATGAGGCTGGTGGGGGACATGCCCTTGCCTATTCAGATGTCCCTACTGCATCCTGCAACACAGCCACCTCAGGTGAACCTGTTTCTCCCTTGCCACCACCAGCATGGCCTGATTATCTCACCTGGTCTGTGAATGATGATGTTTGCTTGTTCCCACAAAGAAATTGAGTTTGAAGTTGCCTTTTACACCAGTGGACTTCAGAAGGGGGGGTTGCAAGATTGATGCGTGTGTATGTATGTGTGCCGGTGTTTATGTGTGTGTGTGTGTGTGTTTGTGTGTGTGTGTGTGTGTGTGTATGTGTGTGTTGTAGGAAGGGGATTGGCAGGGTAGCTTAGTCTTGTGCATAAACATGAATCTGATGGGGGGGGCAAAGTCATCTCAGATCGGGGTGGGGGAGGGGACCGGGGTTGTTGTGGGGTTACCGGGTGGCGTGTTATATTTAGTGGGCAGATTAGTGAAGAAATATGCAACACATCACAATATTTTGACTGTGGTGCCAACGGGAGGCGTGTTAAGGAGCCTACACTGTAGCCTACAGTGTGTCCCAGACATGAAAGTGAGAGCGTATTGCGTGTATGCTTCAACAGGATTATGCTATTATGTCAGGGACATCTGAACATGTGTGTGCCTGTGAAAGTGCACTTATATCGGCAACTGTTTGTTTGTGTGAGTCTATGTGCTCAGGAGAGAGTGGTGGAAGCCCAATGTGTTGGCGTAATCTCCACAGTTGTGAGGGAATCCCCTGCCATTCATCTAGAAAAGTGATTTCTCTATTACAGCATGGGTAACAGATGTATGTGTGTGGTGTTGGGGTGCAGGCTGAGTGGTTGGTAGTCCTATATGTCTTTGTTCTGTGAATGATTGAATGTACTTGTGTTGGCATCCATGTATGGATGTCAATGTTTACATTTATGTGTATGTGTGTGTTGGGTGTGTAAGTGGATCTGTGTGTCTATGGTTTCCTTCCCAAGGCAACACAGCTTACCACAAGCTGCCTAAAGAACTTGAGCCAATCACAACCTTCCACAGTGAAACTGTGCTGCCCCTTTCACCAATCAGAGCTCAGGTACACTCATACAAAGACAGTCTTAAAGGTTGAGCCATTAGATGTGTATGCATAATCACATTTCTTGAAACACTATGAGCCATAAACACACCTGACCCAAATAACGTCAGTCTTCACTGTCAATGTGATCCATATGCGTTTTTTTTTATCCCCTCTATACAATGCTTGCCAAATGTGTGTTGGCATAAAAATATAACAAAGACTGGAACTATGACATAAAGCAAAACTCTCCTGGAATCCCAAGATATGTTCTAAATCAGATTTATTTTTGTCGGAAAGTTAGTTCAGAGGGCTCACTGTACACGACTGTCTCCTCCACATCTGCCAGTGGTCTTGAATGAGGCCTGGTGATGCCATGACGTTCCAGAAGTCTTTTTGAGGTAATCACTCCCTGTCGTTCAGATGACAAAACAGTAAGTTTGACCGCATAATGTCGGGTTAAAACTGTGGTTTAAAAAAAAAAAAAAAAAAATCAAAGGTGCAGCACACTTTGGGTACACTTACAGCTGCCCCTAGTCCGTGTTTCATCATCAACGCCATCCTGTGGTGAGCGGCCTGTTTGTCCTCCAGATGTGCGCCTGCAGCGGTGCAGCGGGAGGCTGTTTCTGCTGACACACTCAGCCAGAGCAGGAATGTGCGGAGGCCGAATGTTTGGGGTCTCAGGGCCTCTGCCTCGACTGTGGGGAGAGGCAAGCGGCGGCCGGTGACACGCTGTGCTGCTGAACTCCCGGCAACCTCCAACACATACTTCAGCTCCCCTATCGCACCTCTGCACGGACAGGAAATTGAAATATTGTGCTGCATCGGCTGGCTGATGGCCATCTATCAAAATGGGGGTTGGGGAGGGGGGCAGAGAAGGAAGGCCTGGGGGCGGAGACCTGCTTTGTGAGATCAGAGATGGACCGCTGGGCCAGGGGTTCAAAAGGTAAAGAGGGGTGAGCTGTGCTTGGGGAAAGGGGATACACCACCTCATGGGGGGTCTCCATCTCAAATCAGCCTTGCCACACATACCTCTCACTATTGTTCACTCAATACCTCCCCTATGACTATGCAGCCAAAAGCTTCAGCCAGTGGAGTGCAGTGTTTCTAACTTGAGAAGATCCTTAATTGTCACTGTATTATATTGATAATACAGTAATATCAAGAAAATACTGTAATATCAAGATTTGTGTCAGAGCTTTGGATAATTGTGCCTAGAAGATAACATAAAAAAAACACAATGGCAACCGCACAAATATTTCACTGAGAACCCAAAACATCTGACAGGCATACGTTTGTGAACTGGGAAAGTTTTCAATAGCCACACCAAATCAAAATGTCATGTTCATCATCTCCAAGTCAAGTTCATTATCAAAACAGAGACAAATGTCGTTAATTCACAAAGTTTTCATTGCATCCATCTCACAATGCATCACAACAGGTAAGATGCTTTAAATCTTTAAATCTCTGTTCACTAAGCCACTGTAAGTGGTGGTTGAATTTATTATAGACAAAACTCTCAGTTATAACGTTTTGTTTGTTTATCCACCAAAACCAAGGCTTTGACAACTGACATCTGCGGAGGCAGGTGTCGTGTCGGTCTCTCATTGCGTAATACTCGGATGTTGTAGCCTAAATGTGCACCTACATATTAGAAACTCTCATGCGTAATCGGTGGAGAAAGATACGTAACGTTAAAGTGAATCAGACTCTCAATATGTTAGAGTGTACATTACCACTATCACCGGATGGTTAAACAGAGATGTAGGATACCACTTTAAATTTTCTCAACAGCCGAGACGACAGGTTTCTTGTCACGGCGCCATTCTAATTTTCGCCGTGACCTTGTGAACCTGAGCAGACGAGCGACCAGGAAAATTATATGAAATTGGATTTGTTTTGTTAAATGGAAAAGTTGTGTTATTTCGTCTGGGACATAGACAGGAAGTGACATCAACGGGTCAAAACTAAAAATATGTCGCAGGACAGACTGTCTGAGATGTCCAGAACCTGGCTCGGGAGGGATGCCTGAGCACAGGTTGTCTGTGTCTTCGCCTGACAAATGCCGGTGAGACATCTCTCGGACTGGGAGCACGCACTGGCGAGCTTGAGTGAGTCGCGTGCTGACTGCGCGCTTCTAGAGCATGACTTTCATCCACATCAAGTTCAGCTGCGACGCCACACTTCCCCCCCTTGTATGCTGCTCTCTTACGTAGCAGACTCAGACGGAATGCCCGACAGACGAGTTACATTGAGTCTATTGCACTGCCCTGAGGCTTTTAGTTGGTTTACATGTCGGACTAAAAGAAAGCTTGCTTGGAGATCGGAAACAAACAGTTTGGCTTCGATTCGCATTGTTTTCGCAGGTGCATTCTCTTTGAAGCGGCTAAGAACGACATCGTCATGAGAGACCGTGTTTCTAATGACATGTGGCGAATTTTGTTGTAAAATGCTTAAGGTTCCGATAATATTGTTGTTCTAATTCCTGTTCCACGGGTTTATGTACTAACAGTAGAATAACCTGTGTTATTCAAGTGCCTGACTGCAGTGTCTCACTAGTGGACGCACCGCTGTCTGCGCGGGACAGACAGAGGGATGGGGAAGTCTGGGGATTCTGCGTGAGGATGGTTTTTAAATCAGCAGTTGGTCACGTGCTTTTTGTTGTTGCTCGCTTTCATATTAGAGGATTACAGTAAGGGGGACTACTCGTTGTTTCGTAACAGCAATTTGACGTTTCTGCTACGATAATGAATTATGAATATATATTTCTCACTCTTATTTTTAACTTCGCCTGCGTGTAGGATAGCCTACACGTAACTTTGCAGCACGCATATTGAAGTGTTTTCAGAGAAATCATATTGCATAATTATAATACACTATATTGGTCAGTTACTAGATATGCATTGCTATTGGTTACAACTTTATAGTTTGTCATTAGTCAAACTTTCAATTAAACGAAAAATGTTATCTTCATAGAATATTTATATCCTGTTAAAAAGTAAGTGCCCCCTAACGTGCCTTGGAGGAAGATGCAAACATTCCCCAGTGCATTCGTTTCCCATGTATGCATGCTCCCTGAACTTGTGTGTGAGATGCATGTATAGGCTGCGGTAGCCTCCTGCGGCGGCCTCTGCCCTCCATTACAAGCATGTGTGTGTGAGTAAAACCCCTGTCTGCGTTGCCTGCATGTCTGGAGTGATGACTCCATTATTCATGCTTGCGTGTAGACGGGGCCGTTAATCTCCCTGTCTCACTCTCGCTGGCACACACTCCCTATCCTGCCACGCTGCAGTGCCTTCATCAGCTGAGCACCTCTGAGCTGCCTGCCTGCCCGCCCGCCTGGCGCTGTGTGTGGACCAGGCGCCTAGGTCAGGGCGAGCGGAACACCACCAGCACGAGAGGGAGAGTGGCGAGGGGGGAGTCCCCCGCGGTAGGGGCCGCTGTGCCGGCCCTTTGCCTCTTGGGGCCGGGGGTAATTAGGGAGTGCAGGGGCAAGCGCTGCGGCTGTATATTCAGCATGCTGAAAGGACCAGGGCGGGGGGTCTATTGACGGCTGACAGGTGCAGTGGCGGAAGGCGTCAGGAGTTTAGGGCATGGAAACCAGAGCTGGGGAGCAGTGGCACAGTCTCCGGGACCCCTCGAGGTCAGCCCCTCTGTTCCCGCCCCAACCTCCCCTTGTTATGGGGGTCAAACACTAACCCAGGTTCAAGCCCCTTTCCTCCCCTTCCCTTGGCTGTACACAAGGCCACAGTATGTTTATGTAGATTAGAAGCTGAAGGGCTTGTAGGGATTGCTACTGCCACTGAAGGCTTATTAGGTCTGAGATTATGTTGCATTTAATGAGCAGTAGCCTAGCCTGTTTACTCATAGCTGATGAACAAATAATTTATTTAGTTGACATACCTTTGCCATGTTTGTAATGGCAAATCTTTGTTTGTCTTTTGTTGCGTAAAGTTATATAGCCTACTCCAAACATAATCGTTGGGACGTGAGTTGTATCATGGTGTGTTTATGCTTTTGTGTGTGTGTGTGTGTGTGTGTGTGTGTGTGTGTACATTATTCTTCTCCGGCTGTTCTGCTTGAATAGCCAAATCCTGGTTACGGCCATTACAAATCCTGCTGTCTTGGTGTGAGAGCCAGACAGAAGGCCTTCGCTGAAATTTGGTTTCGTTTAGCATTCCTCTGGGGTTTATGGGCAGGTGTTTAAAATTACTGGCAGGATATTTATTGGAAACTTTTGAAGACTAACTTTTTTTGCTTACCTCTCAATTAGATACACACACAGTTACAGAGTCTGTCTCTCACACACACATTACGCAGGTAAAAATCTTTTGACATTATTTTTACACACTTTTTATGTACAGTATATATATATTATAACAGTGATACAAGAAGTCTTTTGAAAACTCTCACTCTCCATTTTCTAACACACTCACACACTCACTCTCTATGTTCATGCCTCTCATCCCTAGCGGTTCCTATCAGATCAACAAAACGCACGCACGCAGGCACACACACACACACACACACACACACACACACACACACACACACACACACACACACATGCACGCACTTCCCAGTAACTGAGCAAGCACATAAAATGCTTGGGACAGGCTACCTACCTAGTTTCCCCTCCCCCAGAACCCCCCACCCCACCCCCATTAACTCAGGTCACTGTGAGCAGTGGATGCAGGAGCTGAGGGGAATTTTCTGACCTGTAATTACTGGGGCTTAGCTGGAGCAGTGGTGGCTCGTGCTCAAATCAAGGTGCAGCGCAGGATGGAGTCTCCTGAACACCCCCCCCCCCATAACTCCCCTCCCCTTCCATCCTCCCCATCTGGCCCCCACAGCACCCTGATTGCTGGCAGAGGGGCGCTAGATGTCAAGAGGCAAGCCTGTGAAAATACAAAATCCCAGATAAAGCACCAAGCTCCTAAAGAGCCATGAAGCTCCGTAATGAGGAAACTGATGGGGTTTGGGTGTGCTGAGCACGCAGTCTCTCTCTCTCTCTCCCTCTTCTCTCTCTCTCTCTCTCTCTCCCTCATTCCTGTGTGTGTGTGTGTGTGTGTATGATTGAGAGAGTGTGGCGGTGACTGTTGTCCTCCTTAATCCTGGATTTGGAGGGGCCCTCAAATTCTAACAAGGTTAAATCAGTAGTCAGGTTGGCTCAGCTTTAGAAGCACGACTTGCACAAAAAAAAAGAAATGAGACAACCCAAATTAGACAGCCCACCATACCTCTCCTGTCAAGACTATACCATAATACCTGCACCAGTCTGGAGAGCACTTCCAGTATTCCAGGCACCTCCCCAGACTTCCTCACAGTGATCTCCTCGCAACCACAATCGCGCCTATTTCTCATTTACACTCATCATAAAGCACATAGTTGCCCTAATCGCCATTGTGTTTGGATGGACTAAGAAGTCAAAAATGGCCCCAGGACAAGCCAAATAATGGCAAAACATTAATGGAGGACAGCCCTCTTCGAATGATTCCCGGGCTGCTGTGGCAGTTAAACGCATTCCGAGTTTTGTGGAGGCCATTATTCCTGCTCCTTAATCACCACCTCGGCTTTTATAACCCCCCGTCCGCCCCCGCCCCGCTCCTCTCCTGCCCCCTGAGCCTCAGTGTGTGGCGCGGGGGGAAACCACATGTGGGCACCGGCCAGGAAACACGCGGCAGACAGGAAAATGTCTTCCCTCCCCGAAACGTAATGGTGCTCACCACACACCAGAGACCAGTGCCAGCGGGGGCGACCTGGTTCTCAGGCAGCCGGGCGGGCGGGCGGGCGGGCGGGGACGGGCGTCCCTCTTGAGCACCCAGCAGAGGAAGATGATAATGATGATGATGCTGGAAGGTAGATGCGGGATGAAGCAGGGGAAGAGGCTCGATGGAAAGTTTCTGTCACATGCTCCGAAGTGCTTCTCCATGGGCGAGGGAAAATCTCGAGACGATGATTATGTGAAATCACAGCTGGCGCGTTGGCTACAGGGCAAAGTTTGTTTTTTCCTTCGTTCTCAGAAGTGAGTCAGGAACATCTGTTATTGTTACTGTAGTTTGATATCACCTATGATTCCATGTGCTGGCAATTACTGCTAAGCAGGGCTCAGTCTTCTGCCACATCAGCACAGTGATGGATCTTTGGCTTGGCTGCAGTCATCTGTCATTGTACACAGACATATCAGTGGAAAGCCTGTCGCTGCGCAGCTCTCCTTCTGGCCACAAAAAGGTGAAGTCTTTCCCAGGGCAGGTGCAACCCAGCGTAGAGTCAGCAGCTCCGCGTGGGAGCAGGGGGGGGGCAGTACTGGCACAGCCCATCCATCAGCCCCCTCGCCCAGGCCGACCCTCCTCCCTGGACCAGCCTGGGTGGCTGCCGGTGATGGAGAGCGGTCATTAAGGCAGCAGCGCTCTGCGGCCCAGGATCCTCGGCGCTCCTCCAGGCAGCTTTTGGCTCCTCTGCGGCAGCCGTTAGTCAGTCAGTTAGCTGCAGCCACTGGGGGAGATCGCTGGGCTCGCGGTGGAGGCGGCCTGGGTCCCGACAGCTGCACTCGGCCGACTAAACAAACCCTGGGCCAGGAGAGAGAGAGAGAGAGAGAGAGCTAGTTAGCTAGCTGGCTGGCTGGGGGCGGCACGCGTGGAGGGCTTCCCCCCAACGCCTGGTGCCGTAATTCATGTGCGGCAGCCATGCGAAGAGCGTTTAGGGGGTGGGGGGCGGCTGGAGGAAGGAGAAGGCGGGTGTTGGGGTGAGGGAAGCCGGGGGGCCTTCTCCCTGCCTGCCTGTTTACCCAAGGCCTGATGGCCCCCCGCCGAGAGCAACAGCAATTATCACCTTGGAGGAATGTAGGAGCCTTGTGTTAAAATCCCTTTGACCCCCCTGGTGGAGGAGGTCAGGAGGTGGTGCTCTCCCCAGGGGGTAGCATGCAGCCAGGAGGGGGGTAGCAGTATGGGCTGCATGGATGGGTGCGTGGAGAAGGGAAAGGGGGGATGTGGGGAACAATTATTCCCATCGTCAGGGGGACATGATGGGGTACCTCTTCAGTCCCACGCCGTTAGTCATGGAGCAACTCCAGCTCCCTTGCCTGACCTCAGTTGATTTTTACGGTGCATCCTCAGATGTAGGCCTCTCATTCATCCTCTCAGAGAAAAGAGGTAGTGAAAGGAGGTATAGATCACATACAAAATACACCTTCACACATGTTCCCTCACACTCTATCCTTTTCTCTACACACATATCCTACTTCCCCCAGGTTTATTTTGGCCCATTAACAGTGTGTAGCAGTTTTGCTTTAGTAGCATTGCCCTTTTAATGTAATGTACATAAACATTTATTGACTACTATTTTTTGCTGATTTCTTTTTATCGTATTCACTTCGCACAATTCGAGCTGGCATGCCCTGAAAGCCTGAGGTTGTTGGTGTTTCTGTGTTGTTTGTGTCAAGCTGTTTTTAGTGCTTATGTGTAAATCACAGCCTGACAAGTGGAGAGTATATGGCACCATAAAGACGGCTGGAGGCCTGTGATTGGTCAGAAAGCACTGTCTTAGATTCTGAGCATGCTCAGTGGAGGTGTGAACCTAATACTTGTTGTTGTCCTGTTCTTGGGAACTATGATGATAGGTCAGCTGTTTTGGGGTGGGGCTGAAGTTGGGGGGGGAGGGGGTAATTACTCCAACTTCTAGCCATCAGCTGACGTGACTCCACCTTTGTGAATTATTAACAAAGTGGGCAAGTGTGTGATTATGCTTTAGCCTTTGGCATGGATTGGCAGTGAAGTGGAATACAGTGGAATTAGCTGATGCTGAGACTGAGGTTTCCCTTAAGAAATATGAGTTTGAAGAACAGGTGGTGATTTCTGATCATCTGCCCATATCGGTCAGAAATCCACAGACATTAAAACACACGCTGTACTCATTGCACTTGAACAAACACACAAACACACACACACACACTGTATACCTATCAGGATGAATGTTGTTGGGGAGCAGAATTTAGTATAACCTCATAAATATGAGATCCACTCATTAATGGGTTATTATGTTGTCTTATCTTTTCAACAGCGACTCTTAAAGATATTCCACAGAGGACAATGGCATCTCGATGGTCCAGTGACTTCTAAAAAGGTAAGGGTCAACATTGTCTTCTCCATTTGGCCCTGTGTCTGTTCAGCTGTTTGCCTGGACTGCTGAAGCATTGCACCCAGTTTTTGTGTTGTGCTGGCGCCGGGGTCTTCATTTCTGCCCTGTCCATCTGCTCTGCTAGTTTGTTTGTTTGTGTCTTCGGTGCAGACAACCGTGTTGTGACCTGTGTTTCCTGGCAAGCCAAAGAAATTCTATCAACTGGGCTCAAATTGAGTGTCTGGCCACTGGCCTGCCAGCCCCTGTTTGCCTCCCTGTCATGCTCAGAAGTGAGAGTTGTGACTTAAACGTTTTTTCCCAGGCCTCGAGTTCAATAGCACAGGACCATAAAAGTGTGGTATCTTTTTCCCCCCCGACCCCTTCCTCTGTATTTCTATCTCACTCTCACTCTCTCTCTTTCTATCTCTCTCTCTCTCTCTCTCTCTCTCTCTCTCTCTCTCTCTGTCTCTCTCTCTCCCTCTCCCTCTTGTTCTGCTTGGGAAGCCCTTGTGGCCCCCAATGTCCGGTCAATGGGCTCCATCCGCAGCAGTTTACTGCTAAGCTGTGTTTTAATTAACTCCGCTCGGAGGGCAGCCATCCTTGAGCAGGACGGCCTGACGCATTGTGACAAAGCAGAGTCCCCCCGCCGTTTCATCAGATCACCTCGCCACTTCCAATTAGTGCCAGTTGAGGATCACCTCCTCTCTGTCTCTGCCCTGCGACCTTGCACCTCCCGTGCTCGGCCAATCGCAGGGCTCGCCGCCGTCCACCCCCGTCGCCAAGTTTCATGATTTATTTAATAAGAGGCGCTCATCGCCCCTGTTGGTTCCCCTGTGCCACCCTCTCCACCCGACTCCCGCCCCAGCCCAGGGTAGAGGCGCTGGCCAAGCCCCGAGTGCAGGGCCTCCAGAGGACCCCAAACTCCCTCCCTCTTTCTCCTCCTCTCTCACGCTTTCTCTCCCTCTCTCTCTCTCACTTACAGCCCCCTTCACCCAGTGGGACTTCAACCTCAGCATTGCCATGGCGACGCTTAGCCCCCTTTCCCTGTGCCCCCACCCCTGCCCAATGGCCAGCGCTGGCCTGCTCTCTCTGGTGATGTGATGGAGTTAGATGGGGTTTGTGGGTAAGGGAGGGGGGGGTGTTAACCCTCTTTCTCCTCTCCTCTCATAGCCATGTAGTCTTGTGTTGTCCAGAGGGGTCTGACCGAGAGGTGATCAATTTAAAGGTGAGGGGAAGAGTGCTAGCCACAACGCAAGATGGCTATTTAAAAAGCATCCTTCCACAAAGGCGTGGCAGTGTACCAAAATGAGGAAAAGATTGCAATTTCAGCAAGTAATGCACTTTGTAGTGTTGGAACCCTTAGTGTTAACTGAGGCAGTAGCAATATATGAAGAGGGTTTCCTTAAGACGTTTTTAGTACTTTGATTATGCAAGAGAGAATATTTAAAAAAAAAATATGATTTAGTAATAGACATAGAACTGCAAAGCTTTGAGTAACAGATGCTGATATTTGTCTTTTTTCTGGGGCAAAGAGAACTTGGAAAAAAATGGTTAAGAGCTTAAGGATTGCATGACCAAGGCTATGAGCTCTATGTATTTAGCGTTAAAATCCACTCAAAGTTTTATTCTCACCATCAAAATCATGCTACTATCCTCATCAATGATTCATGGCTGCTTTATTTATACCCAGAGACTCCACTGCTGTTGGGCGTTTGGTGCTGCTTGTTTCTTTAACTTAGTGCTCACGCATGTGGAAATCTATCAAATGGAACACAGCTCTAATCACGATCATACAAAGCTGCTGTTATCTGATTAACCTTAAAGTAGAGGAGCCTAAACCAGGTCTATGTCTGTGGATGTGTGTGAATGTGTTTGTGTGTGTGGGCGATAGAGTGAATCGTAGTAGACACACACACACACACACAGTGGAGCACTCATCTACACACACATGCGTTCACGCCTGGCTGCACACCCGCACGACACCCAGCCCAGCTCTCGGAAAGCAGCCACATGCACGCACGCATGCACACGCAATGCAGACTCTCCCCCTCGTAGGGCAGACATGCCTGGAGAAGAAAGAGAGAGGGAGGCACGAAGGAGGCCTGAATGAACCACAGCCAGGGACTCCTGAAGTTTCTCTTTTTTCCCCTCTTCCTCTCTCCCTCTGTTTCCTGTCCCCGTGTGACATCTGTTTTTTACTCTATTCGCCCCAGAGTAGGACCCCCCCCCCCCCCATCACACAACGCCCTCGACCGCCTCCTCTTCCTGGTGCAGTCAGCATCATCACCCCGCTGCTGTAGTGGGGGCACAAAAGGAAGAGCCCTCTCCCCAGCCTTTGTGGTGTCCTCTCTAAAGGAAACCTCCAACAAATTTGGGCTCAATGAGCCGTCGCCATTGTGCGTGTTGGAGAAAGTGCGAAGCGAACTTGCTTGCGCCGTCTGTGTCGTTACAAAACCCCCCTTGACCCCCTCCACCCACACTCTCTCTCTCTCTCCTCTCCCTCGCTCCCTCTCTCCCTCTCTCTGTCTCCCTCTCTCTCTCTCTCTCTCTCTGTCTCTCACACACACACACACACACACACACACACACACACACACACACACACACACACCCATTAAGCAAGGGTGCAGCTGTGTGCTGGATGCTGTTGAAGGGGATAGCGAGGGTGGGGCTGGACAGTGAGTGACCGTGTGATTGTGGCCTTGGGATGGGATTCTGAAACCCGCAAAGATGTCCTCTACTCCTCACTTTGAGCCACCAGACTGCAATGCACCATTGAAGGTTGAATAATTTGATTGTAGCTGGAAAAGACTGAATACAGTGGCCTTCCCTGTTGTGCAGAAGCGCTAAAAGAGTGTTAAAGGCATTACATTTACACATCCAAGTGCTATTTTTCTTCAGAATCCTCTTTTGATGTCTTTTGGCTCAACTGCTGGTTGCTTCTTTATGCTGTTACATTCTGAGTGTGGTTAGATCCTCTTCGTGAGGGCTTGGCCACAGGTTCTACGAATTCTGCATCGTTTTAGAGATTTTTCAAGAGCGAGAAAGTGGTGAAGGTCAAGTTCAAAGACTCGAAAGAAATGCGTCTTGATGTGAATAATAATGTGGAGAGATAGAAAAAAAGAAAAGGAAACGGCGAGGCTTCATTCATGTTGGCCGTTAATGGAATGTGTGAGACCTGATTGACAGTAGCACGGTCACATGGGCATGTGTTTTGGACGAGGCTCTCGAGATGAGAGGGAGCGAGCGCGCCACGGACATCAGCCACGGTCTCAGGATCAAGTTCATTAACGCCCAGCGACAACAAACACATGCCGGGAGAGCGCCAGACAAGGGGAGGCGTCCGGGGGCGGCCAAGCGGGCGGCAGGGGGGATGGGGGGGCCGGAGGCAGCTTCCTTGGGAGTGCCCTGGCCCTTGTCTAAAGCAGTTAGGGGCCAGGCCTTTGTGGGTGTTGTGTCTCAGGGGGCCTCCAGGGGTAATTATCAGCAAGGGTGCACGTGCAGGAGTGTGTGAATGCAGAGGTTGTGTGTGTGTGTGTGTTTGTGTGTTTGTGTGTGTGTGTGTGTGTATGTGAGAGAGGTGTGGGGTCACAGCCGAGTGTTTGCATTCTCACTGCACCCCGTCAATAGGCTGCCCTACGCTGAGAGGGGCGCCCTGTAAACTGAATCTTCGCCATTGCTCTCTCTCTCTCTCTCTCTCCCTCCCTCACACTCTCTCTCTCTCTCTCTCTCTTCCTCCATTCTCTTGCAACCCTCGGCATCCTCCCTTCCCTGGCGTTCCCTGAGGAGTGGAGGATCTGGGCGGGTAGAGGAACCATCTCTGACATGTTTGATGGAGGGGAGAGGGGGGGCTGCAGGACAAAAGCCCCTGTTCCCTGCCCGTCCATGTGGAAAATGCCCGGGCGCAGGAGAGGGGAGGGAGGGAGGGAGACAATTAGTGGGATCTGCTAATCACCCGGGCAACACTCATTTAATTGACATGTGAAAATTTTGTTTAATCTAACAAGTCGATAGGCAATATGACAATGGAGTGGCAATCAAAAGAAGCCCAGGCCTGGAAGCCAGCGGGACTTGACAGATGATTACTGAGTGACGTTGTCTTTGTGAGGGTGGGGGTGGAGCAGACTGGGGCTGGGTGGAACGTGGGGGTGGGTGGGGGGCAGATGTAGGATTAAAAAAAAATCCAGTGTGCCCACCACCCCCATTTTATTTAGGATAAATAGGTGTGTGTGCTCGCCATTTGATGTGGTGCTTGTTTAATTGTTCGGGTTCAGAAATATTATGTGTGTTGTGGTCTTGTCTCACAGCTATGCTGTTTCGCTCTGAATTCAATTTGGATGGCAATTTTTGGTGGGTCTGCATTGAAATCAATAAGTAATTTAGGTTCATGGAAAAGGCAGCAGAATTCCTCCCCATCCCATTTGGGGGTGCAGGGAAAGTGTGATGCTTCGCACTCTAACATAGCTGACAAAGCACAGCTTTGATGTTTTAATAAAACTGACACCAGTGATGAGGGGAACTGGCGCAAAACTTTCCAATCTGATGAAATGACCGTTGAATACTTTCACTTTAAGGTAACGAGGGGTTGTGATCTGTCTGTCTGAGGGATGGTGATCTGTCTCCTATTTAATCACCCTCCTTGCATCATGTTGGAGACGTGAGGGAATTCTCTCTCTATACACCAGCTCCTGCTTTCAAGAAAAAATGATCCTGTCATTATTCTCATTCTCATGGACACATTTCAAACCAGGATAATCCTGGAAGTCCATTTTTGAAATAAAAAAAATGTGTCAAAGGTAAATCTGATATTTGATCTGATATTTGATTGTAGTGTAGCATCTCCATGTTGATATCAGTCTGAAGTTGAAGAAAGCAATGTAGGATGCAGGTGTGTGTGAGCTGCCGTGTGCTGTTATACTGTATTACATGTGTAGAGATAAAGAGTTCTGATGGAAATCAGGACTGTTTGGACACATGATTGCTGGACAGTTACAAAGAGCAGGTAGATGCCTCTTCTATGTCATCAGAGGATATAGGCCAGCTGTAATGGCAGTGTGTGTGTGTGTGTTTGTGTGTGTGTGTGTTTGTGTGTGTGTGTTTGTGTGTGTGTGTGTGTGTGTGTTTAAATCTCTGTGTTTGTGTCCTTGTTTATGAGCCTGTGTGTGTGTGTGTGTGTGTCGGGCAAAAGCAGCACATCCCATGGCAATCAGCCCCTGTAATTGGACTGCAGTTTCCAGTGGTGACCTGTGGGCTTGTGCAGAGAATCAAAGAAGAAATGAAGTGGCTCCTTTTGAGGGGGAAATTTCAGCTTTCCTGTTGCATGGCAGAAATGAAGGGCTGAGTTTCGTCAGCTGGAACATGGTCTTCACTCTTTGAATCCTACCCCCTCACTTTTACTCTCTCTTCTCTTCCTGAGTCTCTCTCTCTGTGTCTCTTCCTCTCTCTCTCTCTCTCTGTCTCTCTCTCTTTCCCTCTATCCTTCCATCCCGTTTCGGGCGTTATCTGTGTTACTCGACTGTGTTCAGATCGGATATCCCTCCCCCCTTTTGTGCGCCAGACAGATTGGCACAGTGCCAGCAATCACAGCTGGATTGGTCCATGCTTTTATGTGTGTGTGTGTGTGTGTGTGTGTATGTGTGTGTGCCGGGGGGGTCTGTGGGTGTCTGGATCCGCAGATTGGGAAGTCCACCGCCTGCCGAGGGCATGGGTGCCACCAGTGGGGCACAGCAAGATTTGGGTTGCCAAAGCCTGGATTGTGCTCATGGCCTGGGCATCTACCACCTCTAGTGTGACTCAAGTCTTCCCCATACCTCCACCTAGGAGTGGTTTTTGTGTGTCTGTGTGTGTGTGTGTGGTCTGTGTCTGTGTGTGTTTGTGTGTGTGTGTGTCTGTGTGTGTGCGTGTGCGTATTAATGGCGTTGTGTGCGTTTCCCTGCCTGTGATCTTGAGACATCTCCATTCTACCACAAAAGAGCAGAATGCCAAAGTCACGATTCCCAGACGTCTTCAGCACGGAATGCATTTACCTTGCTCAGACGCTCGCCATGAAATATTAATGGCGCACTTGAGTTGCCAGCACAATTGATGCAGGGGTGGTGGGATGGATGCTGGAGCAGGAGGCCTCTTCTCAGACCAAGTCCACCATGAAGAGCCTCAGAGGTCTCTCCAGCATCCAGCAGCTTGCTGACAGAAGGGCGTGACTGTGTGTTGCAGCTACACTGGGACCATTGAGGTTTTCTGGCATTGGCCAGGGTATTGTGAAATGGTGATTGTTATTTCATGTGCTCAAGGAGTTGTGAAATGGACAGTACGGGGGAACCATGGAGCAAGTTTGGCTCAATTCACCATCATTTTGCTATTGTTATTACAATGATTACACAAAGGCTTGAGGCAACGGCTATTATGGCGCTGAGCAGTGGGTGAGCAAGCAGTGGGTCTGAGCACCAGGGTGTTTGCATATTTGTGTGTGTGTGTGTGTGTGTGTGTGTGAGTCGAGTGTGTGTGTGTGTGTGTGTGTGTGTGTGTGTGTGTGCGTGTGTGTGTGTGTGAATATGTATTTAAATGGGGGAAGAGGGGTTGTTGTTACTACTACAATCCCCACTTCCTCCATCCACCCATTCATCCCTCTCTTCTACTCTGTCTCTCTTTCTCTCTAATTCTTTCTTCCCCTCCTGAAGACTGCTGTTCGGTCTCCTACCACTATACCCCCCCCCCCCCCTCATTTGCTGACAACTGACTGCTGAAACGAGTGCACCAAAATAGGTGGCTCTGCGGGTCTCCATGACAGACTGCACATAATCAGCGCAGAAGGTATGCAATTACAGCTGTCAGGCCCATCGGCTGTAATTGATGCAAGTGTGAGCGCGGTGGCTGCCAGCTCTCTCCCTCTCCCTCTCTGGCTGGGTGGCTGCGTGCCTATGGCAGTGCCAGCCGCCAGGCCTCTGCTAGTGCCCCCCCCCGCCTCGGGCGCCCACGTGTGCCCACACAACGCCCACATTGTGAGAGAGAGAGAGAGAGAGAGAGAGAAAGAGAGAGAGAGAGAGAGAAAAGGAAGGGAGACAAATGGGCCGATGGAGACGGAGGGAGATAAAAGCAGACCTGTCGGGATGGAGGCATCGGAGCCTCAGCTCGTGCCGAGCGGCTCAGCGCCCGCCCACCTACAGCAGATATCTGGCGCTCCTCCACCTCGCGCAGCCGCCGCGCATTTCTCCATTTTATCTGTTTTTGTGTGTGTGCGTGTGTGTGTGTGCGTGTGTGCGTGTGTGTATGTGTGTGTGTGTGTGCGTGTGTGCGTGTGTGTGTGTGTGCGTGCGTGTGCGTGTGTGTGCGCGCCTGTGCTCTCTGTGCTGGTGCTCTTTTGCTGGAGTCAGCGCATGTCTTCAGCAGGCGGCCGCTGGTGGGGTGCATCCTGGCTCTGTCTGAGCTGCGGGGCTTATGGTAAGATGGTGCAGCCGCGTTTCCAGATGGCCGCGTGGTGAGGTTGGAGCGGAGATGGGGGGGAGGGGGGGGAGGGGCAGCTGAAGGAGGCAGTGGTGGTGCTGGTCAGTCACAAACGCTGTCAAAGCAGTCGACGCTTAAGCGTCTTTGAGGGCAAGCGGTCGGTCTCCAGGGCTCGCGTCCGGCTTATCACGGCTACCTCTTTAAGTGCTCTTGTGGTCGGCAGCCCACAGGAAGAACCGTGTATCCTCTGAAGCAGGCCGATTGCCACTTGACCTCGGGGTCAACTGCTGAATGCCGAGTTCAACCGGCTACTGATCGCGCAGTGACCGGGGAGCATTCTGAACCATCAGTAGAAAAGATTAGAGATACAGAAAGCAAGTGAGAGAGAGAGAGAGGAGAAAGAGAGAGAGAGAGAGAGAGAGGAGAGAGAGAGAGAGAGGAGAGGGAGAGAGAGAGAGAGGAGAGAAAGGAGAGAGAGGAGAGAGAGTAAGGGGGGGGGCACAGTAATGGGTCTCTAGGAATGGGTTTGTGTGTGTCTTGGAGAGAGGGGAGTGTGTGTTGGAGGACGGGTCTAATCCAGTGCTTCCCCATGTCTCCCCTGGTGGGGTATTGATTAGGGGGAGGGCAGCTGTGCCGGGCTGAGGAGTGGAAACGGCTGCGTGCTGTGCAGCCTGTGTTTAATGACGTGGTCGCCATGGCAATCGAGGTCAGCATCCACTTCTTGACATCTACTGTACCCTCCCTCAGCCTCTCTCACATATACACACGCACTGTCACACACATACAAATACGCACATTTAAACGCTGACATACACACACCCACACCTCACTCACTCATGTATGTACACACACACACACACACACACACACACACTCTCTCTCTCTCTCTTTGTGCAGCCCCTGCTGTGGCGTGGCGTGGCGTGGTGGTGTAGATGTGGTCGCGTGGCTCCCAGCATGCTCCTGTCTACCGCCTCCGCTGCTGCTGCCGCTCTTCTGCCCTGCTGCGCCTGGAGACTCGCACGGCTCACTCATCACCTTCGAGCGCAGGTGTCCTTATCCCCCCCCCCACCCCCCTGGCCGTTTCCCAGCCCGGCATCTGTCTCGCTGTTCTGGAGTCAGTCAGCGCCACGTGTCCTCTGGGCCTCATACCTGTAGCGGCAGCTGCAGCAGGAACAGCGGCGACCACTCTCTCCTGCACTCACTCCTGCGTATTGAGATGGGAGCTCCATCATCTTTTGTTAACATAGCAGCCTGGTTGAGTGCACGGGTGGCACGACAGGAGCCATTATGCCTTCAGAGAGCAGCAAGGGGAGAGAGGGAGCTTAGGGCTCCTCAGGAATTGGTACTGTATTGGTCACACACACACACACACACACACACACACACACACACACACACACACACACACACACACACACACACTCACACACACACACACACACCAGCCCCATATGGCCCTATAAACAGGCTGGAGGCATCTCATCAGACATTCAAATCGACAGCAATTTACTGCTGATTGACGGGCGGGCTGGCGGGGAGGGTGGCGGCGGGCGCCCGGCGCAGCAGGAGCGGAGCGGCACAGCCGGTTTCACGGGAGGCGCGGCGTGCCGAGGGGAGAGCAGAGAAGGGCTCGCGCTCGGTCATTATCGCGCTCCTTCTCCCTCACAGTGTGACGCTCTCTCTCTTTCTCTCTCTCTCTCTCTCTCTGTCTTTCTCTCCCTCTCCATTTCATCTCTGTTGCTCTTTAAGGATGTGTCCTTCTCTCTCTTTCTTTCAAGCTCTCCCACTTTCAGTCATACACGTAGCAGCCTCCTGCTTAATGCAGAGTGTCAAATGTATATCTTTGGCTGTGAAACGTGTAATGTAGGCTTGATGGGATGTGGACTGTCAGTAGCTAAATCTTCTCTTCTAAAGAGTTTATCATGGATCACTACTCAGACACAGACCGGCCTGCTCTCTCCTCCTTTAGTTGGTCTGATCCTCCAAATTGACTGCATTTTTTTATACATAGACAGGATTTGTCTAACAGAATAATCCAAATTTGCAGCCCCCCTAAACATGGGGGTCATCATAAACCCAGCTGCCAAATTTGGGTCACTATTTGATTCTTATTATACCCTACGGCCACAACTCGCAGCAGAGATGATAATACCCACATTGCTTCACTCTACCAAAAATAATCATTTGCCAAACCGCAACTGTGACCTCATAAAGGATGGCTGGTTTGGATTTTTGTCGTTGTCTCTCCATGGTGGCACAAAATGTTCTTTATTTGTATTATGGTACTACAGCACTTCATAAATAATTCATTCATATGTTATAGTTTATTAATCTCATGTTGTGTTAGTCTATCTACATACAGTTATGATATTATGTGATTCCCTTTTGCTGTTTCTTCTTTTTTATCCATGATCCTGAATTTTTTATTGATTTTTTCCCCCAAACCAGCCCTCAACATAACGCACCAGATTTGAGCTCAGATAGAAAATGCTTGTAATCATTCCAATGCCCAGCTCAAATGGTAATGAAAACAATTATACATATTCATGAAGGCACAAACCATTCCAATCAAATGAAACGGATACTTCAATGAAGCCATTCCTTCTTATACAAACAGTTATTTCTAGTGTAGTCTGATAATTATCTACTGGCTAGTCTAGTTGGGCTATTCTCAGTGAAAGTGTTGTTCTGCCTTGACCTTTGACCCAGGCTCACCATTTGTCTGTGCTGTACCAATCCGTGTGCAGGGATCTCACTGGTCAGCAGTCCAGCAGCCTGTTTACTCCACTCTGGTGACTTCTGTCACCTTGACTCTTCGGAAGCAACAAACCCCGCTTCCCCGCCTTCCTCTTTCGCTCAATTGGATTAGGCCTCATCGAATACACCCACATGCAAAATCAACAGTTGGTCGAGGCGTTTGCATGCGGCTGGCCAGCTTAGAGGCTCTGACCGTCGGCCAGCAGCCAAGGAAGCCTCCCTCCCCCTCCCCCTGCCTCCCTCCTCCAGACGTGCTCCTCCACAACCTGATTGGTCCAAGGCACGAGTACAGAGTGAAGTGTGAATGTTTTGTTGAGGGCAGAGATGCTGATTGCGCAATAACCAGCAAATTGTGTGGCAGGAGCTTCATTCAGTCTCTTATTCGTCTAGATTGCTGGGCCAAACGTAGAACTGATAAGAAAGAAGGAACAAGGTCGCACTTTGAATACAAAAGTGTTTCTTGGCGCATTTTGGCGTGGTGCCTTCGTCAGCGTGCTGTTCGCAATTACCAGCAAGGCATAAGGACACCTATTTGCACGGTGCTAGCTGGCGTCCACGCCGGGGCCGCTCTTTATGTGACCGCAGTAGCCGCGTAACCCCGTGGCGTGGACCTCTGCCATGTCTGGCTTCAAGGTCTTAACCGGCGGATGAATTACACTGTGGCCTGAGCTCATTTGGGGCCGGCCTGTGAGATAGGGGTTTGTTGTTGTTTGGGGAGAGCAGTGTTGTCTGTGCGGCAGATGCTCGCCGGCGGCAGCTGCGGCGCTTTGGTGTTCTTATGGAAATTGACACACCAGATGTTGGGCTGTACTTACTGCAGTTTAACCTCCGCTAACTTTGACTTGGGCATTAATCTTTCATTTTTGGGGCTACAGTGTGCTAAGGAGGCGGCCTACTGCCTGTCTGACTTGGCATAAGGGGCTTTTTTGTCATTGGACATGTCTGTGTGTGCATGTACGTGAGTGTGTACATACACCTGTGTGTGTGTGTGTGTGTGTGTGTGTGTGTGTACGTGTGCACGTGCATATGTGTTGGGGAGTGTGTGTGTGTGTGTGTGTGGGGGGGGCACTGATTTGTACATGATTTGTGTGTGCATGTGTGTGCATGAGTCACAGATGTGTAGTCGTGCGCACGTGTGTGTGTGCATGAGTCTGTGTGTGTGCGTGTGTGTGTACATTCATGTGTTGAGTTTACGTGTTGGGGAGGAAGTATGTGTTTTGAGAGTGTGTATATGTAATGAAGTGGCACACATATTTTTGCATGTGTCTCCTACCTTACACGTGTGCACACATACGACACATACTGTATATGTTTTTAAGTGTGCAGATGAGGTGCTGCAGAATAAGTGGGAAAAACAGCCTATTTTCCCCAGTTCACTTTGGGGGGATGGTGAAGGCAGAGCGCGAACACAAGAGTACGGAAGAGTGAGAAGAAAGGGGAGCGAGTCATCACTGCTCTGCTCTGCTCTGCTCTGCGCTGCGCTGCCTTCCCTTCGCTTCCCTAGCAACAGGCACTTTTCCTTGATCCTATGCCTCCCAGGGAGACGCTGATTTCTGACTTGTTGTTTCTTGTTGTTTTTTTTTTGTGTTTTTTTTTTTTTTGCATATTCTTGATTTGTGAAGGGAGGATGCTCAAGTGAAGCGAACAATCTAATGTGACAGCGGGTTGCGATGCTCATCAGGGAGTGTGTGTGTGTGTGTGTGTGTGTGTGTGTAGAGGGGTGAGTTGCTGTGTGAAACACGCGCTTGGAAGTACTACAGAGCGCAGCTGAGGTTTGGATCCCCCTCTCCTGTCACACATCCTCCAGCAGATCCAGTTCTCAGCTGAGATGTCTTAAACTCCTCAAGTGATCCCCCACCCCTCTCTCCACGCGCTGGTGACGGCACGCTGATGGAGCGCTGTTGTCTGCTCCCTGGGTGTGCGTACGCGCTCACCGTCCTCGTTAATATCAAAGCTGCCTCAGTTTCCCCTCATTGAGTTTCCTCTTTCTCTCTCTACTCCCTCTCTCTTTCTCTCGCTCTCTCTCTTTAGTCTCTCTCTCTCTCTGATGCCGTGCGGTTGTGTGTTGGGCCCTTCAGTGCGCTGGGAGGTGCAGCACACAGGATGAAGGCGAGTGTCTGGGAAGGCTGGGAGCAGCAGGGGCCGGGGGAGCTGTGCGGGGGAGGAGGAGGGGGTGGAGAGGGTGGACAGAGGTGCTGGTCAGACAAGGCCGTAGACATTTAAAGACCTCTGATTGGTGCCTTGATGGAGGAAGGCAGGAGTGGAAGAGGAACCCCTGGCCTGAAGACAAGTGAATGAGAAGTGAAAACGGCTAACCTGATAGCCTGATAACCTGGTGGGTTTGTGAGCGAGAGAGAGAGAGAGACAGGCAGACAGACAGACAGACAGACAGAGTGGCAGACAGTCAGACAGACAGGCAGACAGACAGGCATGTGCACAGACCGGCCAATGGGGACAGACACGTGGGCAAACACGGCTGAGTTGCTGTGGAGACGGCTTCACCATCCCGCCCACAGCCATCCCTTTTGTCTGCCTGCTTATTGAGTGACTTGTGGCGACCTCTCCTGCTGCTGGGGGGCAGGGGTCAGGGGTCAGCGCCCTCTGATGTCCAGTCCCATGAGGCCTGTGGACCCGGCCAGAGCAGCGCTCAGAGCCCAGAGGTCTGGGCTGGCCAGTCTTGTGGAAACACAGTGAGAAAGCAGCATAGCACAGCCCGTCTCACAAGGGCGCAGGCTCTCAAGATGGTTTCCGCACTATTTACTATGAGTGCATCAGCACCCGATTAGCCCTGTGTGGGTTTTGTTTTGGTATTGTGCTGCACACGTACAAACAGTTGCTCTGGGTCTTGTTTGGTATGGTTGAGCATTTGAAAGCCATTTCCTAATTTGTGCCATTTTGGGGCGTTTTACAGAAAAAAGGTAGTCTAGATGACATCTTGCAGTCATTCATCCTATAAAATGGTGAGAGGTTTCACAACAGGAAGCCACAGATGTGTTTTGGTGATGCTGTGTGTTTCCCTCCTCCATCTTCCCGCTGACGTTTCTGGTCTTTATACGCGGTGACTTTTTCACTTCTCTTGAACCCTGCGCTAGTGAACACCGCCTCAGCAGCCGGCTCATTATCCACAATATGCTGGGGCTGCTGATGTATGAGCGTAATTGGAGTAATACTGCCTGAGCACTGAGCCATGCCAAAGAGTTTTGCACCTGACCTTTCACTGCCTCCGAGTGAGGCTCGTTGCTGTGACGATGTGATGTGGTCTCGGAGATCGACAACAAATTGTTGGGAGAAAAAAATGCCACACATTTTTGAGATTTGGCCAGTGGCTCCTCCATCATTGTTGTTAAGAAGATCATGGCAGGGCGGGAGGTGAAAGCTGTTGTTAGCTCCGCTTGTGCCTCGGTGCTGAACCACAGGCTAATTAGTGTGTGGCTTTTGTTTCCTCGCGCCCCGATCTCGTGTGCCACTTCCTCGGAGGGCTCGCCCGTCCTTATTGATTGCGACCGAAAATAGCGCTTCCTTCATTTGAGCAGGAAGTTGGTGGCATGTCACTGAGTGACACGCTGACACCCACAGTCAGGAAATCAATTGTCAAAGCCCTTTTAAGCCAGCTTGAGCTATTGTTTTGCCTTTGTCGTTTTATTGGACTCACTAGAATGCATGTGACTGGCAGGCTGGGTTGAATGCGGTTGCGCTGCACCAAATGTACACCGTGTGCTGTTGGATACAGCCCTTTGAGCCTTAATGCAGTTTCGTTGCCAAGACTTAAAAGTGATAAATCAATGCCAAGTCTGAGACCGCAATTAATGATAATGCATTAGAACGGAAACCATCAACACAGGCTAATCAGTCATTTAAAGCTTGTGGTCATGCGTTTATTCCTACAGACTAGAAACAAACAGGGAGACGTGAGGTTCAGACAGAATTAGTAAGACTCCATGAGGAAACCAAGCCCTTGGATTTTGGTCTTGGTCTTGAAAATCTTCTCCGTGAAAGCTTTCAGGTATTTTCCTGATATTAGTTGCTCATTTGATGGTGGATTTTCTGTCTGTTTCCTTTGGTAACCCCACAGTTGTTCACCTTTTGCAGGAGTAGTGTTGAGACTGGAGCCTGCAGACGAGGGCTCTGTGGAGAGTAGTGCTTGCTGGCTGCACCTCTGGGCCAGTGGAGATGTAGGCCAATAGAGCAACAGGCCAGAGGACAAATGAGGCAACATGCACTTCTGATAGTCATTTCAATATATGAACATGCACTTCTGATAGTCATTTCAATATATGAACAACATGCACTTCTGATAGTCATTTCAATATATAAACAATTTAGTTTCATATATAGTTCAGCATACCGCTGTAATTATTCAAGTGCTGTTCAGTTATCTTCTTTCACATATGTGCCGGCAAGACTTGTAATTATGAGCATGTGAAACTTGACATTTAAATTTTTTTTGTTTTAGGCATATGTACTGTCTTAACATACACTATCTGTCCATCTGTTCATCCATCCGTTTATCACACACACATGCAGCCCCCCCCCGCACACGCACACACACACACACACACACACACACACACACACACACACACACACACACACACATAATAAGAACATATCAATTCATACATTTATTTCTGCATGATACTGAGCATTGCTGTGTATTTGACAGCATATATTTATATATTATTATTATTATTTATAATATTAACAAAATCAAGTTAAATCAGGTTATATCAAAGACACTTTTGCATATAACAAAT
>NW_027468657.1:33258100-33260600 GCF_046254945.1 Alosa pseudoharengus
GCACTCTGAAGATGGTTGCCTCTATAGTTTTGTACCACTTCAGCTAGCTCTGAAGAGTTCTAGATGCAGCAGTACGTGGCTGCATATCCTCAGTGCCCAGTGGATAATGACACATCATTTCCTTCATTTATTCACCCCTCTCACTGAGAGTGAGGTGTCTCCTAGAATGTAGTTGTCCCACCACATTCCAGCTGCACCCCATACTGACCAGCCCCAGAGCCATCTCTTACCATCATGCCAGCAATCACACAAGTGAAGCTTCACTGAATTCTGGTACAAGTCCTACGGCATTTAAAATGACTTGGATAACACCGCTGCTTAGAAAAACTTCTCTCGCTCTCACTCAAGTGTAGACCTAGTCTGGTCGCGCTCCTCCCATCCTTTTTAAGACTATCTAAAGGGTGGTTTCCAAACAGGTCACAGAATTCCTCTCACGGACTTGATCCTAATCAATCCGGCTTTAGATGTGGCCACTTTACTGAAACGACTCTGTTATCTGTGACAGAAGCCTTAAAGGCAGCCAGAGCAGAAGCTTGGTCCTTGGTCATCTTGCTTGACTTATCGGCTGCTATCGACATGGTCATCCACTGCATCCTACTCTCCATACTCTCATTGGCATCAGAGGGAAAGCACACTCCATGGTGCCTCTTTGGGAGATGGTTCAATGTGTCTTAGGCTTGGATAAATGTCTGCATCTCATCTCCTCGCCACAGGGGTGCACCAAGGCTCGGTGCTAGGGCCCTTTGTCTTTGCTATGTACACTACCTCACTGATCCCGATTATCCACTGACATTTCTTCTCATATCACTGCTACGCAGATGATGCCCAACTCTATCTGTCATTCCCGTCTGACCACCCCATAGACCAGGTCACCTCTGTTGCCCAGTCATGCTGCTTTACACTATTCAATATAAGAAGAATCAGGCAGTACCTAACCCAACATACAATTCAGCTCTTGGTACAGACCATGGTTATCGCTTGCCTCGACTACTGTAATGCCCTCCTTACGGGCTTCTGCAGTGAAACCAGTATAGATGGTCCAGAATGCAGTGGTGCGTTGAGCTCCACTGGCTACCCTCTGGCTGCTCACATCAAATTCAAGTCACTAAAACTTGCCTACAAAGTGATTGCTGGGTCTGCTTCCATTAACTTAAATGGGAGGCTTATGTTACCATCAAGGCTTAAGAACTTATGTTAACATCAAGGCTTATGTTACCCCTCGGCTGTTGCGTTCCTCCAAGGAACGTCATCTGGTACTGCCGCCTCTACACTCTCGGCAATTCAGACTATTTTAATTTGTTGTTGTTTCCCGTTGGTGGAACATCCTACCAAGTGCTACTAGAACAAGGGGCATCCTTCTCTATCTTTAAGAAGCTCTTGAAGACCCAACTCTTCCGAGTAAACCCGTTGTTCTAAGGCATTTAACAACCCAACACACTGAACATACACTCACCATGCATTTCTTTTCTCCTTAAACCACTGCCTCCTTCGACTACACTTTAACTAATACTTCTGCACTTTCATCCTCTGGTAGTAGTATCTATTGTAGTAGCATGGTAACCTAAGGTTTCCTTTGCAATGTTGCCTGAATGTTACTCCTCATTAAAAGTCTCCGTTAAATGAATAAATGTATAGATGGCTTCTTTATATGCTGGCAGAGAAAAGGTTATAACATGAGAGGGATGCCTCACACAGTTCTCTCTAGGGGCCGGTGCTGTACTGAGCACACTAGTGGTCTTGGAAAAAAGGGAAGTATATGCTGTTGTATAGCAGTTTGTCGATACAACATTATCCTCCTGAACAGGTTTATTGAGTTCAGCTGAACAGGAATGAATGAATAGCAATCAATATCAGAAGCTGCTTGACCCTCATTTTTGGAGATTGATTGATTAGTTCTGTCAAGCGATTTACAGGAAATGATGTCATTGTGTTGAGAGATGCTGCTTTATGGAATGAGGGGAATGACCGTAGTGGCCTGTGTTGGTGGTTTGTGTGTTGTTGTGCTGGAGTGTTATTTACATGTCGTGCGTGCGTGCGTGCGTGCGTGCGTGCGTGCGTGCGTGCGTGCGTGCGTGCGTGCGTGCGTGCGTGCGTGCGTGCGTGCGTGCTGCGTGCGTGCGTGCGTGCGTGCGTGCGTGCGTGTGTGTTTGTGTATGCAAGTGCGACAGTGCTGCCTCCAGACTTACTGGATCTCTCAAAACAGTAAACCAACTCATACTGGACAATTCACTCAAATATCTCTGGTTTTTCAAGGTCTAGTAGTAGAAAGGTAGATGTGTGTTGTGATACCTTGCTCATTGTTAACTCATTCAATCAAAGGATTTCAGACACAGTTCAAACGACAACCCTCTCACAGTATGGTAAAAATACTAAGTATCATTGCAGAATAGCACACTGATATACTGCACTTGCAGTTTCTTTGATGGGTAGCTAGAGGCAGCATGCTCAAGCTGGAAAACTTTGATTCAAGCTGAACATCTTTGATGTTGGCATGGTCTTG
>NW_027468657.1:33265600-33345600 GCF_046254945.1 Alosa pseudoharengus
GTGTGTGTGTGTGTGTGTGGTGTATGTGCTGTTCATGTGAACAAGTGAAAAAAGTGTGTATCCTCTATATGGAACGGAAGCGGGCTTGCTCGCAGTTATTAATTTTAATTGTTCTGTTGCTTCCTCTGCCAAGACGTCTGGGTGCTTGCTCATGGCAGGGGCTCCTCCAAAGGGGCCCAAATGACCTTGCTCTCACAGCCTTCCTCTCCTCACCCCATTTTACCCATCCTCACCCCATTTTACCCCACCCTCACCCCATTTTACCCCACCCTCGCCTTTTTTTCTGCACGTCTGTGTTCTCTTTAATCTAGTCCGTTAGGTGAAATCCTGATGAAAGAAATGAACAAATAGAAACAATGAAAGGCCAAATGAATAGGAATTTTAAAAAATCCCAGTAGTGAAAAAAACTATGTTTTTACCAAACTGCTGGATAGATCCATATATTTTTTTCTTTTTAATTTAGCCATTATAAAAATGTTCTGTGAATGTAGCTGGGACATTAGCCCCCTTCGGAGCTATTATGCCTGCTGTCTGGTGCTGCAATTTCACACTTCACTGACTCCGACAACCAGTCTGGCTGCCCCAGATTTCACCTTATTTAGGTAATACACCAAAAATCACAGAAGCCTGCATATCTAACTTCAGTATTTGATAGGGCTTCCTGTTATTGAAAGGTATGTGCTTTTAAAGACAAAAATATAAAATGATTTGTCAAGATAGTGTAAGGACATTCTGACAATATATATCAGCAATATCTCTGTGAAGATGAACTAGGGGTGCATAAACATATTCTAGTAAATGAATCCTTTTGCTTTGTGTCATGAAACTGTGGAAGGAATCTCTCTCTGCTCTCTTGACTTAGGAATCATATGGCCTATAGTTTCTTTTTCAGGTTCATGTGGCCTTAAACGTTCCTTTCAAACAAGTTGAAATATCGTGTCAGCGGTGTGTAGAACAGTTTACTACTGGATGAGGTAAGGCCGTACAAGCATGGAAGTAGTGTCTTATTATATCACTTTTACATGGCGAGTAGTGTGCCTCCCCTTCCTCTCCGTCAGCTTGTCATTTCTAATGCATGAACGACGGCATACTAAATGCAACAGCCAGACAGGCGAGGTAATATATTATTTATGTTGTAGAAGAATAAAAACAAACAGTGCACACCTCTTTGGCTTCCATATGCGGACGGAGGTTTAAACCGCAGACATTAATTGAGGAAAGCCACTTGAGTTTGCTGTAGTTATCAGACTATCCTCTCCTCAGTTTTGCAAGATCACAGAAACAGTAGACTACTACCTGTAGAAATGCCAGCCGTGTGTGAATTTTAATGTGCTTCTTTAGCGATCTTTTAGCCCGCATCAACATATTTCTAGTGTTTCAAGTGTTCTGTAAATATAATTTAACTATGGAGAATTTTCCATTTATTTTCCAGTTTACACGCAGAAGCACTATTCTACCCGATACAGTACAAGTGAAACGGACAGGGCAGGCAAATTGCCGCAATCTGACCCCCTACTGCATGATTGAGGTTTCTTTGACATTCATTTCGAATGAACTGTTCAAGGACATGCCAAGTGAATTGTTAATAACGCGATGCTGTGACTGCACATTTCTTTCCGTGAGAAATGCGTTTTAGTAGACCGTGGCATCCAAAACTCATTTAAACGTGGTACATGGCTGTTGTCCTCATAAAAAAATATTTCACTTTGTTGCTTTTCATTTAGGACCCACAGGCCCATACCACAACAAAATACGACAATGTATTAAAAAGCAATACCTTTATCAATAATATTAGGGCCTACTACTAGGCTAATACAAATAATAGTACTGCAATTACTATTGATAATAATGATTATTGTTTGTGTATTTTTCCTAAGTTTAAATGGGGTTATTTTATATCTTCCTTACGTCCTTGAAGAATTATTTAATTCAATATTAAACAAAAAACAAAGAAAGAAATAAACTAACATCCTTGGAAAGCTTCTTCAAAGATGAGGCTGGAGCGCTTTGAGCAGCGCTTGTTTTCGTGTCGCTGCCTACCTCCCGTAAAAATTATGTCATAGGTCACTTGACAGGGAGGGGGCTTGGATAGGATTTCTAGCAGGCAAAATGGAAAATATTTCGAAATATTGCTTTTTAACAAAGGGGATATCTTTACGTCTTTCAAGATAGCCAGGGTCTCCACATTTCCAACAGTCTTTCCAATTTTTTGTATGCGTCAACAATTCGGACAATCCACAGATGCGTACATTTTTACCCATTTAGGTTTAACTATGTTATAGCTTATGCGTGTGCAAACAATCCGAAAGGTGAAATGTAAAATAAATGCTTCAAAGTTGTTCTCTTTATCAGTAACAGGTGATGTTACAGTCAAACTTGTTTGTATGTTCTTTCCTGAAGAAGACCATTTGATTTAAAGTAAATAGCGCAGAGCTAACTTTTTTTCAATCACTATATGGCTTTGTAGCAGTATGAATTTACGGTCATACACAATGCACAATGTTGTGCATTTTATAATGCACTTGCAGTGCCCCAAAACAGCAATACCCTGATTTTGAGCTGTTTTTTTAAGGAAAATGGAAAAAAGCTGAAACAGAGGAAAAAAGCAATTACTTGGGAGATTGTCCTCCAGGCATTGAAAAGCTATCAGCATGAGGGTTCAGATAGGCTCAGGAACACCTATGGACCCAGCATTATCCTGGCATGAGGTCGCTTTGGCAATAGTTTGGCAATTTCCGCCAGCACCTGGCCTTCCATCCCCCATGTCCAGCCTATACATGCTGTCTTACTCCACCTTCATCACTTGCCCACTCACTCAGTCTTCTATCTCTCCTATTCACACACACACACACACACACACACACACACACACATTCAGACACAAAAACATATGCATGCTGCTTAAAAATATGCTTGCATTCTGATCAGGAATTTATCTATTTTCGTTGTGATTTTACTAGAAAACTGACATTTCTTGAATCTTGATATTGGAATGGACAAGTACTCCATTAATGTCATATGATTCAATAGTGTCTGAACAAAAGTATTTGACTACAAATGAACTGCAGGTGGCTTACCGATATTTTATTTTGACCCTTATATCTGATAAAATTGTTATCTCTCACAAATGTCTGTAGGCAGAGACTTTGCAGTTAGATTCACTGAGTGATGTTGAACTGAGACAAAGAAAACATGTCCACAAAGGAAGCGATTGAGTTTTACTGGTGAAGACATGTCTGTTTAGTGCAAACACAGCCTCTATCTAACCTGATCTGCATCAAAATTATAACTGGGGTGAATTTTCCTAAAACACTGTCTGTGAAAAACATTGGAATAAAAGGTCGCTCTTTGCTGCCAGGAAAATCTGACCCTCATATTTGTTCTCCTGATGGGCCCAAAAGGCAGTGTGGAGTAGATTGAATTATCCTGGAGTTTGAAAATGAGGCGCTGTCTTTGGGGGAGGCAGCGAGGCAACTTCTCATGTTGTGTCAGCTGTAGCCATATCAGGGCGACAACCCTTCTCACTACTAACCACCTCCATTTGTAGTCCAGATAGATGTGTTTGGTCTGACCGCCAGGCAGTGTTTCAGCAACTGTCAGTCCAGGCCCAACAACTGCTCTTCTGCCTGTGTCCAACCCCCTCTCATTTGCAGGTGTTGATATTGGGGGTCTTAGTGTCAAACTTTTCCAGACCTCTCCTCACACCCCCTGTCCTCTGGTCTCGCCTGTGTGATTTGGGCTGACCTGCTCTTTCACATTGGGCTAGCCATAGATAGACTTCTGGTCTGTTAATGTTACATTTGAAGTGAAATCCCATATGTAAGGGTTTGAGTGAAAACTTACTGCAACTCACTGTGTGGTTACCTCTCAATGTTAAGGTGCAGATTGTCCCTGTGAGCATGTTTACAATGCTGCTGTTACCAACTGTGCTCTGTACAAGGCCATGTATGTCCATGTGGCCAATAGAGATAATATGGTGTTAAGGGTCAGTAAGCTAGCTTAAGTGTCGAGGTCTACAGCCTCCTATCAAGGAAGAGTCCAGCTAGAATTGAGAGACCTCTCTCTCCAGAGTCCTTGGACATGTCACATACTACTCTACACTTTTCACTACTCTACACTTACATGGTTTTGATTCCGTAGTTTTGTAAATACTGTGGGCCACTGTTGGGTGTGTGCCTCTAGTGGTACAACTGAGGGCTCCTCGGACATTCAGTGAGTCATCTTGAAAGCCATAGACTCTTCAACCTATCTACACCGAATGATTCACTCTGTTTCATTTTAATGTCTTCAACATTCTCCTCCACAGCCATCTGCAGTAACGTCTCCTGTTGAGAGAAATAATCATCTTTATTTTCATTATAATATGGTGTTATCATTGCATTGTGTTTCTAAACTGAAGTCCAAGGCCTTGTTGACATGCTCCTCCACCCTCTGGCCAGGCCATCAGCCCAGATTAACTGTGTCATGTCCAGCTAGAGACACCCTGCTGCCAGCAGGCCAGAAGAGGAGCTGTTGGCTCACACAATACTTTGGTGTTAGCGCTCTTTGTATATTCATGGTGTAGCTTGATAGGGAATTGCTCCACAGGATCGCTTAGATGTGTGGTATCATTATTCAGATACAGGTTGACAGTGTAGTACAAGGCCATGTCACAGAAGAACTCCTTAGCTAATTGAACCAGCATAGTGATACTACTTTGAACAACTCTCCCTGTGTTTTTTCAAGCCACTCTGATGGGCACGGGTTAGAATTGGATGATACTTTGCTATATTTTGAAGCTTAACACACACGGCCAGTACTCTCGAAATCAAGGTTAACCAGTGTTAGTGGATATATCGTGATTTCCTGAGCCAGTCGCCAAGCAGGCATCTCTGGGGGTTAAGGAAGCGCACCTTTCTGTCTGGGTCTACTGGAGAGAGAATTCTTGATAGCCAGGCTATCTCCTCAGGTGCATTCACTCCTGCATACAAAATAAGTTGTTTGTTGAAACTACTATACAATCATTAAAAAAACTTGTCTCCAGACAGAAACAAATTATAATTCCTACTTTACAGGTAGGCCATAGTAAACATGTTAAAAAAATGAGTGCTTTTGTGTTTTTGATTGATTCTTTGAAGAGCAAAGTTAGATAAACAACAACCAAAACATATTTTCCTCTTAAAACCACAGTAAGAAACATTAAATGGAATGAGCTATGCCGTGAACTTTTTCAAATATGAATTTGGAAACTTTTTGATGTCTTGTAAACTTAAAAGAGCTACATTTATACTTCTTTTTATCACCTAGACTAGTTTATATGAACAAAAACAAACTATTCGTACTCATTTACTCGAGAGATAGATGACATATCGTTGTGAGAAAACGTCAATATCCGTAAACTTGTGGGATTCTTGTAATTACGCAGACGGACCATGCAGTCCAATGTAGGAACTCACATTCCATCTAAGAGTGTGACAATCTGCTGTAATCGTTATAGTTCTACAAAGATATCCTGATTTTTTTTAAACAAATATATGCCTGTCATCTTAACAGAATGCCATTAATATGCATGGTTTAAGATTCACTGTGGCTTTCAGTTGTTAAGAGTGGAGGTAGGCAGGAGAACGCTGATTTGTGCTTCTTGCCCACCCCTCGAGGCGAGACATTAGCCCAGTGGGGTATCCGTGCGCTCTCCTTACAAAAGAGGGACCTCTTTTCAGGTGCAAACTTTGCTAAGTTAAATATGGCAGAAGGGAACTAAAAAAAAAACAATCACACGTTTACAATCCTGACGTCTGAAAAGAGCATCCAAAAACAAACGGGATTGCGCCTCTTTGAACAAATAGTGTGATTAGTGTGATCATTCATACTTTTATTAAAAGCTTCTAATTTCCAAAGCCTCCACTCACCAAGGTTAATCTTACATACAAATAGCAAGTTACTCTGAATTGAAATGAGGGATGACTAGAGTTGTCCTTTCTTTTGGGTTCTCCTTGCACAGACAACTTTTTAAAAAGTATGAAAATCATAGCTGACAGATATAAAAACTATTTCATCCGATACGAGACTGGGCCGTGCACGTATGTGATCCCGTTGACTTTATTTCACTATATGTTTTTCTTCATGGGGAAATTAATTAAATGAAATCTGAAATATTAGATACTTGACATACCAGTGGTTTTACACGTGCATGGCATGCAGAGCGATGCAGAAAGGAGGTAAATAACTCGTTAACGCGCGTTTCATTCGCGGCCAAAATGAACTTGTCAAAACATAACACATCACACCACACCACTGCAGCGAAACATCTGCCTTCTTGAATGGAGCGTTTGCCCCACTTCTCACTCCAGGGACCCATTAACTTCTACGCACTTGCGAGCTCCGTGGATAAATTCATCAGGTTTGTGACACCTTCCCAGATGTTAGGGCATTTAGACCGTCTCAGACTAATAGATTACCCTATTTTCGTTTTAGCACTTTTACGTGGAAACATTATCTTGGGGTAATTGGGGCCGCCTCGAAATCCAATTAGTAATTCTGTCGTGACACATTGGTGTGTCTGACTCCTTTGAGACTATAAACAAAAAAACAGCAAATGGGTGGAAAGATGGCTAGTTTGTTTATAAATAAAAGTGGCTGTCACCGTAATAAAACAATAAATGGATACCATAGGCCTACTCTAATCTTCAGTAAAAACGCGCACAGAACGCACACAGGCATCTTACATGTTTTAGTGAAATATTTGAGATACAAAAAGGCAAATAGGCCTGAAACAATGTAACTTCCATTTCAGTTCTAATTAAGGGTCGGAATCACCATTACGAAAAGACAGCGGATGTGGTTTGCTGAATTAGCACAGGGGTACGTCTAAAGATGAACCTTAAGGCTATCTCGAACTACCTCATCTGTTAGGCAACTATTAAACCCACCAGATCACCTGAATAGGTTATAGCACGACGGGTGAGAATGTTGAATTATTTAAGTGCCACTGAAGTAAATAACAATGACATTGTCTCAATTTTAACATAACAATGCCATTGCTACATGCATTAGATTGATTTTAAAACAAAAACATCCTGGATTAACGTTTTCAATGAGTACCTTTGCATATTCAGCACTGGAGCAGGTGAAACAAGCATCAATAATGAAAGCACGTTTAAGTAATTGACGTGCAAATCATTCCCAAAATCTGCATTTCTTTCAGCAATTACATTCACGTTCGGCTATTCAGAGCTCATGTAGGCCTGAAGAGATTTTGTGAACATTTAAACTTTTTGCGTTCGACATTAATAGGCCTACATCTCTGTCTAATTAAGAGAGCAACATAGTTAACATATAAAAGGACAATTTACCTGTACTTTTAAACATGTTATAGCCTTCTCTTTGGTGAGTCTTTTAGCCTATGGAGTGAGTTTGCCTGTTTTTTACCCTACAGACTGTTGACAAATAAGTTCGTGAAATCGAACTAAAGGGCAAATAAATAACCTATTCCAAAAAAGCACAATGTGTGTGTTCTATATTTGTGTACATGTATTTTACATAGTGTCTCCATTAGTAAATAATAAAAAGTTAATCCACGATGAAACATTTAATCCTAACTGTGACACAAAAAGTGTGCCATTCTGAATATGATAATGCCTTTATGCCCAGAAATATTTGTAGTAGAACCTACAAATAAGGTTGTCTCTTATGGATGATCTGACACACCTTCATCGTTGCATCACATGACATGACTGACATCATTGTGTGATGATATAATACAGGCAAGGAGACGGGGGGGGGGGGCGTTTGGGTTTCAAATATTAAAAAGATGTGGGTTGCATGCAATGCGTGCTGAAACTAATAATTCGTGCTGTGCTCACTTTACAGCACGCAATGCATAAGGTAATTTAGCAACTGAGTTTATTGTGATCACAAACTCGATTGCGTGACAAAATGCGTTTGGAACCTGCTTGAATCTGGTTATCCTCTTAGACTGTGCTTCCCCGCTTAGCCAGCAAATGCTGTGGGATTGAGTAAGGCTTCCGGGTCGAGTAAGGGTGTCGCGGTGAAGGTAGTTTTTGGCATCAAACCGTTACTTATTTATTCTCAGCTAAACGCCGATCATGTATTCTTATGTGGAGGAACCAACTGGAGTTGAAAGCCTTACCATAATTAAGGTAAATGTCTTGACATGTATTAAAAAAACGCATCATAACAATAAAGCACTCTCTACACTGATAGATAGACTACACAACAGTTTCAGAGGCTGCCAGCCACATAGGAACTGCTAGCGTACAAAACTCGTACCACGTGACTGCCAAGGCTCTATAATCCTTTTGAGAATCCAAGAAAGCAGCCTTTCATGCTTTTCTTTTGGTGGTTTGGTCCTGAGGAGCTAACCTTTTCACGTAAATGCTGAGTATAGTTTTGCTCACTTGCGTCGTCTACCCCATTAAGGTCTATCCGCCCGACGCATCTCCAAAACTACTGTGATTCTAGCAGTCAAGTTCAGGTGGCACTTTAGCGTAAAAGAGGGACTGTCTGCGCCATCTTTTGACGTCATGTGGTTTGTCAGGAAGATCTTGAGCGGATCGGGTAAGGAGAAAAAAAATGTTGGGGTGCAATAACACAATGCGCCTGCGCAAAGGGAGGGAAATGCGATTCAAATAAATTCTTAAAACTGTTTATATTTGAAGATGGGGGTGGGGTGGGACTTTGGGTCGGGGTGGGATCTGTGGGGGTTGGGTTGAACACATAATAAGAGGCATCCAACATCAAACTGCAGAGCAACCATAAAACAGTATAATTTATGCAAGAATCAAATTCCATTGCGTGCATTCTAAACGCTGATGGCCAATCTGCGAGTTCACATGTGAGATGTATGGAATGTAGTTATAGAATGTAGCTTGTTAATATGGAATATAATTGTGTCCGATACAGTAGGCTATGTTATACTGTTACATTATGATCGTTTTATTTACAGGATGAAACGTTTTAATATTTGATAGACTAAATATAATTATGTGAACATCATATTTGGCTCACTGTTACTGCTGTTACTACTGCTGCTGCTGCTGCTGTTGTTGTTGTTGTTGTTAACAACGTCACGTGGGGTAGCCTAGTGTAGTCCACTCTAAAGGCCAACCTACCCAAAAAGGTTTTGCTGAGAGCTTCAGGTCGTTGACTTGGTCAGCACGGTCAATATAGTTGGTAGGATTCAAGTAGTGACTCCACAGGCGTATTTAAACATTTGTTGCGTTTACGCAGTTTAATTGGACTGCAACCCCCATCCATTAATTCATGTTAATACAGTTACATGAAGCCACAACCCGAAATTATATTGTGCATTCTCATTCAGACTGCTCTCTGAAGAGATGTGTTTGCAGAGTGGGTTCATGCCAGTCGCCTCCCAACTACTTCAGACGGCAACTTTTTAGTCCCCCTAGGCAAAAAACAGATTCTAAGATGGCGCCCTCCTCACTGTCAAGTTCAAGTAGATTACCAGCTCTAGCACTCGGCATTGGGTGTGAAGTTGTTTTGCCACAAATGAAGAGAGTAAAACAACAATGACAACAGAAATTCATCCCGTTTGCCATGTTTCATTGACTTTAATTTCAGTGAAAATGTATGCTCACATTTTATCATAAATAGTTTGTAAAACAAACAGACCAACAAAAATGATCCTGCTTTGAAAAAGTACAAGTAAGAAGCCTATTCTTCTCTTTCTCCTAAATTTAGCCGCGTTTTATTATTATCAATTGCTTCTTATGTGGCACTGTGACACAGTTCATCAGTTAAACACTTTGCTTTTCAGGAATAACTTGATGCGTGACCCATTTCCCCAGAAAATGTTACAACATCACAATCTAGCTGCGCTTATACATCAGAAATTCAATCTGACATCAGGGCCTAGGTTACAGTATATGAGGGTGATTTGAAATAAAAAACGTAGTTCTTTTAAATTAATGTATATAAAATAGTTTATAAAACATATATTCATTAAATTATTTAAATAAACATATTTAATATATCATCGTTGCTTACGAGGTGCTGTTTACATTTTCTTTTTAAAAGTAGTGCTGGTGTTCTGAAATCGTCTCATAAGCACAATATATTTGTATATGCATAAGTTTCAATTCTTAAAAATAAGTTACAATGCAATGCTGTAACTCTTTGTGCCATTAAACATATATCCCCTCATGAAACATAAATCTAGTACTCTTCAGACTAAAGTTGTGATCGCACAAACAGGTCATCTCGGAAGGTTATTCACATAAAACAAGAAAATCAGACTTCTCTATATGTAACAACCACAGTTTTCATAACGAATAACACGCTAATATTCACAGAAGAGCTACATTTAAAACAATGCAAGCTGACAAAAAACTTTTATTTTTAAATTCCTGTGTTGTGACAGTTCATTGTTGTTAATGGACACATTTAAACACGTAGCTACTTGCATCCACAAAGACAGTAGGAACCATCAATAAATGGATACGCACTCATGGTTGGGCTCATCCCAAAGAATTTAGAAATGGTGTTTTGTACACTGTCACATGTGTTTACAGTTCATGAATGAAAACTATATACTCTGGTAGAACTTTTCTGAGAATCTGATCATGATGCAAGGAATGAATGCAAGTGGCTGAAGGGCCCTTGAAATTTGTAGCTAAGCTTTGCTAGTACAAATTAGGTCTACGCTCTGATGCTAAAGTAAATACATAAAAAAGTAGTTAATTTGATCAAAATTTAAAAGCATGTCGATAAACGTGCTTTATATATTTTTTCAACTACAGAATTTATGCTTCACATGTTTATCAATGGTCTCACAAGCTAAAAAGAATGGCAGTAAAGTAAAAACATTATATAAACAAATGTCAATCAATTATATTTATGTAATTGATATTTTTTTCTCCAAATAAGACACATTTATTGTGTAAAAAAAGATACAATCGCAGAATGGGAGCTTTAGAGTTAATGATTTTTTTCTTAAATGTTAAACTGGTTATGACCCAAAACTGTACAGTCTTGTTAGAAAATATTTCCATAAATATCATTTAAGATTCGGATCTTACGCCGATAATTAAATTACAAATTGATAAATATGGCATCATGGATATGTATTTACAACGTTATTAACAAAAGGCAACGTTATATTCAAATGTAACAATCGTAACCTAACATCACACTTCTCCACCTGAAAACGGACGTGGACAACAGATTCGACCCCATCAAACAAGGAAATACATTCACGAGTAGGCTATATACTTATTTATGATTTATTTTCTTGTTCAAGTTCAAGACAAAGACTTTGGCACGTTTCTTAAGACTGTTTGAAGTTGTAACAATCAATTAAAAGGTGATGGTGAACTCTCACCTTAATATAAAACACCGTGAAATATTCTTCCTTTTATTTTTAAATAAAATTTTGAGAAAATACATAAAATGAAAAATAAAATAATTATCTGAAACCTGAAAACTAAAAGTGAAAAACATTTTATTTATTCTTAGAAAGTATTTTATTTATGATTTGTTTCTTCGAACTCGGAATAAAAGTCAATTTTTCGAATCCTGAGAAAGGACGAGGCCTGCTGGCAAACTGTTATCTCTCCATGTTGTGCCCATGCCATTTTGTACACCTTGAATAGTTTTGAAGGTTTCCTTACTCTTGTGGTCCGTATAGAGAGCTTGTTTGTCACTTCAAACGTACCATTCATTAAAGTTGGGCGCTAGTCCATCGCTGTGTGCAGATGTGTTTTGCACTGCAGACGGTGGGGTTTTCGTGGGGTCCTCTGTGCTCGCTGAGACTAAAACTGGGGGTGTGGATGATTCATATCCAGAACTTGCTGCAGGAGACGACTCTGAGCCCTGTGACTCGTGTACCTTTAATAAACATCAACAAAAGCATGTATTACTACACATTGTCATCACCACGACATTCACACATGCATAGCTGCTTTCATCTTTTAGCTGAAGCAAGTCACAGTGCAGAGATGCTATTACACATAGTCCATCACTAATAATGCATCTTCAATGATGAAAATATGCTCAAAACTAAATATTCAGGATTGGTAATTTAGGGATGAGGTTAAAGATCAAGACCTGGCCATACAGTTTTATTGATAAAAACCTGTGGCCTAAGTGCTATAGATGCTACATGTTTATGCTAGACTGGCTAAGACATAATTTGCCAGTAGCTTAAAGGGTGTGTATTGATGATGTGTATTAATGTCGATTTGTTTACCTTCATGTGTTTCCTGAGAGAGCTGGGGTGTGTGTAGGACTTGTCGCACACTTTGCAGATGTAGGGCTTGTCAGAAGTGTGCACGTGCATGTGCTTTTTCCTGTCGCTACTGTTGGCGAAGCGTCTGTCGCAGCCATCGAATTCACACTTGAACGGTTTCTCTCCTGCCAAAAAAAGACCATCATATATAGACTACTACAAAACACTGTTGATGTTCCAAAGCACATCATAATTGCACTGCCAGTACACCAAGTGTCTATTCCACTATATTACTTGTAGTTAAATAGTGAATACAACACCATATGTAAGGAGTTCTACGCGTTTTTTTTTTTAAAGGAAAAGGCCCTTTGGAGATAATTTTGTGCCAAACATTTTACGTTCACAACCGAGCAACTAACTTCCCTGCAGAATTCTTACAGTTGGGTGTAACATGTGTTTACTTTCAAATACCAAGTCCTCAACCTTTCTTCACCATTAACAGACCCATTAAGAACCGTTAAACTACATGCTGCCTAAATAAAGCGGACTTATCTACAGGGCCACTCTCTTGTTTGCACTATATACTACACACATGCGAAAAAGATCAACAATCAAGATAACACCTAGGAAACGTTAAGGAAACAACCTATTTACATTTTCTTTGCCTTTGCAAAATCGCCATCGAGTGTGAAAATACAGCATTTACACAAAGTTTTTTTTTTCATATCCGATCTTTGCTAAGTAAGGAAATCTTCAGCCGAATACACGAAATCGAGGCCTTGTATTCTCACACACAGTTATTCAACATTTTACTTGAATAGGCTAGCTCTTCGCTGGTTTCGGCCAGTTTAACTCATTCCTGCCATGAACACAACGCACACAGAATCACATAATAATGGAATGCAGTTCAACTCTTTTTTTTTTTTACCTGTATGAGTTCTTTTATGTATTTTCAGATTTTCCGATCTGGCAAATATTTTGCCACAGCCTGGGAACGGACACGGGAAGGGTTTTTCTCCAGTGTGTACACGGATGTGATTGACGAGTTTGTATTTGGCCTTAAAAGATTTTCCTTCTCGGGGACAATCCTCCCAGAAGCAAATGTGGTTACTCTGCTCCGGGCCGCCAACGTGCTCCATGGACACATGCGTTACCATTTCATGCATGGTGCTGAAAGTCCTATCGCAAGTCTTTTTGGGTCGGTTCATCTGGTTCTCCTCAATCCATTTACAGGACATTTCTTGCTTTATCGGCTGCCTCATGTATCTAAAGAAAGCCCCTGGGCCGTGGTGTGTCGGGACGTTCATCCCCATGTTCATATTGATCGGGTGGTTGTAGTTATGCAGCTGAGCTGTGCCGTAAGGGTCCGTCCGAGGACTCGCAACGGGACGGTACGGATCTGGTCTTCCAAAAATGTCCCCGCGTAAACCAAGATGCATTTGACTGTTAACTACATGTCCGCTCGGTGATGTGTGGCTTACTGCCTGTTCGTGGAGCCCAGGAAACAACAGATGTCCCGGGTTGTCAGAGATTCCTGGGGGTCCGTGTAGACTCCCCGCGGAAGCAGCAAAGATCCCATGCTGGGCGCTCGAAGCTGCTGACTCGCCGATGCCAGCTCCACGGTTTCGGAAGAGAAAGTCGCGGGTTGTATTGAACGCTCCCCCGCCGTAGGAGCCCACCTGTCCGCCGTGGTGGTGCCCAAGCGCGGCTGCATATCCAGTTGCTTGCGGAGTAAACGCGGACGTCTGACTAGATGCGATATCGTGTGTCACTGGACTGAGCTTGAAAGCTGCCGAATGGGAGGAATCTGCGAAGGGATTTAGTCCCAGACCCGGGTCTCTGTTCCCGAGTTCATGGTGCCTCGGTGTTCCGAACCCCCCAACTCCAAGCGATGGGAACTGAGGACCACTGTCAAGGAGCATAGTCATTTGGGCTCAAATGACAAAAGGAAACGAAAAGTAAGCAAATAAAATTGAATCCCCGTGTTAGCGGAGCTAAGTTAGCCTCTGCGAAATCTGTTATTCTACACAATGTTGTTCTGCTAGACCTACACGAAGAATTCAAAAGTTAAAGAAGGAAATCCTGGTGCTCGCTGAGCAGGGGAGAGAAACTCCCGTAACTGTGATCCGTGAGAAAGAGGATCAAACTTCCCCCCCTTTCCAGGCGAATGATGTCCTTGGACTGATGAAGTCAATCACTCACTCCTTGCACATAAATGAACTCGGGAGGCAGCTCTACGATAGCCAATGAGAGCACAGCTTTCTCTTTGCCACGTGACCGCAGCGAGAGGAGTTAATTGGCTAGATGTCTGTTGATTGGCACATTTGAGGATTGGAAATGTTAGTTCGTTTCATTGGTTAAATTTCATTGGTTAGCGAGGCATTATTTGCAGGTGAGACTACGGTACATTACTCCAGTTCTGTACGTGAGGCTTGTTTGTTTCCCATTGGAGGCACGGCAGTAGTGTGGAAAGTTACACGTACTTATTTTTCTGCATTAATAAAACTCTTAGTGAACACTCTGTTCCCTCATAGTTGATTATATACAAATTTACCCAATGCAGTTTATTAACAAGTGCAAGCTACTTTTGGGTCAAGTAGACCAAACTTGTGCAAATTTACCTCATTTGATATGAACTTGGAATGAAACATTAGCCTACTTTGCAGCATGTTATTTTTTTGTAAATGAATGTCTTCATGTATTAGTAGTAGGCTACTGCAAGCAGTGAAAAACTGACATGCGACTTGTTTTGGATTGTCAGATGAGATGGACCCCGGTGAACAAGCCATATGGATATAGGCAGATGTAAATGCGCAAACAATATTGACATTTTTTTTTTCCTCAGATCTATCTATCTTGAATTTCCCCTGGGGATCAATAAAGTATCTATCTATCTATCTATCTATCTATCTATCTATCTATCTATCTATTTATCTATCTATTTAGCCTGTATCCTATGTAGCTGTACACTATTCTTATATCCATACATTATAAGCAACACATTTTAATACCATGATTAACCTGAGATTATTATCATTGTTGTTACCCACTCACTTTAGCCAACAATAGTTTATAAACGGTCCTGACCGAGTTCCTAAGATTTCCAAAGCGCTACAGGGTGTGAGAGTGGGACACAAGAATAAAAGACAGAAAGAAAAGTGGCAGTACTTGTAATATAGTGAGATTTTTTTCCTTGACCCCCCCCCCCCCCCCCCCAAAAAAAAAAATCATGCTATAGAGCAAGTTTCACAGGGTTGCCACAGACTCGCTGCAGGACACATACAATCTGATCAAGTTCAGAGACGCTGAGTGCTTCAAGCGGCGCTTTATAACACCAAGCCTTTTCACTATACCCCCTACCCCCAATCTGTCTCAGGAAGGAGCTCACATTTTTTTATTTTAGACATTTCAAAAAGAAAAATCTCCAAATCAGTCCCTCACTCTGCGTCAGCTCTGCACTTGGCCCGCTTTGAGTCTAACATGCGCAGCCTTCGAAAAGATTGTAATGATTTTTAAGGTGAGTTTGGGTATTTATGTAATATTTTCTAAGATATCTAATTTTGTAGACGAATTTGGCTGGGTGTTTCGGGTTATGTTTGTACCGAATCATATTTGTAGAATTGGACAGGCCTGTGCTGTACCTTGTTCTTTGAAAATAAGCTGTCGTGTTGCATAGTGTTTTCTATTTGACAATGATAAGTTGTATGAATTAGTCAGTGGCTTACAACTGGCGTTTGAAACACTTCTTCGATTTACACCTGAATCATTGTTGTGGAATTGTGGAGGGAAACAGTAGTAGCCTTAAGACAATCTCTCTCTCTCTCTCTCTCTCTCTCTCTCTCTCTCTCTCTCTCTCTCTCTCTCTCTCTCTCTCTCACACACTCACACACACACACACACACACACACACACACACACACACACACACACACACATACAGGCATGCAAACACAGGCATGCAAACACAGGCTACACGCTTACACCCGTTAGCAAGCCATATCTCACTCTTTTCCCCTTTCCCTCCCTCTCTCTATCTCTTTCTCTCTGACACACACACACCGGGCGCGCGAGCTTACACGCACGCACGCACGCACACACACACACACACACACTATGAGTTAAATATATTCTCTCTATGAGGTAGCAGTCGAGTAAATATGCTGGGCTGCCTTTGAGTCAGAAATTTATGGCGACCTCTGTGAACTTTCACAAGTGACGGGCTGTTAACTTTTCTCTGTTGTCCCTCGAGATATTTTATTGGGCCGTTGAAAGCTCAGGACGCGCTTAGGTTATTATATATGGTGTGTTCACAGTGAGAATATGACCATAAAACAATTAACCACAAGAGGCGTGCGCACGATGGCCTACAACCACCACAGCTTGCTGTTTGTTGAAGTATGTCGACTGTATTTACCTTTTTAAAAAGTGTTAGCATTAGTACAAATCAATGGTCCTCAGTAACTGTTGCACACCAAGGATAAAAGTATGCATTGCGGTATAAAACTCCACTTTGCCCAGTAGGCCTATGCCTACCATTTCTCCCCCTATGAATGTTACCCATTTCTTTTATACACGCGGTGCATACTGTTTATTCATATCAATTCATTCTATATACCAAACCATTTCTCAAACACAGAAAAAAAGAACGCGCCTATATCTTTCTACCTTTTAGTGTTTTTCCCATGCTATAGCCTACGTAAGGCCCCAACCCATTGCAGGACATTCACTTAGACTTTCGTGACGTGTTTCAAAATGAAATCAAGAAGGATGGAGTAACAATGGCAATGTATTGCAATAATAATATAATAACAGTAAATATTATGATAAATCCATAATGATGGAGATATTCAGTATTTTCACTAACATAATTTGTCACTTTTAGTATTCCTGAGGAGGCTTTACTACTGAATTGTTTTCTGTTATATCATAATAATTGCAAGGTTTCGTTTTTGTTTTAGGTTTGGTTAATATATTTTAGTAGCAGACCAGCATCATTTATACCCTCACTAAATATTTCCCTAAGCGTGGTATTCATGAATTTCTCTCTTACACACACTATTTGCCATGCAACCCTCTTAATTTACTTAAAGTATTTTAAATATTTTCAAATTAGGCTACTCATTAGTAGCTACATGGACTGACACACTTTGGCTGCCCCCAGACTGTGCTGATTGTGCAATCATGTTCATTTGGGGTGTTAAAAGTCATAAAATAGACGTTGTACTGTTTATAGTTTTTTACATTCACGTAGGCCTATTTATCAGATGTCTCATCTTCTATGACATTGTCCTCTCTAAAGGATTTTCAAGGAATCATTCTCAAACGTCTAGCCTACTTTATACTTAGCCGTACACAAACATTCAATATGTGTGTGTTTGCTGTGATTTTAATTTATAATCTGAGTTAATGTTCTGTATCCCCATATCTGATTAATGTAGGTGGAAAGAAATCGTGCCGAGGGCTCTGAAACGATCCATGAGTCCCGGGCATGCGCATAAACCTCTTACGAGGAACCTCTTGATATTAATATCAAACGAGAATCACTGTATCACATCACAATGGTGCGCTAAAATACAGAACCACTCATTCTTCTCCTAGTTTGCTTGATGCACTGCGTGGAAGTAATCCACGATACTTCTTCTCGATATAAATACTCATCTTTTCCTTGGCTGATGTAAGTAGAATGTATTTAACTCAGAACATGTAAGGAAGCTGGCGTTTATCCGAAAATACAACCTTAAATGGCACGTTCACTTTCGAACAAATTCAGAGACCGTGTGCCCTCTTACAAGAGTTGGGCACCATGTCACTATTTTTGAGTCGTTATCTTATTTGGTTTTAATACAACTCCTTGTGCTAACAGTAGACATTGCGCGCTGGTTTGTGCGAAGCGGTACACACGCCAAGTTTTGTGCAACAGAAAGAAACTTTCCTCTCAGGCGTTAACCCAATAATTCCCAGACGGAGGAAATGATCGGGCTCAGTCAGCAGCGGAGGGCCAAGCTAGGAATATTGAGCCCAGAGAAAACTGCACGCCAGTTGAGGGTGTGGGTTGGAGATTTTTCAGTTGACACTGACATCTTTGAACTGTGTTATTTGTGAATATAATGGCTTATTGCAATCAAGTAGAATGAGCCAATTCAGAAAATTGCTTCCTGGAAATACGGTTTGGGTTTCAAATTAGATGTCAATTTGTAATGATGGAAAGTTATTTTGTTATAACAGCAGTTGTTCTGGGTCTCCCATCAGTTATTTATCTATTGAATGGTTTGCTTTAACCGCCACAAAATCTCATATTTTCTGGAATCAGTACATTAACAAAAAGAATATAGACAGCTATTTGAATCCATTGTATTCATTATGAGAAAGTGTGTTTTTTAGGAAGATTGTTGACACTTCTAAGAATTCCATCGCTCACACACACACACACACACACACACCACACACACACACCACACACACACACACACACACACAACTTTTTCCTCAATAAAAAATATAAAATAAACTAAAATTTCCTTCACTCATTCCTATGAAATGCTAGTGCTTCAGAAAAGACTGCAGTTTATATCTGTTACTAGTGGGACAGTTGGAATGTGAACATGATATTTGCTGTCCTTTGAAGGCAAGGTCTTGTTTTGTTGACCTGTGCAGCATTTTTTTGGCCAGAGTGACAACATAGCTCTCCTCAAGGCACCTGCCTTTAATATATACCTCTCAGGGTTTAGTGTAAGCTTCTTTCGTGTCAGTAAGTCATGCATGCCTAAGCTGTCATGTAGGCCAGTAGTGCTTATATTATCACACCAGCCTGTGAGGCATTCACCTTTGCATGGCAATAACCATGTTTATGGGGAGAGTTTAAACACTTTGGAGTCTGAAGTTCTTGGGCAGACTCTGAAGGTTTGAGTTTGAAAACGACGTGATATTGTTCAGGGAGTGTTTTCGAGGCTTGAGATACTGCTGTCCATTTGACCCAATGTGGGCAGCAGTGGCCGCATCAGTGCAGATCCAGTGGTGTGTGTTGTTGATACAATAGCATATATATCAGTTGCCGATTGGTACAGTTACAGATTGTGTTTGTTTATTAGTCTTACTCTCTGTCTTTCAGTGTGCCAGTTGTTAATACACATATACCCACCTCATTCACACACACATACAGGGAAAAGCAAGCATATAATCGCTCACCCACACACTCAATTGTCATACACACGAGTGTCACACACACACACACACACACACACACACACGATCATTATATTATATGCATAACACCATGTTAATTTGGTCATTTTAACTCCTAAGCAAAAATGCTGAATGCATTATCTTATTTTTTTACAGGCAGCTCAACATGATGAAGAGAAGATACAACATACTAGTGCATAGCATAAACTGCTCATGCACATAACAATCTTGCAAGATCAAGTAAGAAGGACTTGTATTTACCTCTCTCTTTCTATGCCTGTCTCTCTCTCTCTCTCTTTTCTCTTTCTCTCACTCTATGTATACAGTATATATCTTAAAATATGTGCTTTGAGATCGATGGATGCCATTTTAACTCCAGTACAATCTGGCGCAATGTCCTGCAGAATACTTCCTGTAGCTCATGATAGTTTAGTATAAGGCCACATTTGAGTGTGACTACTTCTTTCTCTGTTGTCTTCGGTGAGGAATGGACAGATGCGCTGTCACCTAAACATATGAATGATGCACGTCTTGGTCATATGCTACAGATTTACCAAAGGTAGCAGTGTTACTCGACCCTCAATGTCGTTTTGACCTTTGTGGATGATGTATGTGCCGCACTTTGGATATTAAAACAACTGACAATATTGTCATTCTGACATATTTGTCTGTCTAATTACATTTGTCAGTATTGCTGTCCATGTCCGTTTGAATATCAGAGAGCCTGTAAGAGAACAAGTGTATGATGTCCGCACTTCATCATATCATAATCCATCATTAAAAAGCTAAAGAAGAATTGACTTGTCGCTTGTGTGGAATACCCTGACTAGAAATGTGACCACGGTATGTACTGCTGTTACAACACACTACTACTTGGCAAGGGGCTATTTTAGTCATCTTGACTAAACTCTGTCTGTACTCTGTGCTTGTGACTGTATTTTACCCATGTTTTGCAGCGCGGTAATGTAACAAGTAATGGTGTTTGTACAAACAGAAAACACAATGATAATAATTATTATTATTGCATAATAATTCAGATTTTGTCCATGGTAGATGTTATTCTGTTTGTAAACTATGGTTTATAATGTACCGGTATGTTATTTATATAAAGGATGTTAACCTGTGTAAGTAGTTGCAAGCTAGAGTTTCTAATTTGTTCATGAAAATTGTGTTCCCTGCTCTGCATTTCATTAAAATGCAGTATTCCACATTTTAAATTGTTGTCTTTGACACCAAACCAAACAAAGTGATTAAAAACATTGAGCAAAAGTTTTAAAAGCCTGAATTTTTTTTTAAAGAAATGAGAAAAGACGATCATAGTACATCAAACTCAAGATGTGCTGTTTTACAGTAAATGACTAGTGAGTTTTGAATATTTTTTAATCCAAACTTCTTGAATTGTCCTCATTTATATGGTGAAATGAGTATCATCCATATAAATATAATTTCTTCTGGTTTATTCCCCGATAAAGTGCACAGAGACTGAGGAAAAAATATTTACACTTTTTGTCAACTGAATAAACTGTAGTCTGTTTTCAGCTCTTACACTTACTTACACTCATGTAAGTACACATGTAACCCCCCCCCCCCAATTGACAGTTCAGGAAAATGGCCAACAATAGTGTAAATTTGTGGCATCAGTCACATCAGGGGAGAGTAAAATATTATCTTATCTTAGAGTGAGACTGCTCCTTTATTGACTTACTTTATGATAAATGCAGGTAAAAAAGAAAACTGATAGATAAGGGGAATTGACAATGGCTGCTTGTGTGGACATATGTCATGTGCTTCAATGAGTATTTTCCCCAAAAAGAGAACACTTGATACATTATGTGAGATTGTAGGTTACACTCTATGGCCCATATAAATAAACTGATCACAGAATATGGATTTTTTCCTACTGCACCAAAAAGCAGACTCGTAGTTGTTGAAGTCAGTGGCACTTTGAAAAATACATAATAATATCACAATGCAGACTCAGCCATGTGGAATCATGAACTAACAGTACTACTAACCCTAAGATCCCCAATAAACTATTTCCAGGTTTAGTTTTCATCCCAGATTTACAGATAAATAGACTAATCATATCTTTAACAGAGGACTGAGATTGAATGATACCGTTCTGTTTTGAAAAAGGCTGTTGGATGGAATTATTAACTTGGGCGTTTTAGTTTGTAACAGCCTCTTCTCATGGAACGATAACATTTCAGAAACTGCCTACTCCGGTAACCTGAGCAATTTTCTGCATCGATGATTCTCAGCGTTCGCTGATAAAGTGGTGAAAGTTTATATATTGTTCTTTTGATTCGACAGCATGTCATACCTGACGTTTAAAAGCCTTAAATGTAATGGTAGGCTACATCACTTTGGTCGCTTGACGAAACCATCATCTGTTTTGTATAGAATAATACTCCCGTAAGAAATGACCTTGAATGACCACAGAAGTAGTTATAATTTGTGATTACTGCAACTTGCCAATGGACTGCATCTGCCAACAGTTGGTGAAGTCGGCATGGCGTAGGATGAATTGCGTTGGCACCACCTTAGAGGGGCTATACCAAATGCCAACAATTGAAAGAAAATTGCTGTCGTGGCAAAAGCAAAAGCATTTCATGAAGTTGAATTAAGATTTTAAGAAGACAGAAAAAGATCATTTATCCCATTACAACTCTCCTTCAACTAACTTGGAAGCAAATTAGGGTAAACTACAAAACTGGATCTAATAGCGATGTTTTGTTTTCGACAGAATACACAGAGTACTTTTTTTGCAAGAATAATAGCCCCCCAAAACGGAATCGTAAAATTTGATTAAATTGTACCCAACAGGTGACGATCCAAAGACAAGTCTCCTGTTATAACATAGGCATAAATGCTACCATTACCACATACACTTTGGAATGTTCGATTTTGAGATATTTGCTTGTTGTAATGAGACTCCTTTAAGTCAAAGGCAGACCAATGTTTGGTAGTACATACGCGGCACATATCAAAGCGTTTTCTCTGCGATATTTGAAAACGGAGTCCTGTGGTGAACGCCTGCGTGTCCCTTTTAAAACAAACCCAGTCGCTGTCAATCATAGCGCATTCCAACCAATCCCAAAGCGCCCGTTTTTAAAAGCAGCTTTGCCTGCTGTGCTTTTATATTGCAGCATGGCCTGCTTCGAAGCATTTTTACTACCACGGTTATTGCCACAAATCAAGAGGGCAAAGTGAACGGCATGGGACTCACACCAACTTTAACGAGCTTGTGTCTGATTCCTGCGCCCGCGATGTTCACGGCCAAGAATTTCACATGCAGATGATGATGATATTCAGAAGGGGAAATGGGGACACGGTTTCTAGGTAAATCCTGAACTTAGAGGTTGGTTGATTTTGCAAACTCACAGCCAAACTCACAACAAAACATGACAAGCCTGTCGAGGTTTAGTGGCTGCCCTCTTTCTTGCGTCAACCCCGGGGAGAGCAATACTGAACCCAGCGTGGTGCTGCCACCTTTGGCAGGGGAGCACATGGGGCACCCCACCGGCAGTTCCTTAAAACTCTGCCCCTCGCACAATCTGCGAGACTACCCTGAGACGAGGGCCCGTGCATATGTTGACAATTCGGTTCCCCATCTTTCAGACACGGGATACACCAGCCACCGGTTAGAACCCAGTCCTAGGGGCATTATTATTGGGACAAATCTGTCAGGACCAGGCATGCCACCAGTCACAGATCAACTGGCATCAAGATCTAACCAGCATGGCACGACTGGAAGGTACCGTGACCTTCCCAGCTATAGGGATGGCAGAAGCCACGCTTTTTTCACCGCATACCACGAACAGGCCAACGGCTCCTCCGACACTGCTCGTGACTTCAGCAGTCAAGTAATGCTGGGACTCTCCGGCGATATCCTCTCGAGGGTTCACCCCTACAGCCAAACGATCAGCGGCCCGAGGGGCAACGGCCAACAACTTGTCACCCAATTTCTGGGTCTCTACAAACCGCTGAACATGGCCGTGCAGCGAGGAGGAGGCGACGCCTTCCTCAGGTGCTCCAGGCAAAATCCCAACAACGAGCTGGTGTGCAAATGGAGTGACAGCCAAGTGGGGGCCGGGAAGCAGCCCTGTGCCAGGACGTTTGGGACCATGTATGAACTTGTCACCCATGTCACGGTGGAGCATGTTGGCGGACCAGAACAGACCGAATACGTTTGTCACTGGGAAAACTGTCCACGGGACAGTAAGCCATTTAAAGCCAAATACAAGCTGGTGAACCATGTAAGAGTCCACACAGGGGAAAAGCCCTTCCCCTGCCCATTCCACGGATGTGAAAAAGTTTTCGCAAGATCAGAAAATCTGAAGATTCACAAGAGAACACATACAGGTTGGTGCCCATGTAATATTACCAGATGAATAGTAGGCTATCAATAAAACTATATTGAAATGTTCACAATTATTATTTTACCGTGTGCCAGTAGGTAAATAATGAACCAGTCTTAACTGTGACGTGCTTTTGCCATTCTTTAATTAGAGTATTAACCGTATTGTTTCCAATGGCTGATGAGAGAAATAAGTACTTGGCAAATTATTTATTACCTGAAAATAGATATAACTTTAACCAAACATATATATGTTTTTGTATTCACTCTCAAGTATCAATTAGTTGAAATAGTTTGCAACATTTATACAAGTAAGTTATTTTGTTTTAGGAGCTTTATTATTTCCAAGAGAGTCAATACATTAGACTACCTTAAACATTGCTTACAAACCTGCCATTTTTCTTTGTTGAATGACTTATTAAGACTCTGCCCCACTTTTAGTTTATATTTAAAAAAAATCCTATTTTTTGCATGTCAGTTATGAAATATATTACAACTTGCATGCTTGATAATTTTTTGTTATAATAATGAATATTATTTGGAGTGGTGGTTTGTGTGTACTGTGTTGGACAAGGGCTAGTAGTCGTAGGAAAGACAGCAACTGATGATCACATAGACAACTAGATAACTCTTTGGGCCAGTTGTTTGGGTGCCTCTCATTCTCATTCATGTTGAGAAATAAATAAATAACTGCCGGGACACCGGAGAGTTGTGACGTAGTCTTTACGCGGCGCGCAGTTGCAACCTCAGTAGGAAGGATTATTACTCTGCGCTCGCGCAGGACCCATGCTGCAAACTCAGCAGCCAGATAAGCTACGCTACGAAGTGCACACGTCATACTTTCTCCTTTTTAAATGCAAGTTATGAAAATGTGTTTCGGTGCTTGCGAAAAGGCAAAAATTCGATTAATATGTGGCAACATTATTTATTTTGCTTGATGTATATTTAGCTGAAACATTGAGCACGATTTCTGTATAGATGCCCACTAAAGTAGCCTAACGAACCACATTTATTCTTACGCATGTGCAGTTCAATAAAAATATATAAATCATTTTCTGTTAAAACTGTTTGGAATAACCCAGACCCACTGAACACAAACATGTTTAATAGGCTACATGACATCAGACGCAGTGACAAAATAATCCGCTGGATATTCACAGGTAGCCTGTGGAAAACGCATGTCCGTTTTAATTGAAATTTCATGCCGACAGAGAATCTTAATAAATAATATGTCATCAAGCTATATTTATTGGTGAAGTAATGTTTGCTAAAGTAATTTATTTCCCTAATCAAATACCTTCCTGTTTTTGTGCTGGGGTGTCTGTGGGGTTAGTTTTGCTGTGAAAGTGTTTTGATTAGTCCAATATTTTCTATTAGCATATTGTCACGAGCAGAAATCAGTATTATATAGGTTTCTCCAATATCGTGGGCATATGTCAGTTTATGTGAGTTTCCGGTTTTTTAGAAGCTGGAAGAACCCAACGTGGATATCATTCATCCTAGATACAAATAAAAACGAGTCAGATTACAGTCCTCAGAAGGCACCCAAACTCTGAAGATAATAAAATGTAGGCTTCAATGTTGATATATTATGAAAACAACACATTTTCATTTCCCCAAGATAAGTCATTCACTGTTCTTTTGGCTAACTAGACATGTCCCTCGTAATAAGCGGCCATTTTTCCCCCTTCTGCACGTTTAGGTGAAAAACCGTTTAAATGCGAGTATGAGGGCTGCAATCGGAGATTTGCAAACAGCAGTGACCGGAAGAAGCATTCTCATGTGCACTCCAGCGATAAGCCCTACACTTGCAAAGTCAGAGGATGTGAGAAATGTTACACTCATCCCAGCTCTCTACGCAAACATATGAAACTCCATTGCAAGGCCTACATATCCAAAGCCAACGACGAGCGCCTGGAGGATGGGGAACACCTTGCCGAAGCCAGGTCTCCTACAACAGAGCGGCAAGACGTGTCCTCCCCTCCCTCCATGAGGCGGGCTCCACCACCTGCCTCCTCGCAAGGGTCCCTCTCCCCCGAGATTCGAAACGACACGTCTCTGAGGTCACGTTTCCATCACACGTTTGACAGCAGTTTGGACTACGCGACGCATAGGTCACAGGCCCTCTTGGACCCTTTGTTGATACAGCGGAGCAATTACAGGCCCGAACCTTCACAATACCCTTGCAACCAGACGAGCCACAGTTTTACTCAAGGACACAGGACTTTTGCAAATAGTTCCCCTTTCCAGAAGAACATTGTTAACGGCTGGTATACCTGTCACAGTGGTGTGGATACGTTCTCGTTAAAACAGTGTAATGAGGACATGTCATCAGCCTAATTCTGATAGCCACACTGCTAGTCAGGCAGCCATTTCCCGAACAGACACCCAAGCTGTATGTAGCCTACATTTTAATGTGTCTCCCAATTTCAAAACACAAATATTTATAATATAGTGTATGTTGTGGATGTAAGCTTTAAATGTTATAAATGGCGCTGTTTCAGTGTTGTGGCGTGCTCAGTTGGCAATATAGCATATGCAACGAATGTCCCGTCTAGTGGTTCAAAAAGAAAACAAGTGGCCAGCAAAGGTGTAAATCTGTATCATTATATACAAACAGTGTAGTCTGTTGCAAATATGACCCATGTTTATGACCTGCTCAATAACCATATAGACAAAAGACTATAGTAGAAATACGTTCTATTACCTAGTGGTTAAAGTTCTTGGATAAAAGAAAGCGTACAATTATTGTTCTATGATATGTGATGTTGAAAAGTCAAAAGAGTTGTTTCGAAAGCTGTGAACATTTTTCTTCCTGTCATGTCCAATTTTGACGCCTATCATATTGTAAAAATAATGTTATTTATGTCTAATTCTTGTTGAAATCGTAATTCAAAGGTGACCTATTTAGGATATCGTGCGCTAATTTATTATTATTTTTTAAATCACATTAAACATCACATAAAAGTAGTGTAAATTACGGGACCTGGTGAGGCCTCACATTTTCCACCCAACATAGGGTGGAGCGTGAATGTCTCCTGATGCCTTTTCCCAAGATGCCCCCAGTCTTTTTTTCTTTCTTTTAATAGTCTATACATGGATAGGCTATTTCATATATCTCTGCAGCTCTTTTTGGATCGACTGAGAAGCCAATCTACAGACTACTTGATACGAATTAAAATGTTTAATTAAAATTCTACTGTATATACTGTAACATTAATTATGCATTCAATATTTCATTAAAGTATCTCCATTCTCTTTGATCAGGCAGTGTGTGATTAAACCCAATGCATTCTCAAAGAAAACGTGCGGTAGTAGTAGCATAGTGACGACTCCCAGATTTGGAACCCTGTTTGCTTCAGCTATATCGCTGCATATTTGAGGATTTTACATCTTGCCCTCTCACGCATGCAACACACACACACACACACACACACACACACACACACACACACACTTTACCCCCCCACACACACACACATACATACATACATATACACGCACACACACACGAACGCACGCATGGACACACACACGCACATGCACACACAAACACGCACAGACATACTTTATTAGGTCTATTGCACCTGAACTTGGGGCAACAGGATTTTAGGTATAGACATTTACGGTGTGCTTCACCTCGCTGAGCAGCGGAGAGGTAGGAAGCCCATAACTGTTTTGCCAGTTCAAAAGAAGCTGTAGGGTCAGTATCCTTTGGGCCACGACTGGTTGGCTGTGTGCAAAACTGGTATTGATTTCAAAGGACACTTAACCTATCTTTAGGATCAAATCCACATGGCCCCGCTCACTAGGGTGGCCATACATCTGACTTTTGGCGGTTCAGACCTCTGCACGCAGAACTTCTGACTAGATTCAGCATTTGTGCAACTCTGCATTGATGGGAACTATTTACACCAGCGCAACGTAAACTGAATGTCAAAACGTAAAACCATTATTCAGTATAAATTTGTTAGCATTATGGACATACTGCAAGTAACCATGCAGGCTAGTGTGCGTGTAAATCTAGTCAATTAGTCATTGTTGATGCGTGGCTTACCTCTTTGGGACAAATAACCTTCCTAATATGAAGCAATACAGATACTAAGTGAAGTATAAACAATTGTATGGCTGAACTTTAGTTATGGTTTTCATTTTGCAACTGTCATGGTCCGGCTTTTTGAACTTGCCCTTTTTGGGATCATAGCAGTGGCCAACCGATACGCCCAACCCTGCGTTTGAACGAATTTGCGCTCTCTCATATTTCATACTCTGTTATAGGCTAAAGCGTTATTTAGTAACCAAAACACAAGTGATATTCGTGTGAACGTATTTCTTCTCTTTTCTCAAAATCTACTTAACATGAGTGGCAGAGGGATCTGATGCGTGTAGTATCGAATATATTTTCGCTCATCCCGTGTGGCCTTTTTGAGTTCAGGGGCCTCGTGGAGTCTCGTTAAGTCCACGCGTTAACGTAACAACTGCTATGCACACATATTGCCCTGTTCCAATGTTCTACTTTGCATGATTGCTAACATTATAATATAATGAGGTCATCAGGGCTAATGCAAATAAAATTAACAATACACCATCTAACTGTGATTAATCTGAGTGCAAACAGTATTTGAAGTATGATGGACAGAACAAATATGATGAAGGCTATAATATTTAAATACTTTCAGGACAGCACAATTGTCACTCTTTTTATCATTCCAGAAACTGCTGGTCTCATTGTGTATTGATTTGTGTGGTGAAACTAGACGGATTTCTCAACCAAGTCTATCCTGGTGTTAGTGGCTCCTCTCAGTCTTTACAGAAAGTCATCTCATATGAAGTTATGTAGTTTCCCTTTGTGTGTCAATGGTGTTCCAATTTAAAACATGGAATATTCACACTGTGAGAAGGATGCTGTTACATAATAATCTAGGACAGATCCATTTCAATTTGTCATGCCAATGCCCAGTGCCAATTGCTTTATGTTGATGTGCATGTGTGAATATAATGCCACCAATGACCAGCCTATATTACACTTAAAAGGGTCCATTTCAGCTCAGATGGTTATTGCAATAATCTAACTCATTCATAGTTTACACAGTCAATTCCCAGTGCCAGGGACTGAGCCTCTGGCATAAATCATTACAGTCTACTTAAAAAGCAGCGGCTGCTGAAAAATCAGTGACCACAGAATTCAACACGGCTAACTAGGGCGTGCATTTTCGGATTCGTGTGAAGCAAGGCATGCAGCATGGCAAGTGTCGGTGTTGACTGGTTTAGTGGGGAGAGAAAGGCTACTCGAGTCGGCTGACCACATGGGGCCAGCATCAAAAGATGTACAGTGACCTGATTTCCAGTTAATTCATTCATATATTTATATCACTCTGCTGCATACAGACACTCAAAACAACTTTTGGTGAATGCAGCTAATGTCAATGTCAGTGCACTAGAGGGAGATTGGGTGTGGACATAAATGAGACATAATACAATGAGGAGTATCCGCATGGGAACTATGTGAAGCCTGTCTTTAAAAATGCCTGATTTCTTTAGTAACTCTACACATCCACTGGTCTTTATACTTCTCTCTTTGCGGTTTCTGACATTTTGACTTGATGAAATCTGTGAGCAACGGAAGGTCATTATAGGGATGCTATCAACATGACTCAGTGTGGTGATGTCATCAGATTATTTTGCAATGAATCTGGAGAGGTAGATTATGAAACTCCTGGCACAAAATAGACCTCCTCAACAGCAGTAAATGTAGTGTAATGCCTCCAGTGGGTTTGTTCTCACAACAGGACTAGAGCCTTGATTATTGGTGTTATTTTTATACTGTTAGACTAAAATACTCAACTACAAATCATGTCTGGAATGCACTGTTAGACAGATGATAAATAATACAAATTTGAACCTATCAAGCAGAGTGAGTTGTTATTGGTAACACCCATAGAGCATGATCTGACGACTTCAATTCCTTTGCTGATTTATTCAAATATTTTCCTCTTTTATCAAACCTGCTCTTTATAAGCTTACTTAGAGACAGTGGCTTCGCAGCTCAGCAAATATGGTCTTCCGGATACTACATCACCACTCTTCATTAAAAACAGATAAAGCTTTTTCATGGCATGTGCCAAAACGACACAATGCATTGGACCTAGACTGTAGACATGTAGCCTGGGAGACAGCTCTTCATATATGTATTTTTCATACACTGACTATTTGATGCATGATTCTGAAGGGCCTCTCTGATTTCAGCCGAGTTGGAGCGCTTGGCCTTAATGTCAGCTGAGGGAAATAAATGGGAAGTACTTTAAAGGCGGAGGCCATCTGTTTGGAAATCTATCCCTCAGATCCGCCCGCTGCCATCGCGGCCAGTTTGGATGGGTTAGCCTGAGACTGTCTGCATATGGAGGGAGTGTATATGATTAAGCTTCCTGCTTCAGTCCTGGCAGACAGTGCTCCATGCCATACACTTGGTGTCCCTTCTCTCTCTCTAAAAAAAAACCCTGACATGCACTGCCACTGCCTTGCGTTTGATTCGGAATAGATAATAAGAGATTGGGGTTTTATTGGTTGTGTCTTGGGCTGTTCTGGGTAAACCATTTACTTGAGATCAGTGGCCAGTGTTGGGGTTCTGAGGCAGAGATGGTGGAGGAGATATGGAGGTTAGGGATTCCTAAACAACATAAAATCTGACAGAACCTTATCAGATCATCTGCACCGAGTGGTTTCTGGCAGGGATGCACAATCCGTCATATTTCCTTTCCAGTGTGCTCCAAAATGGGGTCAGTGCCATTGCCCACTTTGCCACTGACTGATGTTTTTGTTGTTTTTCCTTATTGCTAGTAATGGGAGCCTTGTGAGAGAGAAAGAGGGAGAAGGAGAGAGAGAGAGAGAGAGAGAGAGAGAGTGAGAGAGGGTTTTGGTACAGACAGACATGGCACATGGTGCAGGCAGATGATACTGCATCTGTACTGTATTTAGCATTGGGCTCCATGTGAGGACACTATACAATCTCCTTTAAGCTGAGGGAAGATAAATGACAGAGACATGCTCACTCTGTAGCGTTGCAAGTTGAAAAAGGAATTCATTTTGTTGTTAACTAAACCCAGACTCGTTTTCCCCCTTCACCTCATCACCTTGCCTTCCTCTAATGCCTCTCATACGAGCTCGTCAGAATCTCAGAATATTCCTCCAGATGACAGTGACAGTTTGACTTGATGGTTGTTGCGCAGTGCCACTGCATCTTCTCTCTGTCATGAGCAACTGACTCCCTTAACACAAGTTTTTTAAGGGGAACTACACAGACTCTTGCTCATACATCCATTTCCCTGCATAAACATATCTTTTTCTGTGGCGGAACAATCTAGTACACCATTTCATCTCTTATGCAAGCTTAGTGGCCATGTGCACATTTGAGAGGCTGAAATGGAGCTGAAGACCCTGAAATGAAATACTGTTCTGCCCGCCCCTTAATAATTACAATTTTGACAGAGAATTTGAAGTCTATATTCTATCCAGTGGAAAAGCAATGGCTGCCTAGCCTACCATAAATAGATGGCCAACCACACCATCGCCTGGTTCTTCTTAATGTCGTCATTGACATGAAATGGTGGAACCTTTGCTCCACCCAGATTGTTGCTACCAGTGGTTAGGCGGCGCTCTGCCTAGCAACAAGGGCGAAACTCGCTTTTGTTTGGTTGGATATATCGCTGTCAGTCATATACCAGAATGCGGCGCATTTTCGCTGGCGGCGCCATGATGTAGCTCGGCAATTCCTTTACCGCGCGGCGCCTTTCTCGCGTCCTCAGCGGTGTGTTGCGGGGTCGGGCCGTTATGCATGTGCGTGTGCTCGTGGAGCATGACACATCGTCACCTGCAGGTGGAGCGGGCCGGAACCTTCCTTTGTGTGCCCCGCCACATGACTTCCACATCCCAAACGATCCCTGCCGCTCGGCGAATGAAAAAGGAGAATGGCGGCCGGTGCGCTCTTGCATCAGCCGCGCATGTAGGGGGGCACTGATGCTGCTGGAGTTAGTGGTGGCCGGTGCTTTCTGGTGATGGCCGAGGCAATGGGGTGCAATTTTAATTGGATTCCAGCCTCCCTCCATCCTCCCCAGGTCAAACCGGTGGAGCAGTGGCTCCCTGACTTTGGATTCTTTTCATCCACTCGTTGTTACTTACTCCCCTCCATCTCCCTCAACCCCCACCGCCTCCATCACAAGCACGGCAACCCCCTCCTCCCCCTCCAATCTTTCTCATCTACTTTGCTCGTCCTCCCTCTACTGCTCTTGGTCCTCTCCCACCATGACTCCCCCACACTGGCCCCTTAATCTGGCCTCTCATTCAGTCCAGCGGTACCCCAATGGGCAGGTGGCTCCCACAGTCTCCAGTCCCCAACCCCAACGTCCCACAGGCCTGTTCAGCCTTCACGCTCCCCCTCTGCTTCCCTTCAGTGAAAGCTTCACTGCTGGCGTTCTCCTGGACCATGGGATGGATGGATGGATGGACGGAGGCGCTCCCTGCCTCCACACGCCGGTCAGCTCGCCTCCTGCAGATAAAGACCGGAGGCTGCAGCTGTGGTGCCGTCTTCTCCCTCTCATCCCCTCTCCCCGCTCGGCGCTCCTATTCATCCCACTCCAAGGAGGACTGCTCGTGTGGGTGCGTACGTGAGGCTTTGAGGGTCTTGGCACTCGGTCTGACACCAGCAGTGTGTGTAATGAGAGGTATGGCAATAGACACATGCAGACTGACGGCGAGAAGTGAGGTACTGTAGTAATGAGGCCATCAAAGAGACCGAGGACTCGTCTGTGAGGCACATCTGCGTAAGACGGACAGAGTCATGGGTTGTCCTTTTTGTTGTTGTTAATTAAAAAAAGAAGAATTCTTTTGATCTACACTATATCTAGGGAAGCTTAGGTTAAATCGCAAACAGATCATTCAGAGAGGGAGCAGGGGAGAAATCCTATACGGTATTGGAACCATGTATTAGCTCTTATGTAAGAGCATGCACGGGCACATACGCATGTTAAGCATGTTTTTCCAGTGTGGATGTGTGCTGATGCGGAGGGGCTCGGGTGACGGGGAGGAAGGGCGTTTCCTGCCAGCCAGTGCCCTATCTGGTGACGTGGCACTCCTGGCTCCCCCACCCCCCTCCAGCCCTGCTGTGGTGCCCCTGTGTCGATCGTGGTAGCACCCCCCCCCCCCACACACTCTGCAGAACTGCTTTATTAAAAAAAGCCCTCCTATCCCCACACTGGACCCCCAGCCTGCCTGTCAACCCTGAGATCAACCCCCCCCCCCCCCCCCCTCTCCCCTGTCCTCCTCCACAACCTTCCCCCCATTCCCAGGGCAGCAGTCCTTTGCTTTTTTTGGTTCCCTCAGTTGTTGCCCTTCGTCATAGGGTTCTGCCGTTTGATGTTCGCTCGCATGTGCAGAGGGAGGGAGCCAGGCTCCACCCTGCTTGGAATCTGATGCATTTTCATCTTTTGATGCATTTTTGGTTTGCAATTTACCCCATGGACATTTCTTGAAAAGCCGCCCCCCCCCTCACCCGCCGCAACCCCCAACTCTCTACCTCCCTCTTCCTCCTCATTTTCTTTTTTTGTCATTCATTATCCATGCCTTATATAAGAGACATTTCGGACGGTTTCTGATGATGAAGGCTCTGGGTCCATGGTGGGGTGTGGCGGGGTTTTGGGGGAGACGAGGGGCGCAGCATTAAAGGTTTTGGCTCCAGCCAATCAGATCGAGCTCCCCGGTCTTGGCGCTTGACTCTGGTTCATCCACATGGCAGGAAGCGACAACAGGTTGCGGCGCAGGCCCACTGAGAGGCACTGGGCATGGAGCGCGAGATGGGGCCCCATGTGCACGCACACACAACAAGAAGTGGGACAGAGGGATCTCTCTTCCGCCTCCTCCAGTCCACTCCAGTCCACTCCACTCCACTCCGCGCTGCTCCCTTGCCCCTCACCTCAGTCCAACTTGGCCGCCTCGCGCTCCGACTCGCCCTCACGGTCCGCAGCGCCGGAGAGCAAAACCGCCCTCGTGCGCTCGGAGTCTGACTCAGAGAGCCGGGACTGCTGTCCTTTCCAACAGGGGGGGCTGGCCGTACCCATCAGCCCCGGCCCTCTGATCTGCCGTCCAACTGCTTTTATTACAGATCATCTAAGACCAGGCGCCACTGTGTCCTCTACGGCTGGCTAAGGGCAGCTGGCAGACTCACGGAGAGCGAGCGAGGTGCCAGCTGAACGCCAGCGTAAGAGCCCAGTCCCACATACGGCATATGCGGCATCCCCACGGCTGGACACACTGGCTCGCCTCTCGCCCGCCGCTGTCGTTATCGCCGCTACAAAATTAGACTTTAAATTTTTTAATGCTACTCCTCAATGATTTACACCATACAAAATGCATCTTGAGCGCGCGCAAAAGAATTTTAAGGAGCCTTTGATCACGGTTCCTGAAGAGCAGCATCCCTTAGATTTCACAAATGGGGCACGGCGAGACCTGAAGAGCCTGTTGCCTTTTTTGCTGTCTCTCAGAGCCATCACGTTTCATTAGCAACAATTTGGAGCTCTATTGCAAGACGTTGCATTTGAAATCTATATATGTGTGTGTGCATTTGTGTATGTGTGTGTCTGTGAGTGATTCTCTCTTTCTCTCTGTGTGTGTGTGTGTGTGTGTGTGTGTGTGTGTGTGTGTGTGTGCAAATGTGTGAAATCCACAAATCTTTTCAAGGTTGCTCTGAAATAAGGGATCACATTGATCATGGGCCAGGATATTTCAAAGTGGTGTGTAATCGGGGGTGTTTAATTTTATCTGTAGCAGGATGCGTCGCTCAGGCTTGTGTAATCAAGCCTGTGAACTTCACATCTGAAGCAGGGATTGCGTTTCTGATCACACCCCCCCAACCCCCTCCCCCCATTTGAAGTCCGTCCATCCACTGCTCTGTTGACGCTCTCGAGCTAACACTTCTCCGCTAAATTAATATACACTCTAGAAATGGCACTCGTTTTTACAGTTTCCTTCTCTTTCCCCCCCCTCCCCTCCTCTCTCTAGTGTCGTATGTACACAAGCTCGTACGGCCCACCGGGCAACAAACAGTTGAGGAAACAGTAAGCGAGCATCGCGTAAGTGATCCCTCGCTGTTAACCTCTCAGCATTGCAGGAGCACCTCAGGGCCCAGGGCACACACACACACAAACACTGATGGATGAGGGGGCTCGGGAGCGACGGATGGGAAAGGGCTGAAGCAGAATGGCGCACTTCCCCCCTTGGGCCATTTCAATTACAGTTTGAGCAAGGCCAGCTCTCGCTGCGTTGATATGTTGCTTTAAGGGCGTGACATTAATGTCCAGGGACAAATCGGATTTGGTGTGGCGATGATGACCCTTCACTCTGGGGCACGGAGCTTGATGGGGAGACGGGAGGGGATAAGGAGACGCTGGCGCAAAGTGTTCGCAAGGAATCCTGCTCAAGCACTTTGTTGGCTTTAGCCTCACAACGGAGTGTTTAACGCAAAAGCTGCTGCAAGCAAAATCATGTTGTATCATATGGTGTCATATTGTACTTGCGTTGTGTTTGTCTAGACCCTTTAAAGGGTTTTGTCACTCGTTTTTAGTGGGGTTCTGTCCTTAAATGTGTATTCTACAACTTGAAGCAGCCTTAACTGTCATGATTCTGTGATGTAATGTAATGTGATGTGAGCCATCATATGATATGACTATACACTATTAATACTACTACTAATAATAATCACATCATTTGCTGTCCTGTCCCATGCTGTCCCATCATATCCTGTTAGCTCTGGGGCTCTGCATAAGTTGGTAGTGTTTGCACAGGGCACCTTGAGAGTGAGGAGACTTGCGTCTAGACTCCGAGGAGGCCGGGCAGACGATTAATGAGGGGGTGGGGGAAATCGACAGCGCCTCTTTTCATCTCATTGACAATCAATAGCATAAGAATCCTCACTTTAGTGGACATGTGCCGTCATTGGCATGAGTACACGCGCCATCTTTGTTCTCTTAGACTTTTAGACATGGTGCAGATGTTTTCATGCTAACAAGATTGGGCCTGTCATCTTATTCTGTTCTGGCTTGGTTGCCTTTTTATTCCATTGATGCTCCAAATCAAAGCAAGATGCTATTAGATACTATCTGCCCATCTCCACTGTGCCCTGCTCCCTGTCTTGCCACTGAGATTATGTTTCGTCATGATATCATGTTCGTGAGTGTCTTAGTTCTGTACGCTGACATATTGGGAGCCTTCAGGAGAGAGTAAGGCAATCATTTTCCGGCACCGTGAACAGGAATGTGTTTCAGCTGTATCGACTGGACTTCGGCAAAAAAAAAAATCCATGTACTTGAAGGAGCAGAATGTCTTTCTTGGAATTCCTTTAGCCCAGTATTAGAGAGGGATCGAGTTGGAGTAATTAGCACTTCCACCCTGCGTTTCACTCCTCGATCCGCCACATTAACATAAACCTGCTTTACTGTTGTGAATGTCACACATGTTTCCCCCTCCCTTATGCAAGTGACAGAGTTATGCAACCTCCCAGTGTTGAGGGGGCTCAAAACAGTCTTTCTGCAGAGGAAGAGAGTGAGAGAGAGAGGGGGGAGAGAGAGAGCGTTATCCCTCATGAAAATTCATGGCTGTGAAATGCAGACGCAAAAATCCACTTTGGCTTGACAGCTATCGGGTCACTGCAGTCCCTCGTTGAGATTGGATGGAAAGTTGCACAAAGGAGGAGCAAACTGGGGGAGGAAGAGGAGTTGAGGTCAGCCATGTAAGCAGTCAAAGATGCCTTTAGCAGGTATCGTGAATTGCATTATGCACCTTCTTATAAGCATTTCCCCCCCATGATTTTGTATCTTTTTCAGAATGGATACAGTCAAAGCCATCATTTGGTTTATATCTCAAGCGAAATCCTGAAGGCTTTGATATCTCTCTCTCCCTCTCTCTCTGTAGCCCTCTGGTGGACTTGACTGATCTAAGGTTAAGCCAGAGAGTCTAAATTTTAGGAACAACACTCAGGTGCAGCTGAAATAATATTGTGTTTTTGGAATAAAGCAAGTGATTTGTGACACACAGCACACATGTGACACAGCAGACACAACATCCTGGACAAACTCCACAGATCTTACAGAAAAACACCAATGGCTTCTAGTAGCTTCTAAAGCATCATGGGTTAACAATGAAGATGAGTACGTGGAGAGATACAAAGTGAATCTTCAAATAAGATCATAAAATATTTACCAAAAATGTGCTGCGCAGTGTTAGTTTGTCATATTTCACATCATTGATGTCCATCTGGACATGTATCTGGTGACCTCTGAGGCTGTGCTCTCTGGTGCCTGCTTTGCTATGAAAAACCTCTCTCTTTTTGGGACTTTTCCTTTGAACATGTCTCAAGTTGCTGCTGTGTGTTTTTTTTTTGTTTACAAAGCTTATTTGGACTAGCAAGGGCTGGAAATAATTAGAGTTGCATGCTAGAGCACGGACATATTTCCTTTCAATCAGTTAAAAACCAACTCTGTTAATTAATGCACTGTGCCGTTATTCTCCCCAAATAATTTCCTTAATAGCGACTGGGTGCCTTAGATCTGGAATCAGTATTGCATATTTTACTCTTTGTTTTCCCTTCTCATTCTGCTCTTGTTCTCTCCCTGCCTCCTCGCCCCTCCTCTCCCAATTTCCTATTGACCCACATATTAGATCTCTGATTCAAACTGCAGCTCATGGTATTTCAAGTCAGGCCAAACAGCAGAAGCACTATTATTAGCTGCACTTGAGGTACAACCCCTCCTTTTAGAACCTGCTAAAGTGTGTTGTGTATTGCTCTATTCCCAAATGGAAAACATTAGCATCTCATTTGAGCCTGGGTGAGGCGCTGGCGATTACCTCATGAAACTAGGTTATTTCATCACGGATAGGGCTGAGGGAATTGAGTCGAGCGTGCTGACTGTAAATTCTCTCAGCTGATGGCAGGGAGGTGGTGAGTGGGGGGGCTGGTTCTTTGGAGGCACTCGGCGAGCAGCGCAGTTGACAATGTGAGATGGCACGTCGTCTGTGGGTGTCTCTCCGACGTACACACACACACACACACACACACACACACAAAACATCAATTCTGGATCGATCCCATCTCGAGGTTTAGCATTCCTCTGCCACAGCCGCAGGTGTGGTTTAGAAGGAAAAAATAGGTGTTGGCCACTGCTGCTGGTGTCTCTGTCGCAGTAGTGCTGTTTTCTCTCAACCATCAATTAGCTCTCCGAACTGCTAAGCTGAGAGCCTCCACCTGCCCAGTGGTCCAGATCAATAGCGCAGATAGCATAAGATGCATGCCTCACCTCAGACACTGTTCATGTGTGCGTCTTCTGCTGTGCTTATTAGAGGGCCAGGCGCCTGATTAGTTATCAACAGAAGAAATAAACTTGCATTCAGATTGAAATTCAGCCTTTAATTGGATAGATGAAAGAAGCAATTAGTTGAACTTGAGTCAAGAAATGTCTCTTCTTCCACGAGTCAATGCTGCCTTCCATAATAGGGAAGGAGAAAAAAATAGTATGTTTTTAAAGTGCTTTGATTTTCCTCTGTTCTATGTCTTGGGTTAAAATATAATTGTATTTATTTTCATACATGTCATTGTCTTTTGATCTAAGATTCCTCACTCTAAATTGTATAGAAATGTCCTTGTTTTGCTTGGATTGTGTTTCTTTCTTATGGGAATGCCCAGGCATGTGTTGGAAAACAATCACTGTTGGCCTTGCTACATGAAGCGCAGACCATAACAAAAGACACAAAGAAAAGTTATTCCATTCAAGACAGTTCATGACAGGTCTTTGGACACTGTAAAGAGTGGGTCTTTGCATACTATGAAACATTACTTTGGCTTTGATAATGAGAGATTTTTGTTTTTATTTCAGAGCTGAGGCATTGAGAATAGACCATGAAAGTGATTCAACAGATCATGGGAAATGGTGTCACCCACAAACAGGCTTTTCTGTAGTTCATTATCACATTTAACATGCAATACGTCAGTCAATATCAAAACACATTGTGAAGAAATTGCACTTAACTGGAGAATTGCAGGTTTGATGGTGATGTGCATTGTATGCCTCCCTCGTGTTTGTAGTGTGTCCTGTTATACGTTCCATGACCATAGGGGGTCAGACGCATGTGGATATAATGCTCCAGAGTCGACCTATCCAGCTGCACCTTCCCACCTGTGACCAACTGGTCAGCTTGCTAGTTGGAGAATATGTTGAAATGCTTGTTGTGAAGCTCTTTGCACATCTACACAAGAGTGACAAAAGAAAACAGATGAAATAGCATGTGCTTGTCGACTATGTGTGGACAGGGACTTACTGGAGTACAAACCTCACCAGTGTAATCAGATGGGGATGTGTGCCCCTCTTTATCCCGCACTTAACACATGTTTTAGCTGTACGGACATAGGTTCTTTCTGATTCTAGTTCTTCGGACATAGGTTCTTTCTGATTCTAGTTTTCCCATGTTCTATTTCTGGTCAGAAAAAAGGACAGAAACATATTCTAACAGCTGTGTATTTGGTCAATGAAGTGGCAACAGCAGAGAAAACCATTTCTCCCAACCATTCTAGTGTCTGCGGTTGTAGTTGATGAAAACAAGAGATATGCACAGCAGGCCCCCTTCTGATTAGTAACTGTAGGTTCATAGTGCTACAGCTTGCAGCATATTAACTTGGGTCAATGGGGAATTAACAGTGTCACTGAAGATCAGAGTAGTGGATAAGACCCTTCTCTGAGGAGTGCTCCGACTTAAGACACTTTTCTGGATATTGCAGTCACAGTTAACAGCAAGGAGGACTTGACAAGCAGAAGTGAACTAAGGACATGTTGGGAAAACATAGCCCAGGCAAGCAGCCTTCCTCAGTGATGTGTACAGTGAGCAGTGCTGCATGCAAAGAAAGAAATAGGTCAGACTACAAACGTTTATGAATGCTCAAAGCACATCAGAAAGCAGTGCAGTGCTCAAGAGAACTCGAGAATGCATTCTTTTTTGTACTTTATTTGTTGACTGAAACGGATTAGGGTTTTATAAAATGATGTCATGGTTCAATGACAACACGCAACGTAATTCGAGGCTGTTTTACGCATGTAGTAGGCTAGGCCTAACCTACCTATCTTAAGTTATAGCCTCGTCTAGCCTACATTGTTTTTTACCGACCTGTTTTCTGTGAATAATAGATAACAGTAGGCTACTGTGCTGGCGGCGTAGGCACCTAGAACTATTTATATAGTTTGGCATTTTGTATTTAGGTTGAATTTTTTCATCAATTGCCGTCCTATGAATATCAAACCAAACATTTTAGTTAGGAACTCGCCATATTTACGACCAGGCGACGAATTGTGGTAAGTCTTCTACTTAGGCTATTTAATACAATTGTAATGGGGACAGAGGAAAAAATAAACAGACTGACTAAACATACGATCCCTCTTTTTGGTGGTGAAAACCCTGTGTACCGACACAAAAGGGGGACGTTTCCACTGCGGAAAGTAAATTCTTTTGAAGTGGAACTAATCATCTGAGGGATGGTTCTCGTTGTCCTAACAACGCAGCTGAATTGGAATGAGCCTCCCCCTTTGTTGAATATATGTTTTCTTTCTTTCATTCAGAACTGATGATGATAGTAGTTTCACGCCCTGTCCACCCACATTGTCGGCCCAAACTTTTTTGTCGAGAAGTCTTTACTTGGAAACGCTGAACACACGGCGGGTGACTCCTGAGCTGTGACGTCAGCCTCGCCCTTCTGTCTAGTGGTCTTTACGCTTTTTAATAGCCTTATATGGAGAAGAAAATAATCTCACACCAAATCTTCCACACCAACAAGGGCTCTTAGATCATGAATGGAGGGAGACTTTAACTCTCTCAGTCTAAGCTCTTTTCTCCTTGTTATAAATTATCCCCTGGTCATTGATAAATGGAGATGGCCCAGCTTTCTAGGTTAGCGCTTGACTACTCAAGCTGGTTAGTTGGTTTATTAGGTACTAGCTCTCGGACAAACTAGACACAATAATTATATTGATGGATTGATCCAAAAGAGATAGGAAGTTAGATATGAGTACTGCTTGGATGTACAATTGGGTAATGTGAGCTCATTTTAAGACATTATTCATGCCATTATGCCACAACTCTTTTGTTTTTAATCTGTGTCTGTATGTTCTCACCTGTGACTGACTGCGTGCATGTCTTGGTTTGCTATAGGCCTAGTGCTAAAACTAGCAAATGCTACTTTTGTGTTTCCTACACAACTAGGATTCATAGGTCTACTCATCATTTTCACGGATGGTCATTGTTTGATTTATGTTTTGCTAAGAGATATATAGCCTAGTCCAGGTTTAGTTATTGATTCTCTAACGTCTGTCTTATAGTTTCTTGGCCTGGAGCCGAAGTTCTGGCCTCTGACCTCCCACTCATACAAGCCATCTCTTAATTACCCTTCCTAAATCTTCCTCACTCTACTGTTGAGCTTTCATGTGCGCTATAGGAACCGAAGCATTTTATTGTCACCGCGGGGGAACAAAGTCCAGGCAACAGTCCAACTGCAGGAAAAAGGCACCATTAATTTCTTAAGGCCGAGATGAGGGCCGTTTTACTGTCCACGCTGGACCTTTTGACATACTTCCCTGCTCGTATTATCTATCCGCCTAAATCTTCCAGCCAGCAGAATTATTGTGGATTATTTAGGCCTATGAAACGGCGATTTGGATGTATCCAGAATGCAAATTGTTTGTCTATGTTTAGTTTTTATAACTTCAAGCAATGTGGTTTATTTCTAAGCTTAATGACAAAATAATGGGATTCCTAAATGTCAAAATAGCCTGTTGCATACTCAAACAATGCATATGAAAGAAATCAGTTTCGCCTATTTGATGGTAAAAGGCTTTTGGAAATAAACCGTGAGTAATTTAGACTAGATGTTTGATAACAATATCAATATGCTAATTGACGTTTTACTGTTTATAATTATGGTAGCATAATGTTTGCACAGGGTTGGGTCTACATTGAGATAGCCATCATGGTTAGGCCTATTAATTTCTTAAGGTTAAAATAAAAACAAATGAGGTGGGCTTATAGTAAACGTGCCAATAATATAATAAAGTAACACGTGATATTTTGAGTAGGCTATAGGTCCATTTGGAGGTAGGCTATAAATCTTAGTAGTAGAACTTAAGATCGACGGTGGACATCATATGGTTGTTGGTCAAAAAACGACTTTAGTTAGGTTATTTTGAATTGATTTCTCACATCAAGAAATGGGATACAGGTAGGGTACAATATTTATAACCTTCACTTTATTCTCTGGAAGAACAGGGCTAACACATTTAATAACTACCTTACTGGACGGCCTGTATCCCTAAATTTGACCAAGGTGACTGAAGATTTTGCGCAAAGACATAAATCCATTGAAAACGAAAATGTCAGTGAGATCTTAATTAGGTCTCTGGGTACAGACTTAACTTCTGCACAGGTGTACTCTCTCTCTCTCCCCCCCCCCTCTCTCTCTCTCACACACACACACACACACACGCACGCACGCACCACCAACAGAAACACACACTTGCGGGCGCGCGCACACACTCACATGAAGAGACTCTTTATGTACTCTTTGTTCATCTGTCATAGCCTAGGCTACCGTGAAAACAATGTTGAGACAATGGCTAATATTATAATACCTAAAAAACATTACGTTCATTGCGTTGCACTAACGTTGCACAATGTAGGCTATAGGAAACAACATTAATAGGGAATACAGGTCAGACCATGTCGACCAGTAATTTCATCTAATCTATTTATTTACTTCAACAACCACTTTAAACTTCAGCACTGGTTAAAACTGATGTGTTAACATCAAAGGGGATCCTTCATCAGGCCTGAGAAACATTCTCTCATGCGGGCCCATACGGATTTCTTGTGGAGTAGTTAAATACTTTCTCAATTAGTCGCGTGATGTGTGCTTAAACCAACCAAAAATCCCTTGGCGTGCACGTATTTTTGTCATCTTTGCACGCCATGCGGTGACTGGTTGTCATTGTCGCTGCGGCAGACGGAGAGCTGGGAGAGAACACTTGCACGGTGCCAGTTGGCACGAGGTTTTGAAAACAAGAGGCAGACGCTGCACGATTCTAATCTTAATCGTTCCAGACATGAAGGTCACTCTCGGTTGGGCTCTCATGGCGATCGCACTGTTCTGCTCACATTTGTTCTATTTAGTAAAATGTAGATCCCGAACACCCTTAATATACTGACTGAGCTCATTTAGTCAATAACAATTACACACTCAGACGTGCCCTTCCACCTTTACGGAGCATAATTGAATATTCCAAGTTTAGTTCCATTACTGTATGCAAAGTGCATACGAATTTAAACGGTGGCGAAGGTTCCGGATTCTATCAAAGAATGCTTTAGGGTGTTAAATCAAGACGGGTCACGGCAGTTCATCTCCTTCACATAATTCATTCTACCTCATGACGGCATGTAGAACACCTACTCATGCGGAATAAGGAAAGCCAGAGTAAGGTTATGTAAGGTTGCGTATTTAGGGACCACATGTAATGACAGTAAGTAATTCACACAGGATAATGCAAGGATTTAAACAGCCCACGCTAACGCTGGCTATTTATTCATCACACCAGTTTGGTCTGGTTAGGACATCTAAGCAATTGAAGATTCATGGAAGTGCAAAACCAGCCACACCAATAGTGCTACATCTGCACAATCCTAAATAAATATTTGTAGTGAAAATGGCATAACCAACGCCTATTGCTCTGAGTGTACATTCTCCCCATCCCTGCTCATCCTATCTGTGCTCTGCTGATGGTGCATGGCCATAAATGTGCAGCCTTGTGATTATCAAGAGCCCATTAGCTTTCGCTTTGCCTATTTGACATGATTTGAGTGTTAGAATAATAATGTCTAATGAGCTCCTGGTGACACATATTAAGACACTCATTATTGGAATTGTTGCTTATGTAAAGCAAATATGCATTTGATCGGATATCATTAAGAGTGTGTGTGTGTGTGTGTGTGTGTGTGTGAGAGAGAGAGAGCGAGCAACATATTCATGTCATATGTGTGTTTGTGAATGCACATTTTTGTGTATGCGTGTGTGTGTGCATGTGTGTGCATGTGTTTGTGTGGGTGTGTGCGTGCGTGTGTGTATGTATGAGAAAGAGAAAGAGCGAGCAACATATTCATGTCATATATGTGTGTTTGTGTATGCACATTTTTGTGTATGCGTGTGTGTGTGTGTGTGTGTGTGCATGTGTGTGCATGTGTTTGTGTGGGTGTGTGCGTGCGTGTGTGTATGTATGAGAGAGAGAAAGAGCGAGCAACATATTCATGTCATATATGTGTGTTTGTGTATGCACATTTTTGTGTATGCGTGTGTGTGTGTGTGTGTGCATGTGTGTGCATATGTTTGTGTGTGTGTGTGGGTGTGTGCGTGCGTGCGTGTGTGTATGTATGAGAGAGAGAAAGAAGGCGCAACATATTCAAGTCAGCATTATGTGTATTTCATGCACATTTTTGTGTGTGCATTGTGTGAGAGAGAGTGTGTGAGAGAGGCAGAGAGAAACACATTTGTGTGTGTCTCTGTACATCTTGTTGCATGTGTGTGTGTGTGTGTGTTTGCATGTCTTGTGTGTGTATATGTGTGTGAAATTGAGCAAAGTTGTTTTAATGTTGTGAAATAAATAGTAGTGACTGTTCTTTGAGTAAAAACACAAATGAACATTGTGAGCTGGTAGAATCAAGGCAGTGTGAGTTTTCACTCTTTTTAGGCCATCATTGGTTGTCTCACTGAATAGGGTACCGTGGTCTGCCATGGCAAATTTGTATAGTGTGATCATTATTTGTTGTCGCCTCTTCCCAGGAGAAAATTCCCAGGAGAAAATAAGAGAATGTCCCTAGTAAATTGCAAGACTAGAGCTCATGCGTTGCAGTCTTAAAATTTATATTTATAATGTTTTTGATCTTGTAGCTTACTGAAAACACTTTCAGCTGTCTGGAGGTCTCCTAGCAACAGCAAACAAAGGCAGGGCACATTTCAAGTTTCCCGCGGAGCGGCCAGTCCAGCGGCGCCTTTGATCTTGACTGGGAAAAAAGCTGAGTGGGCACTACTGGCATTTTCTTTCATTTCCCCCTCCTCTAGCTCTCCCCGAAAAACCCAAATCTTCATCTGTCCCACGAACTGAACACCCCTTTGTTAATCAACCATGGCAAAGTGGCTCATTGAAACGTTACAGTGTTTTTAGTTCAGTTTTGGAAGTTTGTTTTCATAGGTAGCAATGAAATGACAGACAGGAAAGAAAGTTATTAGACAGAGAAATAAGAGTTTTTTTCCCCCCTGAAATAGTATCCTTCATAAATACTCTGCATTTTGAAACTGGCAGCAGTCTCATCTTGCAGTTTTTCAAAAGTTTTTCAATTTGTCACTATGAAGGTATATTTGAACAGTTATTTGATTCTTCATTTTTGTATTCCGTGTTCTGAGCCAGCGGCTCCAAGTAAGCTTTGTGTTTTCCGATGGATCCAAACCTACTTATCTCCTAAGAAACTTAGGATGCCTGCAGCTCTCCACACAAATGGAGGAGAAGCGGTGGATTTTCAGGGTCATGGGGCACCCACAGAGCAGGCCTTTCTGGAAATCTGCACCAACTGAAGCGAGCTTTGTGGACATTTTTTGAAGTGAAATGCACAGGGTGAGAAAATGCACTCGTGGTAAATTCTGTCAGATTCAAATATAAATAGCCGGTGCTTGCTATAGGTAGTGGACAGAGAGAATTACAACTGATTATTGAATGTTGCTTACGTTCAAAATACCATTGGAAATGTTTCTGCATGAGTGATGTGAACCAGCTCTAATTGTTTTAGTACAATTTACTGTAATCAATATTCCTGTCTGCTGCATTTGTCTGGTACTGTACCATGGCTTGTCTGAGTTGTTGCATTAACAAAACAGCATTTTTATGTTTCTTAGTGGTCTCCCAGGTTTGACCGCATGTAGGCTATTGTGGTCCAAATGGCATTACTCTCTGATCATTGTGCTGAATATCACTGATTCTATGGTTTTATATTAGGTGAGGGTGGAAGATCAATTGTATGCAATTGTCACATATGCCTTGAGAGCAGTTGTGACAAAACTGCCACAGTTTTCATTATGGTATTTGGTAGTGGCTCTACTATAGTATGCAAATCCTGTTCATGAAGAATCAAAGGGTCATGTTTGGATTCATAAACATAATCATTTTTCAATTGCCAGATGGAGGTTTAAACCTATGGGTGCCCAGTTTAGGACTAAACCTCAACTTGGAAGCATCATGATTTGTTGTTTCATATGTGTTCCAATTCCAGATAAGTGTGATGCCCATTATATAGATGTGATCACCAAGTATGGAAAAACAATTACGCCACAGAAGGAGAGGGGGTGGGGTGGCATTCGTCAACTCTCTCACTGGAGTTCAAAGTAGGATTGCTATGAACTTTCTTTGTGTCTGATGCCACACATTTTATATATAAACTGTGAAATCTGTTCATGGACCCCAACATGTCTGGATCATCAAGGGTGTCATTTGACAGGAAAAAAACAAACAGAATTCCCACCCCCAGTCCTTCTGTAAATTCATCGCTGATTCCAAGACACAAGGTGGGTGTGAGTTTTTCTACACTAACTGCCATTTTTACAGGAGAAGCGTATGTCCCGGTGCATTCTACAGTCCAAAAGGCACATCCCAAAACTGCTGACTCCCTTACTCTACCTCTAGTGTTGCACCAGAACTGCCTATGCTATTGTGGTTGAAGATAACACAGTGCTCCCATAACTTAGGCCTGTTCATATTACCAATTAGTAGAGTGATGGAGACATCCTGTGTTGGCGCAGCCTGTGGTCTTGTAGTGGCTCACTGCCTTGTCCTTCAGCTTCAGACTCTCCTCACCCCTGCACACACCCTGAGTACCTCAGCGCACTCTGAACAGGCACGCATGCTGTGTGCTGAACCAGGAATACAAATAACCCAATGGGATTATCAATATTAATGACTGCGCCACAAATCAGAGGCGATTACTGCCGCTGCCGTGTCAGAGAAGTGACATTTGAGACAAGGGTTTGGAAATGTAACACTCCACCTATATCAAAATAGTGCTCCTGGTTAAAAGTGTAAAAGACGACAACATTCTGGCTTGCTACCACATTGGCACATGCGCTGAGAGCACCCACTACTTGTTTATGTATGTGAGCTCTTCTTGTCAGTAAGCACCAAGTATCCTCTCTTACTTGAGGCTTTGAAGAGCCTGTGAGGTCAGGTTTAAATTATGGTCGGCACCCGCACCACAGTCCTTCCTTTTGGACCTGCACAAATCCATTCTCCACACAATGCATTTCAAATCAAAGCCACGTCACCAGTACACGCCTTAGGAGACATTAAGGCATAGTGTGTTACTTTCATGTATGATAGCATGGGCTTCGGTGTGCTTTGATGTGCTCACTTTTTTTTAATGCTTTATTAATAATAACACATGGGCTGCCTCTCGCACTAGCTGCTGCTGAAGCTGCTCCTGCTGCTGCTGCTGCTGCTGTTGCTTTCTCTCCTGCTCTCTGCGATCTAATGCCCGTCTTCAAGGCTGCGCTCGGCGATGGCGTAGCCTGATACGGATGCCAAGATGAAGGGGCAGGGTGAGATGGGGCTTCGCCTGGATGGGCGAAATGGCGGCCTCACCTCCCCCAACTGATAATAGCGATTCAAAAGCAGACACATCCTCAGTTTCACGCCACATATTTGATAAACCTTACTGCCCTTCTCGGGCTGTGCTTACATTGGGAGTCTTAGATGTAAAGAGCCTTGTCTGTTTGCAGTGCATGTGTGAGGGGGGTATGAAGTCTTGTGGCCCTGGGGTCTGTAGGCAGCCATGTACCTGTCTGCCGGCCCTGTAGGAGGTCTGTGGATGTACATACCTGTGTCTGCTGGCTGCTGACATATACTGTATGTCTCATCGTGTGGGTGTGTGCTATACGCTCACAGCACACACCCTTTCATGCAGGCCTGGCAGGAATGGAGCAGACAAGCATCCCCTCTTTTGTTGGCAGCATTTCAATACTATAAATATGTTGCTGCGGATGCTGTGGGGAACGTAAGCTTCAGAGACCTTCCCCTATGTTAGTGTCATCGTGCCACTGTTAGCATGCTAACACGGCTGACCCATTGAGATTCAGAGTAAGTTTCCATAAATATGTACTAATTTATATTTTCCTTTACATTACATATTCAACATTTACAGTGGTAAATTCAGTGATGACTAATGGAACGCATATTTTCTATCTGATGATAAAGATTATATGTATAGAGATGCATCATTCATTGGTCATATCTTTACATCTGTCTTTGGCTGACAGTCAATAGCTATTTAGGAGCATTTGTGTAGGATCTTACACTGAAATTTAGAAGAAAGATTTCTGTGATCATTTCATGATACTGTGTAGTTTATATGTTACTGTAGAGTTTTATTCAGTTGGTTTCCATTTGAAACATAAATACTACACTTAGAAAAGCTTAAACAATCTGTCCACATCAAATCCATTACAAAGTTTTCAGGGACATTTCTTAGCATTGTCTGGATAACTGAAGCGTGGTTGGTCGTGTGATTGCTGTGAGTGCTGGTCCGTGTGTAAGTCTGACATTAGTGCTGGCCGACTGCGTGCTGGCCTGAGAACAGTGGTCCGGGCTGACTGGCGGGGTCAGCGCTGATCCCGGCCTGGCTGCCCACTCTTCATCCACATCCGCTCCAGGGGCACCTGGCTCCCCTCCCCGAGAAGCTGTGGCCGGATCAATGGCAGGATGCATCCAAGCAGAATGACCGGGGGTCGGCATCAAAGGCCCCCCGCCCGTGTCCTTGCCACCTGGTGCTCCTCGCGGGGTCAGGGGGGAGACTGCTTCCAGCTCGCAGCCCCAGCTCCCCTCAACAGGCTGCGGAGCCCATGCCGGAGTGCAGCCATCGTGTGATCTTCCCCCAAGCAGCCGCCCCACATGGAGACGCGGTCACAGGTCACACCCATCAGAACACTTCCAGCCACTGGATGAGGGGGTCTGTTTTTGTTTTAATGAGCCCCAATGATCCCTAATCCATCCACACAGAGGACGCGCGGTCTGTTGTGTTGTCGTTGTGTGTGCCGTCTTGGCTTCCTGTGTTGTGTGTCGGAGACGCAACCCAAATTTAGTTCACTCCAAAAACTCTTTTTTTCCCCCCACCCTCACACACACAGTTTTGATTATGGGACTCTCCTCTGCTCTTGAAGGTAAGTCAGTTAGTCACAAGCAGAGGGAGAACAATGAATAGATCAGATGAACCTCTTTTGTGATAATTTATTATTTGGTATAACACCAACTCATGCTGACTGAACATGTACAAATGTTCAAACCCAAGACAATCATTCTGTTCACTCAAGACATCCCTCTCATTTCCAGCCACATGAAATGGGTAATTATTGGACATAAAATGACCATAAAACATATCCCGGCATTAATATACCAATTTCCCTTTTGCCCAAATGTTGGTCATATGGCGAAGGGAAAGGCAATTATTTCCATGCAGCTGTCAATATATTAAGTACGCAAATGCATTCTAATTAAACGTCATTTTTTTGAGGCATTTATCAAAATGGACAACTCCAAGGGGTTTTAGTATCCCCACAAAAACTCTTTACTCTGCCCCGACTGCATGATTGTACCCCCCCCCACCCCCACCCCCCTCAGCCCTGCATCTTGTCAATAACTCTTGTGAAGGGAGATGAAAAAGGGGGAAACAGGGACATAGAGAGAGGGAGATGAGGAGACTGACAGAGAGGCACACAGAGGGAGGGAGGGGAGGGAGAGAGAGAGGGAAGAGGGAAAAAAAGGGCCTGATGAGTTTGGCAAGAGTCGGACCGAAGGGGGGACAGATGGCGTGAAGTCTGCGGCTCGCTGGCGCTGCTCGCGTGGTGCTAAAATCCTCCTCTCTCACATTCCAACGAATCCAACCAGGAGGCTCAGGAGAGTGGAGCACCACTCCGAGCTCTTTGCTCCTCACTCGTGGAAGTCTCTGTTGGGGGGTGGGGGGGTGGGGGGGGGCGAGAGAGGGAAGAAGGGAGAGAGAGAGAGAGAAAAAAAACACAACAACAACAACAACATAGTGTCAGCCACCCATAACATCTCCACCAGTCTTACATTTGTATTAGCATGTGGGGGCCACTCAAGGGTTTACTGGCTTGTTAAGATGCACAGCTCTGTGAGTGGGAGATGGAGAGGACAGGGTCTCTGATCATTAATATGGTGAAAGGAGGGGAGCGGACCAAGTGCAACTCAACTGTAAAATCTCATTGAGTAAACACAGGGCCCGGCACACAGGCAAAGACTGTACAATCCATTTATATCAGAGGAAGAAAAACATAAGGAGCTTTGCAATTAGTCTCAGCAGCCAGCACATCAGTCCCTGGCCCCGATAAGGACCTCTCCCGTTAAGCGGTGGCAAGCTCGCCGTACAAGCCAAGAGGTCTGCTGGCCCTGTTGGACCACTACGGATTGGTCTTTTAGTGAGACTGGGGTAAGTATAGCACGCTGAGGCTTACACACACAAAAAAACCTCAAGACTGATATGTGTGCTACTGAGGCTGGGGGAAGAACATGATTATCACATGTTGCATTTGAAAGAAGATGTTCATTTAACCATATGATGTTTTTTTTGTTTATTGTATAATTCTGGCTGTTAAGAACACTTAAGGCTTTTTTTTTTGCAATCACTGCATTTTAGTCATTGTCATCTCCGTTTAATGTGCTGTTAATTGCTGTTGATGTATGAAACAGCCATGTGTTCCTGGCAGGAAACAGATGTGAGGGCCAGAGTTGCGCTTTTAAAATGGAGCTCTACATTCTCTGAAAACACTCTGCCTTTTATACCTGCATGACAATGAGATGCCATCAAAAGTTGCACAAGTTCATACACAGTCACGTACACACACACACACTCTCTCTTTCTCTCTCTCACACACACAAACACACAGGCACACAAATGAATTCAGAGGAATGTGGAAAAGCTGGATAAATGAGCGTTGGAGTCTTGTCAGATGTGTATGATCAATCGTTTAGAGTCTGGAGCAGCTGTATGTCATTTTGCACCAGCCTCCAGGTTCCCCAATAGTCCTACCACAATACTGGCTGAATTTTTCTTTCTCTCTCCTTGTCTCTCTCTCTCTCTCTCTCTCTCTCTCTCTCTCTACTCACTCCTTCTCTCTCTCTCTCTCTGCCTCTGCATGGCTGCTCCCAGCCTTCTGTTAGTGCAGTCATACTAATGAATGACTCATCTGGGAATATGCAATACTGTGAAAAGGTCACAGGAGGCATGTGTATCACATTACTGTTAATGATGATAAAAAGAACAATCTGTAGCCATCTCTGTTGTTGTTTTCTACTATTGTGACTAAATTCCATGTTATTTCACGAACATTTTTTTGATGTATAACATTTGAAGAATTTACATTTATATCGACTTTTTGTGTTTTTATGTGTGCATGCGAAATATTCAAAGAGAGTGTGTTTATTGACATGCAGGAGGTACTTGCAGGTCCATTATACTGTCCTTATGGAAAGTGTGCAATTTACCTTGTTCTGCAAACTGCATAAATTCAATAAATAATTTGCATTAAATGAGATGTCTTTTCATGATAAGATGCCATATTCAGGCAATTTCCTAAACCAATGCAATAATTCTAATGCCAAATAATATGCTTATTAGAATTGTTACTCTGCACTGGGGCATATGTAATTTGTTTTTAATAGTTAATAAATAGTGATTGTATGTACATTCATAATGAGAATTACTGCAACAGGTATCTTCCAGTTCCATATCTAATTGAAGGTTTGGAAGTGAAATGTATGGCTTTGGTATCCTACTTCAATGGAGCACGTTGCTGCACATCTGACCTGCTGTTCAGCTACAGTTGTCCAAGTGCTTTTCACTTACTAACACTTATAGTTGCTTTATTATAATCACTTAAATGTAATATTAATTAGGTGGGCTGAAAAGTAAATTAATTCAATCAAGTGTGTGTGCCTGTTCCCACTGGCATTGAAGAGCTTACATATGATTTAATTTCTGCAGAAGTAGTCAATCTTAGTGTTCGCTTTGATAGTCATCACATTTTCAAAAAATAACTAAAATGAAAGCTATATTGTCCAATCAATCAACTCTTCTTTCCAATTCAAGACCTGACATATCCATTGATGTTTTCATAAACGGCCTGCCCATTTCAATCCATTATTTGCAGAAAGGAGTGCTTTAGGAAGACAAGTTCAATTTAAACATATGAATACAATGAACTGATTCTTGCTGATAGCTGTATGTTATCCTCGTTTATCTTATGTGTTTTCACATGGAGATTATGACACACAGCCTGTTAGGTTAGGTGAAACACGGAACATAGCATTCATTTGACCTGTTAGTCAAGAATCGACTATATTTATACAGTTCACAATGCTCATCCAATTGTGTATGAGACTCAGTTACTTTGACTGCCACTTAAGGCATATTGCATACCTACTGATTTGAGCAAAATGTGTTATTACAACATGCTTGAGCGAATGCACGGAGGCTCAGCTTGCACTGTTCAGCTAGCCTGACGAGCCAGACCCACATTAAAATGTAGGGTCTGGGCACTCACCGTTCGCAGTGCTCAGTCCGAGGGGCGGGATAATCGGTTGTCTTGCCAACTTAATAAAAGCTTAACTCGTGTCACACTGTTCACCAACAGCAACATTATCTTATTTGTTTTCAAGTAGCAGGGAATTCAAGCAAAAACCGTTGCAACTCTGCCATCAATCATTATGTTAAGCCCGCCTAACGATTTGATTGGCCTGATAGAAGTTTAATTTTTCGAGCTCACAAGCCAGCGGAGAGTTGCTAGACTAGCCCTGCTGCCGCTAGGGTGCGTCTAGATTTCTAGGCTACTGTTCAGCTTGATTTATACTGTAACAACTTTCTTGACAAACTGGGTGGGATAAACAATATTTACATGTATAACTTTTGTATTCAAAATGATAACAGAAAGGCTTGTTACATGCTCTTCAGCCTACAAACACCAGCCATACAAACCTTAAACATACACATCCAGTCAATCATAAGACTGCAGTCATGAATACCTTACAACATTACCAATTGCTCATTTGAATCATTACTAATGGCTCCCTGAAAAACTTTTGCGCATCTCCCTCTAACTGAGCTTTACTCTGTAGCTCTATTAGAGTCATTTGGCTGTTGGAGAAAACCCAAAAGACACATGTTGTTCGTTTCAGCAGGTGCTGCAGTGTTACTGCATAAGATGAACTTCATTTCCCAGCTTCACAGGCTCCGAGGCAGACACAGGAACTTGCATCAGGTAAGCACAGCATGGTGTAATCTGATATCAGAGCACCTGTTTTAGTAAGGAATTTTGGCCTTAAAGGTGTTCACCATATATGTGTGTGCTATATTAAACCATGTCATCTTTTGGTGTGGTCTGTGAACATGTTAAAGAGGGAATTGCTGCTGTAAGCAGAAAGTGAAGGGGAGATTTATGAGGCAACATCTGTGGAATGCCATGTTCAAGGTGTTTGTGAAATCATGCTGTGTGTGTGTGTATGGATGTGTGTGTGTCTTCGAGAAAGTCTGTGTAGACCCCTGCTCCGGCGGGCTGGTGCCCAAGACTTTATTTACTGTCTTGGGGTCAATCTTGACTGGATTCCATAGATGTCGGTCGTTATGGGATACAACCTTATAGATATGGTCAACTCTTGGGTAACCAAGTGGTAAAATGGTTTGCGTACCATTAATGGAGATGTCATGTCTTGTCTGACTTGTCAGGGGGGTATAAAAAGTGTTTCCTTGTTTGTTGCATCAGACTGCGTCTGTTAGCAACACGACGTAGGTCTCCGGATATTCGTGAATAAAGCTCTCTGAGATTTCTGACTCTACTCCCGGCTAGCTGAGACTTCATTTCTCAAACAATCTCTAGACAAATTTCTGATCCTACACTGTCCAGATCCATTTAATGAAACAGGCTTTACAGCATGACTAACCAAAGAAATCCGCTGACAAACGAGGATTGTTGAAATAATTTCATATCACTCTTGACATCCACAACAGTACACATTAGTGCTTATTAGACCTAAGACTACACCAACGTGAAGCCATAGCTGAGTTGCACTGAGCTGAATGCTCATATGATGTTCCACTGAATGATCAACTTAGGGGCCATATGTGAAGCTCTTCCATTGACTTGCATTGCAATACACTGAGGTCCAAAGTGGTACTACAAGAGAGTACAGTCCAAACAGGGCCCAAAGCTGGCTGTTTAGTATGCTAACTCTGGTGAACAGGGCTCAAAGCTGGCTGTTTAGTATGCTAACTCTGGTGAACAGGGCCCAAAGCTGGCTGTTTAGCATGCTAACTCTGGTGAACAGGGCCCAAAACTGGCTATTTAGCATGCTAACTCTGGTGGATATCTCGGCAACACAGAGCACAGGTGTTTAAAACGTATTTTTCTTCACATACTATCACTGTTTCTAGGTTAATGTTGAATGTTTTCAACACAAAAAAGGCTAAAGCAGTACTTTTCATTTATTCTGTGAAATTTAATTCCCATGTATAACATGCGTTTTAAATAAACCTTCAGTTAATATGACGATGCCACATGGGAATCTACTGCTCGACTGCCTCAAGTTTTACGACACATTGTCTTCGGTAATTTAGCAGTAATATTATGATGGGTCATTGTCATAAGAGCTCTCATTATGATCGATGCTTTGATACCCTGTAATATTAGCTGTTCAAATAAAGTGTCCACGAGAGGGCCAGTAAGGTGTTGAGGCGTATCTGTCTGACTTGGGTTATCTATACAGGCTAGTTCATGGCTTTTAAATGCCATTGTTTTAATGGCTTAGTGCTATGCTACTGAACCCCAGCCAGATAATGGTGGCACACGATGTGATTCTCCATTCAGTGCAGTGCTTTAAAATAGCCTGCCAGTGAATGAGGCTTAATTGTAGCACTAAACACAGTGGTGTCAGTGGAATGGCATCAATTTGCCTGTAGTGAGTCCTCCCTTCAAATAAAACACACACACAGACACACAGACACACAGACACAGACACAGACACAGACACACACACACACACACACACACACACACACAGTATAGGGACTAATTCATACACTTACACAGGCAGTCACACAAACACAACCTCACACACAAAGACACATGCATGCAAGTGCGTGTACATGCATGCACGTACACACACACACACACACACACACACACACACACACATTGATGATTGTCTCTTGCCTCTGTCTAACATTAGTATGTTTTTTCTTCAGCCATGGAGACCTCATCCTGGGAAATTGAGCAATTTCTGATTGAAAACAGTGCCTGTAATTAGAGCTCTCACTATTTGTAACCACTTGGCATTACATTAGTATGCAAAGCTGGCAGACAGCTAATCTGAGGGAAAACGTTTGTTTCCTTAATTGCCCTCTTAGGACAAAAGTGAAGGGGGTGGTGGTGGTGGGGTGCAGTGGAGAGTATAATGTTAACATGCTGTAGGAGGAACAGGGGACGCTATGTGCTGTGGATATGGCTCCCTGAACACAGAGGTTAAACTGTTAAACCCCACTAATGGGTTTGTGAAAACACACACACACACATACACACACACACACACACACACACACACACACACACACACACACACACACACATACAGGACATTCACACAACACACACACAGGTCACTCACACAACACACACACACACAGTCTCTCACACACAATGACAATATCAGCGAGATTATCCACGCTAATATCAGTGTCAGTGAGTGGCCAGTAAAGGTGACAGATGGGGTCACCAGAGTGACTCTATTTGGGTTAGGAGGTCATTCTCACTGAAGTTAAAAGGCTGATCTGACTGACTGACCGATGCCATCTAAAAATGACCCACACTGACCAGCCACTAAAAGACACACATCACATCCACATCACACACAGATCTCACATAATATACGAGGTTAAAATACACAAAATGGACAACAATTTACTCATGTCATCTGAAAGCATTCATATAATGAACATTTGCATTGCATATGCATATTTCCATTTGTATAGACCCTTTCAACAATAAAAACAAAAACAATGCTTGAACGTTCTATTTGGTTCCCAATCTACTTCCTCTGCATTAAGATAACATGGAATTTTAAAACGGAAGCCTTGTGGGGCCAACTATGATGCTGATAATGGAACTCTCTTGAAAGGGTCTATACATATACATCTTACTGTATATGCTTAATATATATGAATATGTTCATATGCATATCAGTGTTGCTATCCACATCTTTTTTATGGATCTTTATAGTTCTCACAGTTATTCACATTTCCCCTGATTAAGTCATCTGCATTGGTGGTCATAATTAAAAGTTATTTAAAAGGATTTTTAACATAATGATGTCGTGTTCATCACAGAGGGATTTTAGGTCAGCTCTCATGTGTGTATTCCATTAGAATATTTAGGCATTGCATAACGTGATTATTACTTAAACAGCATCAGGAAAAAAATGTTTATGAATATTAATGGCCTTTATGAGAATCAGTTTAAACTGTGTATCAGGAGAGTGATCCAACCTATGAACCAAATGCATGCATGTCCCTCCAAAAATCTCAATACGACTTCAAAGACTTTAAAACAGCCCATTTCTCAGGAGAGCACTCTTGGCCTCATTGGCTCTGTCCGGCACACTAACTGGCTCTAATATCAAACTTCCAACTTTTACAGGGTTTTCTCTCTCCGCCTCTGCCACAGATGATCGCAAGCACCTCATTTGTGGGAATGAGTTTTTTTTTTTTTCTGTACCTAATCTCACTTATCCAGGCTGCGTAAGAGACGTCCGGCTCATCACGCCGAACAAAGGCAGAAACTTGGGGGACTTGTAAGGGGAGTTGGAGATAGGAATGTAGCGCAGTTCTGCAGGGAGGACTGTGAGCAACAACAGCCGGCAGGAGCACTGAGAATCTAGTGCTGGGGACAGAGTGATGGGGAGGAGGGGACTGCTTCAGCTCATTTCTGTTTCAAAATGGCTTTACTTTCTTTGTTTGTTTCTTAAGTGTCTGGGTGGACCGGGCGAATACACACGCTCGGCATAAGAGATGCAGTCACCATGAGTATTTCAAAGCGAGCTGTCACAGGGTATTAGAACTATGGTCTCGCATGCATTTGTTTTTTTTTTCCTGGTTCCTGTGAATAAATTACTTACATGAAATCCTATTGTGTCTCTTCTCAATGTAAACACTGAACGATAACCGCTGCTGTTGTGACAAATGTGACAAAATAGCACAGGTCTTCTCACAAAGCCAGCGTTTTGTTTATGGCTGCAAACTATTCTAATAAGGTGGCAGCCCACCCAGGAGAGGTCAGTCGAGGTAATACCTGAGATATCATCCTTTGCAGAATTGCTGATTTGGATTCAGTAAGCCATAAACTACATGGTCCATGTTTTTTGGCAGCATGTAAGCAGTCGCTTGTCTCGTGTCAGGCATTCCGAATCGCGGCTTTGCTCCTGCAGTGAGCACACCGAGGCCATATCACCATAATCATCCATTACATATTCTTCTCATTGAGTTTGGTTGAGTTACACCATGACATTAAGCAGCACTGTTCACTTCTTGACCATGGAAGTCACACTGTTTGGCTTGCTCCATGATTTTTGCAGGCCATTCAACAACAATGGTGGCATGAAGCCAAACTCAGATCACAGACAGCTTTAGGAGCTGACGAGGAAACCACCATTGAGAGGAGGCGCCCAGTGCCAGAGCACAAGAACAAACACTTGTACAGTCATATTCCATGTTTAATGTTATGTCTGTGTTATTGTAATGTTGATAAAGCCCACCATGTGCTCCGCAAACAACACAAGGTGGAATGTATCTTTTCCCTCATAGTCCAGTGCAATCATCTGCAGACGAATCCACAACATGAGCTGCCGTGGCTATTGAAATGGCTCAGTGTGCCATGCCCTAGTTCTACTTGCATCCATTTAAATGGGATGCTCTGGAAACTTCTGTGACTGTATATGAAAATATTGACTGTTTTTCAGTCCCTGGAAGGAGCTCTCAAGTAGGACCACAGAGTTGAAACTGAACACAAACACATTAACATTTGCCACACATCAAAGCCAACACATAGTGGCCCTGAGACAATTTAAAAGTGATTTCCAGTGGTCTGGCCTACATGCAGGAAGGTTGGCATAGAAATCATGCAAAAGAAAAAAAAAAGCTTTCAAGTCAGAGATGTTTACTGTTTAGATGCATGCCTATTTTAAATGTAAGGAAATGATATCCATGTCTTGTTTCCTTGCAATTTACTTATTAAGTTAGTGTAACAAAACATGATGTTGTTAGTGTTAGTAAACATGATGCTGAAAAAAACAACAACAGAATTCCTTCTTTTCTGCCTCATTTTTGCTGAATAGTGAGCCTCTCCAACAAAATCTATCTGCAAAATGATTTATGATGTCTTCATTGGAATAAGAATGAATCCGCCAATGACACCATAATTATATCCGGAAAATTAGAATACCCACGATGTTTAATGCGATATAATTTCCTGAACACGATTAATCCGCGTGTGTATGGGGGTGTTCTGTATCCCATTCTATTTTTCATTTTCAGTTTTTTTTTTCTGCAATTGCAATTAAGTCAGGAGTCTGGAAAGGAGGCAACTGTGCGGCAGTGATGAGCGCAAGGTAAGGGCCAAAACAGAGATGACGGGTAAAATCAGCTGTCACTTGTGGACTCTCAGAATTCACCCTAAAGATCATTTTAATTGTAGCCTGGTTTATTACGCCAGATATGTGCAGACAACATGTTGTATTGCAGACGTCTGAAGTGATCCCCTGCCTTTTATCTATAGTCGTTGTAGGCTACATGTGCACTAATTATAGCAGACAGGTTTACAGTCTTGCAGTTTTCTCAGATGGGTAATTGAGGGATTTAGTTGAGTGACGTATATTTCAAACGAGAGAGTTGCACGTCCTTAATAAATTGTGATTCGTTGGTGATTTGTCGCCATGTTTAGTTGTCTGACTCATGCCAATTATGCAGTTTTCTGATATTCACAGGATACTTCTAATACACATTTGAATCTATGGCATTACTATTCAACCTCTCAGGCTCTTTAAATTGCTTCAGCAAATTTCTCCAAGAAAATAACTGCCAAATGTGGAACCCAAAGAGTGCTCCGTCCTCCTCAATATGCAAACAGACAAAAAAACAGTAAAATTCCTTAGAAGGTGTTATACTATTATCCGTGGTGACTACATACCAGAACAAGACGTGTCCAGTCATGCCTGTGGATATTTATTATATCGTGAAATAAACTTGCCTTGGAAAAGAATAGTAGCCTATATTCTATGCTGACAAAGAGAAAGAGCAGGTACCATCCCCTACAAGGTGACAGGCAAATAAATCAGCACATGCGCTCTCCATCTGAGTTTGTGTTGCAGATTTTTCTTTCCCTCACTGAAATCTTATCAAAAGATATCAGTCTTACTGCGTCTTCAAATAGGCTACATAATAAGTGACCCTAATAAAAGAGACTGACCCAAAGTCATGTTTAATTATCTATCTGTGTATCACGTTGTGTGTCGGGCCTGAGAATCTGTCTGTCAGACTAGGGCATTAAGAAAAAACACTAAAAGAAAACAACTCGGCAAAAGCAACTTCTGTAGAGCGATAAGCTGTGCAGGTGCACGTTACAGTTATAGCTCTATAAAATGAGAGCTATGCTATTAGACGTGCATGGTTTCCTAACAGGCATAGTGTGCAGCCTGTTGTAGAAACGCCAGCCTCTGATTCCAAAACAGGCTATAAATGAATATAGAATACCTTTTAAACTTTCGATCGAAATTTAAGACATGAAAGAAGACCGTTAGAATTCACATGCAAAATTAATTTCTCAATTTCAAATCGACAAAAAAGGTTGAATTAATGGGAAATCGTGAAACGAAAAAGTGTGCTATAACCCACGTCTTTTTGATGACTTTCTTTATAAATTAATGTCGGTATGAGTGAGATTATGTTCAATAGATATGTGTTTGAGTATTTTTTTTATTCTTAACGAAATGTTGTAGGAATAGGCTGTTTCATCACATATGTGCTTGCATTTGCAGACTTTCCCACAACGAACAAAATGTGAAATTTGTTTGAAATGTTTTCAGAATAGACTGCAGCCTACATATTTAAAACAAATATGTATTCAACAGACGCATTAATAATGAAGGCCTGTACTCAGGACCTAATGATAATTTTAAAAACTTTTTTGGAACATTTGTTATTTAAGCAAAACTCTCTCTCTCTCTCTCTCTCTCAATCTCTCTCTCTCTCTCTCTCTCTCTCTCTCTCACACACACACTCTCTCTCTCTCTCTCTCTCTCTCTCTCTCTCTCTCTCTCTCTCTCTGTCTGACACACACGCATGCAGCTACAGGGCGCCTGCAGGAATTAATGCTATGGTACGCACACCCATCACCCCCCCCCCCCCCCCCAAAAAAAAAAAAAAAAAAACGTTCACGCGTGGACAGTATTTTTCCTTTAGGTTCGTGCATACATAGCATAACAACATCCACATGCAATAATGCAACAACAACGTCTACAATTACCTATTCATTTGGGCAACTTTATACATCCCTATACAGGCTAAAGCTACCTTTAGTTGTGTTATAGCTACTGTAACGTCTGGCTTTAAACAGCTGTAAATGCAGTCGTTCTGACAAGCACACCAATTGCTTAGCCAACCTTGTTCTTGCCCATCTTGAATAGCTCCTCTAGCTTTGCTGCCTCCATCCTTTCTGTTTTCGTTGTTTAAACTTGTGATATCTATGATGAGTATTGAGTTAGTGAATTAGCTCAACATTGTGTGCTGATAACCATATAGAAAGCCGAGTAAAAGAAAACAAGTAGCCTATGCGTGCCTGCGTGCGTATTCTCTCCTGCTCAAACATGTGTGCGCGTTAATTTTGATAAGTGTTCACTAACTTTACTTAATATAAAATTGTAAATAGCCTGATGGCATGCAACTAATGGGATACTGTGCATAGTTGGAAAGGTATGGTAGGCCAATATGGTGTGAATATACACACACACAAGGTAAATTTGCTCTCGTTGTTGAGTGTTGGTACGCACAGTGCGTATGGACGTACACCTGCAGGCGCGCCTACGGACACACAAACTTACAAAAATAAGCAAATGAAAGAAAAAGAAGGTCTAGCTTTAATGTCATATATCATAACTTTTTATTTCTATCTGGTACACATAAATACTTGCAGGGGGGGGGGGGGGCAGATCTTCAAATGTTAAAATGAATCCACTGAATAGTGATTATTATTTGATTACTTTTATTATTTGAAATTAAATGCCTTATGACTTTGAATTAATTCTATGGCAGAACAAGTTCCGAGGCCCGTGCGTTAGGCATAACTGTTGTACATATGATACAACTTACCCTATCTTGTCTTACAACCCAAGGTTATTGCACATGTTATAAAGCAGGATAATTGTATAGCCTATACGTTGAAATATGTAGGCTAACACATATTTGAAACGACCTAGGCGGACTTCCTTATTGCGGCAGAAATTAAGTTGTGAATGGATGTAACACTTCCTAAAGTTAGTCAATTGAGAGTTGAGGCCAAATGGCTTTGGAGGAGGGTTGAATCGGACTCTGTGTGTACATTAAGGGTCCAGTGTTCCGGCAACAAAGGCGAACTAATCCAAGCAGTTTACACAATGCGCAGGGCCGTGTTTACATGGGATAGAGGCCTTGCCTTTTTCAAACAGATATAACTACTCAAGTGGTGCATCCAACATGTGAAAAGAACCCCCTCTTTACGAGTGGGAGGGAGGATTTATAAGGGTGACATGCTTATTGCACCTTTCTTTTACCGAACTTATTAAGAAAAACACTCCTTTTTACTTTACACATTACCTTCTTGAAATAGGGGAATGGTAGTTCAGCGGATCTCTCATTCACAGAGCATAGCATCAGTCATTCTGTTAACAACCACAAGAGAGAAATGAGTATAGCTTAGCCTAGACTAAACCAACCTATAAAACAACAAAACGGTCATGCTACATTACAAAAAGTTTTACTTTTTCAAACTTCTGCCGTCAAAATTCGAAGGAAAGTTGATGCCCAAAATGTTGTAAATATGAATAATTAACTTTTCCCAACGAGCACATGAAAGATGGGTTGTGTGCAGAAAATATCCCCTTTCTGCATGAGTAATTCAGAACATATAAATAAATCATTTTGAAGATGCCATAAAATGTCCTCTGTATTGTCAAACTTGACGAAAGTATCAATATTTTCATTGGAAATTGCGACTTCAAATGCAGCAGTTTTTTCTTGTCATTTGGCGCATTGGGGCACCAATTTTGGGGTTCATATATTTTGCTCACACTAATTTCCAACTATTTAAAAAAAATGTTAAACCTCGTTTGAAATAGAAGTGCATTAAAATATGTTTATTGTTACGTGGTCATCAGTTGATGAATCACATATTGAACAGCATATTGCAGGCTATCAAATCTTTTAAAATACTTAATGCGTCACACATTTCTGTGGCCAACAGGTCTTTATATTAGCATTTAGACATTTAAGTTGCATTTGGGCAAAAGTAGGCTACTCATTTTGTTGCTGTTCTTTATGGGCATATTATTCACTTGGGAAATACTATAGCCAAAAGTGGTGGACAGGTGGACAGGTTTGAGCTCAAAATGATAGAGCAGGGTGTTTGGGCAACTATCTGCACAGCTATGAACTGCTGCACAAAGGTAACACGTTTATTAACCCCATTCTGCAACATAAACAAATAGCGGACAGGACTGTCCAGTGCCAAGCGAACAGTGATGGATGTGCCAGACAAACCATGTGCACTGCAATTGACAAAGGTCCCCTTTTTATGAATACCATTGAATAAATCTTAAGACATATATGAGTGTCTAGTCCGCGCATATTTCTCCGGCCAGGGCATATTTCAGTCAGTTCTGTGCTATTTTGTAGATGACAGGATATCTCACTTTAAAATGTTCTTCAGTGGAGATGTCATATAAACACATTGACTTAATAAAACTCAGGGTAAGAATTCAACATCTAGATATTTTATCATGATGCAACTTGCTTGACTGCTGAGACACGGGCTCCACATTTGGAAAAGAAATCAACTGCAGGACACATTCATCATGTCATTCTGTGGGGAAGGGAAGGGAAGATGGCTCGCTATTTTAGCAATGCTGAATTCCTGCAAAGAATTGAAATATTTGGTTCTAATCCCCCTCTAATCCCCGTTCTCAGGGCGCGCAGTTCTAAAGGACAGACATCACGAGGGGCACAGGTTGCATCTCAGGTGAGTTGCCCTGTGGGAGAGCTCGCGAGCTGTCCTTGTGCGCACGTCGACCACAAAATAAGATTACAAGATCATTGTTGTTCAGCCCGTCTTTTTCTGAGATTCTTTAATTTAATTAAAACGCTTGTTTCGACTAAACTCAGGTTGGGGTCATAAGAGGACGTCGCCTAATAAATATTTGGCCTCGCGTATGCTTTTCATTACATTAATATGACAATAACGCATTTGCTTAATCAGCACCATACTTCTGTGCATGAGATTGTGCGATGACATGACTACTTTTCTTCTACAACGTTATTTTAATATGAAGGAAAGTCATGAACTAGTCCAATAGATTAGGACATTTATGAGCACAAGCAGCCAATCAACCAATCTTTTTATTAATCTGTTGCGGCTTTGCATGTGCATGTGACCAGAATAACCAAGTATAGGCCTAACCATTTTCATAACTATTACATCTCTCAGCAACACATAAAGGAAATAGTCAAAATGTCATCCACAATGGGCCACTTCAACACGTATTGACGGCACCATTTTCATTTTAAAACGGCAACCAAATCTCATGACATTCTACTAGACCGCTGGCGGTGAAATGAGAGTCACTCATTCAATTAACTTCTAAACATTCTTATTCATTAGCAGTCAGAGAAGTTTGGAAGATTCCGTCTCTTCACTCCCTGCTTCTCTCCTGTCAGTCTTCACCGCGACGGGCTGAGACACAGAGGCTGACGTGGATAGATCGCTCAAACCAGTTCTCAGGGGACCTGGACTTCAAAGAGGACCAAACCACACAACGAGTGCACTTTAAGCAAGCGCCAGTCTGACAAGAGAACAATACAAGTATGAATGTCATTTTTGTCAAACCAAACTGAACACTGACAAAAATTCTTAAAACATTCGAGGAAGTGGAGAAACAAGGGTTGCACCCTGTCGCACATGGCGACACCTCCACAGAATTTCAATCCGTGTGCCCACAAATGCAGACTTTTATCCAACTTCTTCAAATGTAACCTATATTTTGAAGTAGTAAAAGGTTGTTGCATCATGTCCGCGTTTTTTGCAATAGCAAAGGGTTTAAACTCTTCAGTGAAACACAAGATAACTGTCATAATTTCCACAATTATGTTTAAAACTTAAGCCATGAACTTCATGAAAACTTTACTGAAATCAGCATTTAGGCTATAGACCTTTCCATATTTGTCATGTAGCGTGTCACATATGGCTGATTTTATTTTCATCCTCACAGCACCTGTAAGCTATCTGATAATCATCACATCCATTATTGTGCCTTCATCTGCTCATCTCAGAGGTAGAGGTAAGTTAAATGTATCACTCCCAAAACAATTCACACATTTGTCCGATGGCAGGATAATGCAATACTAAGCAAGACAAGGTATGGAAGGCAAATTCATTGAGCTATGCCTCTATAATAAACCTTATCACAACCAGATCACCAGAACATAACTGGAATTATACAAAAGCTTGCAATGTAGTCATATATTAATTATTTGGCTATATAAGGTGTTTTACATGACTACAGGTCAACACCCTTAATCCTCAAAGGGTCTTGGTAGAAGACTACTTTGCTTTGCACTGTAGTCTCTCAAGGTCGCAACCCTGCTGGAAATATGGGCTGCCATAGCAACACAAAGATGGCTTCTAAAGGCTTAGCATAATTCTCTCTTAATAGAAAAATAACAGCGCCAAATCCTGTCCTTAGTGAGCTAGCTTATTCGATGGAGGCAGGCTCCCACCTGTGATGCACATAGTCATCACACCAATGTGCAAAGTCCACAGCAAAATGAAAAGAGTCCATTTAAAGAATGGAGGGGGGCCGGGGGCACTGCGACTGGGGGCCTCTGATCAAGCCAGATTCTTTCTGCAGCTGAAAACAGCCAACAATATGCCCCAGAATAGCTGGAGGTTGTATGAGCTGAAAAGCAAATCAAAGACACAGCCCTCCTACACAACCCAAGTGGAAAAATACCTTTTCTTCGTTGTAAATTCTGAAATTCTGTTTTCTACACGGCAGTGAACTAACTGTGACTGATAGTGCTTCATATGACAAATGAAATGATATATTTTTTCAATGGCATATGTCGTTGATTGGCTTGTAAGAGATGCTATATGGTAATTTCCATCTACCCAAATAATCAACCCTTCCCCCTTCTCTCACTGTCTAAGAACAGACCACCAAATTACAGCTACCCCCAGCCTTACCCCGCCCTGTTTCCTCTTTGTTACTGGAAGCAAAAGCAATAGATCATAATAAATCTCATACGTGTATTTGACTGCCACTTGTCGTTTATAGCTCTTTAAGCTGTTCTTTATAGCATACCATGTTGTTAATGTACCCAACATTCATATAGGGCTACAGAATGTGTGTTATAGGACAGGACTGTTAATGAAACTACACTGGCTTGTATGCATTTTAGGAGCTTGAATACGGAGCTGTCTTCCCAGTCCCCCACATTAGAGTATGTTCATGAACAAGCTCAGCTGCCATGAGTAACCTATTCAATTGAGATATTTAGTCTGCCTCCCTCCCTTGTTAGCTCTCTCTCTCTCTCTCTATCTCTCTGTCTGTCTGTAATGTTCCCCTCTCATCTATGGCAATTATCCTTGTATGTCCAGGCTTTATATCTGACTTTCTCCAAAATGAGATGACTTTCAACCTCATTTGCTGGCGCTGACACCTGAATGTGTGGAACTCATTTTCTGTCCTATTTACAAGTCTATTGCAGGTAGTCTAACTGCCACAACAGCTCTAACTGGAGAATCACACAGGATAATTGAATAGAATTATAATACGCTCTCAGGTTCTGACAGGAATAGGCTGATTGCTTGCGGCTGTCGTCCACTGGACCTATCTGTGAAATCGCCCTTCTACGAGCATCTGAGGCATGATATCATTTGTCTACCTAGACTGTTATGCAATGTTTTGTTTACCTTATCAGAGAATCGCAGGAGGTGAAGGGGCTATGATAACCCTAAAGATGAGGTTATTGGGTTTAAAAAGGGCGATTTTGTCATGTAAATGAATTTTCACTCATCATTGTCTCCTATGAAAAGGCTTTTTTTTTGCGGCTGTTGGGGTTATATTCATAATACAATTTTCTTCATCTCTGCAAATATTTCTTGTCTGTTCTTTTGTGTGCTGCATACATCCCACAACAAAGGCACAGGCTCTAAGTGAAACACTATGCTGCCCTTTTCGCTAGATATTCCACAATTTTTCAAAGAATTGCCTTTTGTTGGTGGTGTCTATAGACGCCTCGACGTGACCCTTGCTGTGTTCTTGACGCTCAACCCTTATTGTGGGCAGATTCGGTTTGGTATCTCCAGCCTGAATAGGGTGTGACAATCACAGTGGCCAATGTGAAGGGTCGCCCGGCTGTGTACAGTTCAGTTTGAATGCAGCGAGGAGCGGAGGAGACAGCAGAGTAATTAAATCTGTACAGTAGGCAGGACTGACCAGCGCAAGGGCGGCCTCCCCTGCTGATCACCCGGGAGGAGCCCGCCGAAGCTCTTCCAAAGCCTCCTGTTTCAGAGACTTAAACCGGCCACCTTTCCACATCAAAGCACACCGGAGCGCCGTTTTCTCAAGGACTAACGTCTTCAGGAAAGAATGGCCTCTGCTGAGAAAAGGACACTGGTGTTCTCATTTGCCTTGCATGGACACCCCTCCCCCCTCACGCAGCGACCCCCCACCATCCACACCCACCACTAGCAGACCTGCGCCGCACCAGCACCACCTCCTCCACCACCACCACCTCCTCCACCACCACCACCACCACCACCACCCCCCGGCCCCCGGGTGAGCGGCTCGGGCCTTATCCTGCGCGGCCACTGCTATCTGCGGAGATCACACCGAGAGGTGTGGAAACTTAAAGGCGAGGAGTTACTGTGCATCCTACCAGGAGTCTTAAAAGCCTTCATTTAAAACGCGCTCAATATGCCGGTCAGGGCTTTCAAAGTGCCGCATACCCTCTAGCCCCAGCAAACTCAAAGGGCATTGGTGCGCGCTCAGTGAGGGGAATCTGGCCCCCATTAATTTAATGAGTCCAGGGGTATTAGTATGCCCAAACAGACTCTGAAGGCTCCCTTTTTTCATCCGACGGCAGGAGTTTTACAGAGCCAATCCACCCAGCTCGGGAGTGACAAAGGGGAGCGGAGAGAGAGGTGCGTGCGGCTAATCTCAGATCAGTTTCCAGCTGTCTGTCCTCTGAGAGCCATTTCCAACAGTTAGCTACTCACTGCACACGTCAGAAACGTGCGCTTGCGGAGAAGCATGTAGCGAGCTGCTGACATTGTTATGACACGGCTAGAGTGGTGCTTTGCCTTGAATGAGAATGTCTTGGAGTGGTGTTTCTACAAAGAGCTTGACAGTGACCCAGATCGGTGTTTTCATTTGTGTCAGTATTCCGTGTGAGGAACACAGCAAGTACACTCTGGCGTAGTACTAATGGTGGAACCATTTGTTGTCAATGAGTACCCAGAAATACATAATTGTGTACCCACAGTTCTTGGCATTTTGTATTTACACAGGTATGTATGTATGTAAGAAGTAGGCCACTGCACATTTGCGTGTTTTTTTCTCTCTCTTTTTCCTTCTAATGTTCAATAATGAGGGAAAGGAGCAGACATGTATTTGCATAATCTCACCCCAGTTCTCCTGCAGTCTGGAATCACTGTGGTCGTACCAGCTGGAGTTGGGAATTTCAGCAATGTTGTCGTCCCCCCCTCCTCGTCCATCCCCCCGACGCGTCCCATCTGAGGTCCATTAGCTCTCCATCTGACGGCGAGTGTGGTCGTGGGCGGGGTAGCGCGGCGTGTGACGTAGCGCTGCCAGTCAGCCACCAGACACGGGGCACCCCGTCACGCAGCGTGAGCCGGCAGCCCGACGCGACGCGACGCCCCGTCACCTGCAATAGATTAAGGAGACAGAGGAGCGGGCCTGGGTCCCCCGGACCAGGAAGTAGCAGCTGCCTGGAGCTAATTAAAGGGCCGGTAATGGAGCTCCAGCGCCGCGGCACATCAAACGCCTCGCAGCGCGCCGGGTTCGCGCGCCCACCTCTGGGGGTGTCAGGGCCTGACGCGACCGGGTCCTGGGTGCATGCTGGGCATGGGGCGCGACCTGTGGGCCGAGGGTCACCAGAGAGCAGGGGGCAGAGGTGCTGGACTGGCGTGCTGAACAGGCCTCACCTGTGGCCGCTGTGTGCCAGGCTGCGGTGTCTGTGTTTCTGTGGTGACTCTGACCTGCAGAGAGAGAGAGAGAGAGAGAGAGAGAGAGAGAGAGAAGGAGAGACATACAGAGAGAGAGAGAGAGAGAGAGAGAGAGAGAGAGAGAGAGAGAGAGAGAGAGAGAGAGAGAGAGAGAGAGAGAGTGAGCTAGGTGAGAGGTCACAGAGAGAGACTTTGGTGGGAGCAAAAGGGTTACACCTTCAAAGCCGCAGCTTGGAAAGGGGAGATTTCAATATACTGAAATATTTCCCTCCTGTGCTCATAACATGAAGGTTATGTTTTGCTGAGCTCGGTCCCGGGAATGCAGGCGAAACCCCCGAGATCAATCGTCTGTTTGCGAGTTGTGTGTTAGGTTCAACATGTCCTTTGGAGTGAGGTTTTGTTTTTCCCCTTCGCTGAAAGCCATAACACTTCTGCTTTGAATCAATGCGCCATTGAAAATAAGGCTGAGCAATCCTTTACCATTTTGTGTGCAAGTACACAACAGCCTTATTGTATTAGCTGTATTGTAATGCTCAGCACAAATGTTATGATATAAGTGATGTTATGAGTGTTTGTGAAAAGCAGGCTCCAGGAACATGCATCTCAGGGCAAGCTTAGAACTGTAAAAGCCATTGAAGACAAACGCGTTGCTGTATTTTTAGACGGCGGGATCGATATAAAAGAGAGGAACTCTGCATCCCCCTCATGTTCTCCGTCTCTCTTTTATTCCGTTGATCCGTCACTCTGGATCTTTCTATTTTCCGGCGAGGGAATTGTATGGAGTCAGACGTGTTGTGCACCTCTCCATCACCTGCGCATTATTGAGCTGTGGCGCGGCAGGCAAATCAAAAGGTTTAAGATGCCGGATGGAGTTCGTTTCTTTCCCCCAGAGGTAAACAGTTTGACACCAGCAAACCTCTCCATGTCAGGCCTTCCACTGATTTGAGGAATCCAGGCTGACGCTCCGTAGATAGTCTCTCTCTCTGTGAGTGCTGCGTGTTTCAGCACTCTTAATGTAGTGGAGTCGACAGAGGTTACTTGTGTTTTTCCTGTGCATTTGACTCCCCTTTGGATTGCATAAAGGCATTAGACGCCTGAGTGCAGACCCGTACAGTGGAATCAGGACGTATGTATTTCCTTGCAGGATAAGTCGAGGGATGACTGTCAAAACACTGGTCGCTAAGTTACGCAACCATCCGTTCACGTCGCCTGCACCTCGTACGTTCATTCTGTTGGGGCTTAGCAGGCCCAAAATACACCACAAAAAATGTCAAGCTTCCTTAGGTACATGCAGAAGACTTCACTTGAGTGATTATAACTTAAAAGCTTGTACAAGTGAACATCTGCTTTGTACAAGTGTACATCTATGTTTAACTGACACAGGAATAAATATGACAGGTTTCAACAGCGCAGAGCTTCCTCTGTAATGAGCAAATGTGGTAGTATGAAGTAGCTGCTGCACAGGACCATAGTTGCGTTTAAAGACTGTATCTCCTCTCCTTATCTAATGTGTTAATCACTATCTTCGTGTACACTATCTTCAATATCTTCGATATCGTTATATAAAAGATATTTCCACATTTTTTCCCAATACGTATTTTCATTGTGAACACTTATGGTGTGGCATATTTCTAAAGACTAAATAAGTTTTAATAAGTTGAGTTATGTGTGAATTCAACCCCCTATACATTAATACTACAGTAGTCGAGAATTCATTTGCTACAATAACAGCCTTAGTGTTGTGAAGTGAGACAGTCCCAGCTTTGCACATTGATGTGCTGTGTTTTCCCCCATTCTTCTTGGCAGGATGTATGTAGAACATCAAGGTTGATGGAATAACAGACCGGGTTGTAGTACCTCAGATTTCCAGTAGGAATTTGATCAGAGCTTTGCCTGAGCGATTTTAGAATGTTCGCCTTACTAATTCCAGTGTTGCTCTAACCTTGTGCCATTGGGCAATTGTTCTGCTGTTTAGTAATCCTTCTCCCTATGCTTATTTTTTTTACTACAGACTGCAACAGGTTTTCTTGTGATATTGTGTAGATTACATTTCCATTCATCCTACCTTCAGTTCTAAAAAGTCTCCCTATTCTTGCAGTCGAGAAATATCCCCACAGCATGAGGTCATCACTGCCATATTTCACAGCGTTTCATGTTTCTATATGTATAAGTATATATACTTTTTTGATCCTGTGAGGGAAATTTGGTCTGTGCATTTAACCCAATCGGTGAATTAGTAAAACACAAACAGCACACAGTGAGGTGAAGCACACACTAATCCCAGCGCAGTGAGCTGCCTGCTACAATGGCAGCGCTCGGGGAGCAGTGAAGGGTTAGGTGCCTTGCTCAAGGGCACTTCAGCCACGGCCCACTGGTCGGGGCTCGAACCGGCAACCCTCCGGTTACAAGTCCAGAGTGCTAACCAGTGGGCCACGGCTGCCCTTCCTGAGATATGTTCTTGAGGCATTGGAAGTGACTTATGTCATATGTAATTCATTGAGGCCAAAAATATCTTAAATAGCTGTTGGTCTTGGTTTGAAAATTAAAACCTTTTACCTTGTCTTTGGCAGCCTCCAAACATGTTTTTAGATCTTAAATTGATCTTCTATGAAAATGTGTTTGCCACCCTCTCTTATGCAAATAGTGCAGTTCAGTTGTTAATTTATGAAGTTTTGTTATTAGCAGAAAAATCACTTTTTTAACTTCAAAATATAGAGCAAAAATGCTAATAGTAAACATACTGATAGAAATACTCTCCAATTGTGTGATTGTGCAGAGGTAGTTGAATAGTTTTAGCAAACCAATGTAGCAAACTCAACAGTAAACCGCTGTAACCAATGTAAACTAATGCATAGTTCAGTATTCAGTAAAAACAGTAATCAGTAAAAACAGTAAAAAAAAACAGTACTGAAAACAGACTACATTTATATCATCTAGACATCTTTTTAGTGACTGTCAGGAAATGCCTTTCGGTCTATATCCCTTCATCTCTTTAAAGGATCCAAAGAATTTGAGCACATTCAATACAAAATGGCAGCTATCGTGGTCCCTGTTAACATATTTTCAGAATGTTATGCCAGTATCTAGCGCCTGAAATATTGGTTTAAGATTCACATCCACCTTTCATCACACTCTCCAATTACACTTTTGGATTATTACTTGCGATTGTAGCATTCACAACTGAGATATTATGTTTAGAAATGGATTTTGGAAACATTGTCTGTCATAAAGACAACAATGGCAAGCATACTCTTTTTGGTTTATGATAAGACTGGCTTATTGTAAACACATAAAAGGTGTCTGTTTATTGCATAGATCTGGTCAGTGTGGTCCTTTAGTGGTTGTACAGGCTTTGCATATACAGGTACATCTATCTATCTATCTATCTATCTATCTATCTATCTATCTAGGTACAGTATAAAAAACCATGATTGTTATAGTTTAATTGCACAGATAATGTGCAATTAACCCATAATGACTCTACAGTGATATTTGTTTTCAACATACTGGAAACATTGTGGAAACATTTGGACTATGAAGTAAAATATGCTGAGATGCCAAATAATATAGTTACAGTTGCTCTTATTTGCCCTGTTGGGTTAGAGATGTTGTGTCTATGGTTTTTACATTCTGTGCATTATAACAGCGTGTTCTCCCGCTTGTTAACATTGTAAGTTAATGCCCGACAACAAAATGGGGTGAACAGGGGTGAACAGCCTTTTGCTAACCTCCAAAATTGCTTGATCGGGTGAAAAAAAGGGTAAACAGGCTTTTGGTAACCCAAAAATCGGTTGATGGAGGTGGGCGTAGAGCGGATCCCTCTGCTGCAGCAGACTCTATGGAGGGGTGGTCGGGGCATGGCATGGGGGCTGCCTCACGCTGTGTTCCCCGGGCAGCTGCCGTCAGCACTGTGAGGTGCTGCCCAGCCCCCTCCGCCCCCCCCCCCCCCCCGCCAGTGCAGATCTGTAGGTGGGAGGCTTGGAAATGAGCCCAATTTGTGAGGAGAAGAGCAGAGGGCCTGATGCCGCGTACAGTAAGTCAGACTACCACAGCAATGTGGCCTTGGAAAGCACCTCATGTTCCAGTACGTTTCTCACAGGGCATAAACCTACAGTCAAACGCACCGCTCTCTGTGTCGGGAAAATATCGCCACATTAAATTGCATCTTAACACCAAGCACAGGTCGGGCTTCTGGTCTGGCACAAACGGACCTTCCCGCCCTATTTTTTTTTCTGTATTGTATTAGAAAGGCAAAAGAACAGAGTGTGGTCCATGGTGAGATGGGGATAGGGCCTCTCCCTGCTGGACTCTCCTGATGTCACTGAGGCAGAATGAAGACGGACGTGGACTGGACTTTCCGTCTCCGTAATAGCATTCCTCTGCCCTGGATGGCTCTGCTCCTCTGTTGTTGTGTAAAATAGGCAGAAAGCAAGCTAGAACACTCTTTCTCTCTCTCTCCCTCTCTTTTTTCCTCTCCCTCCCTCCCTCTCCCTCCCTCCCTCCCTCTCTCTCTCTCTCTCTTGCTGAGCTTGGTGGCAGGGCCAGCAGGCTGTGTGGGATTGCGGCGCTCAGGTTCCTTTTGCTCTGCCATGGCGGTCGTGCGCTTCACAATCTCTTTTACACCATTCAGTGGCAGGCTCCACGCGAGCAGGGCTCCCAATACTGTGTAATCAGCAGATGTCTTTATAGCGGAGCCTGGCGCTGGGAGAGGGGCAGGGGGAGAGATGGACGGGGCTTTTTTGCAATTCTATTTGAGGAAAACTCTTTTTCTCCTGCCCCCGCCTGGCGCCGGCCCACGCTCATATCAGGCGCGGCAGCCCTTTTCGATTTGGTTTTTAATGTGCCCCGAGAGTCGGCGCCCGCCTCGGTAAGAGCCGGGCCAGCTCCTCAAGCCCATGTCCGAGAGACTGCGCCACCTGGGCCACTTGGCCCGGTCAGCCACATGGCTTATCGTACTGGCCCGCACGCCACGGCTATCAGGGTCCAGTTGAAACCTTGATTGGCTCGGTTTTTTTAATGATAGATTAGATGGTCCATTAATGAGGACACAATGATATGGCCACACTTAGAGTGGATGGGGCAGATGAAAGGCGCTGTGTGGAATGTTCTCTAAATAAAGGAATGCCAGGGGCAACCTTGTGACCAAAACAGCAAAATGCATGAAACACTGTATTATTTCATATATACACATATATTTCTGAAGAAAGTTTATGGTATGGTAAACTACAGAATTTTTGAGTACTAGGGATATTATCTCTTTCACTTTAAATTTTTATTGGGTGTTAATAGAGGTGACCATGTTCGATCTAAAGTAATACAAGCAAATGCAATTGTTAGGCATTGTTAGGCAAATGTTTAGTTCTTTGGAGACCATGACTAAATATTTGGTTGTCTGACGCCTTTGTGAGATGCTACTGTATGCTATTGTGCATTTAAATTCTAAGCCCAACGACTGCTCGCATGTTAAAGGTATGAGGTCGAGAATTGTTGTGTGTCTCAAAATTGAACTACTGAATAGAAAAATAAGGAGACCGGTGTTTTATGCTGGTGTACAGTAATTTACTGTATGCTTCATAGAGGTGTTTTATGCTGGTGTACAGTAATTTACTGTATGCTTCATAGAGGTGTTTTATGCTGGTGTACAGTAATTTACTGTATGCTTCATAGAGGTGTTTTATGCTGGTGTACAGTAATTTACTGTATGCTTCATAGAGGTGTTTTATGCTGGTGTACAGTAATTTACTGTATGCTTCATAGAGGTGTTTTATGCTGGTGTACAGTAATTTACTGTATGCTTCATAGAGGGAATTGTTCTCCCATAGGCCAAAACATTACTCAGGTATCCTTGGGCTACCATACACAACAGTCTTTACTGATAGCCGCACTGCTCCAGATGCACTACAGAAATTATGTGCTAATTACCACCTCTGCGACTGTTTATAAAACATATTTAATACTAAGATACAATAATAGCCATGAGCTGTATGTAGCTGACAGCATCCATGTCATTTATGAGTGGATCCTCCCTGTCTGCTGCACTGTGAGAGCCAGCAGCTGCCGCTCTGTTGTTGCTGTTGACATGGCTGTCTAATGCTTTTACACGTCGCATTTGACCTTTTGGCAGCCCTGTTAACACCACTCTGACAGTACTCCTATGCCTGAGCTAAATTAATCACAAGAAACAAAGTTATTTCTCTCTCTCTCTCTCTCTCTCTCTCTCTCTGTATGTGTGTATGTATGTGTGTGTGTGTGTGTGTGTGTGTGTGTGTGTGTGTGTGTGTGTGTGTGTGTGTGTGTGAATGTGTATGTGTGCATACGTGTGTGTGAACTCGTATGCATGCATGAGTGTGTTTGACTGTGTTGGTGTGCACCAGTGTGCACATTTTTTTCACCTTGGGTAACTGTTGACAGGATGCAAGCGCACTTTCGTGCTGGTAGCAGATTAGCTTTTAATAGCACAGCATCTTCACAGTTGTGACTCACAGCCCACGCCGTAATGGGAGTCTGGGTGAGACTCCCAGCCTAAGGGGTGGGGTGGAGGTATTGGGGTGTGTGTGTGTGTGTGTGTGTGTGTGTGTGTGTGTGTGTTTGGGGGGGGGGGGGCACAGGAGAGCAGGTTGCTGTAATACTGCCTTAAGTCCTCACTTCCTCCTAAAGGCTGACCCATGGTTCACTAAAAAACAAACAGCCAGTCTTTGGAAACAAGAGTGTCTGCAGCGCGGAGGCTCCCGCTGCTCTATGCTCTGGAGACTCTCTGCACAGATACAGCGTTTTCTCTGGAAAGAATCAAAGCAAACAGCCAGTCCACCATCACAGCGCAGATGCCACCACTAGTAAAAGTGCAATGGCGCTGTGACAGCTCTGAGAGAAGTGAAAGCAACTGCAACACTGGGCCACTCTCTGCATTAACAAGGTGGATATTGGTCATGCAAAATGTAATGTCCAAATCAGTGAACATGTTGTTTCCAATATGATGCAAAAATAATAACATTACAGGTGCGCAGCTACAGTAATGATGAAGAGGTCATAGGCTGAATTAAAAAGGAATCATACATTACATTTAAAAAGACATCATAGTGCTTTGGGTCATGTGCATAGGCTTCAGAATGCACATGACCCAAAGATCTCACAACTGGAAAAAATGTTTTTTAACGTCAATTGCTATTCAGACCACTATTGATGACATTTAGCTGCAATTATCCTGGCAGGATTTCTTGAAAAGGTGCAGGAAATTGTGCTATAAGTTCTGTTTGTCTATTTTTGGTGATTTTTTCGCAGAGCAAAGATATATAACACACCATCCTTCTTCTTCCTTTATCCGCCATATTTTTTGTCTTCTCCATTTTGTTATCCAAAGGCGCCGTGCCTGCAGTGCCACCCCCCCCCCCCCATGCACCACACCACTGCCTGTCTCTTCCATTCCCTGTGAGGAATTTTGGCCCATTTGGAATTTGGTGCTTCAGATTAAAATATAATTACCGTCATCTCTCTCAGCATGTTTTAAAAATTAGATTATTTTATGTTTTATTATTTAGCAAAGTGGTCTCTGCTATAAGTGTCCCGCGATCTGATGTAGCGGAAGGGGAATAATTCAATATTTTGTCATCTTCTGGGGGCTCGGCAAGCCTGCGGAGTGTGTGTGTGTGTGTGTGGGGGGGATGTTTGTTCTCAATGTAAACTCCTTCCTTTAATCTGTCCTAATTCCACAACCCAGTATCCACACACACACACACACACACACACACACACACACACACACACACACACACACACACTAATAGTCTACACATACCTGCTCTAAATTGTTTGATTTCTTCTCCCAAAAAATCTTTTTTTTTAATTATTAAAAAAAAAATCTATAATCTAATGATAACCCTTAAATTACTTTCGCTGTGTAATAGAAAATCAAATAGCTTATTCCGCCTGGACCACCGTGGCTCTGCTCGTCTCCCCTCCTCAGCAAAGCAGAAGCAGGGCGCTCGACAAACACTGTGTCTGTCACACGGTCAAAGCCTGCAGTAGGAGAGACGGCCAGCTAACGGCAGAGTGGCCGAAAGGTGAGGTCATTTGGGTCATTACTGTGTGATTAGTCATCTCCCCCCTCCACCTCTCCGTCTCGCCTGCTCTGTCTCTCGCTCATTATCCGTGCCGGAGGAGGTCCAGCAGGCTTGTGGTGCTGCTGGCCACTCTGTGTGAGTTTGGGCAGGGCAGGGGCGAGGTTGGACATGGGTCGCTAGGGCTGACCAGGGCTGGTCCCCCGCGGAAGGCTGGCGGGGTTTGGCGGAGGAGTGTGTAGGAGGGATGTGAGAGGCCGCGGTGCCATGCCCATGCTGACCAAGAGCGGACACTAATGATGGCAATCACTGGCAAGACCCCATCACCTTGGCAACAAGATGTCACGTAAACAAGCTTCAGGACATTGGCAGTTCACTTCCTGGTTATATAATGGTGACCCGATTTCCAGACTTTGGAAGATCATTGGCCCGACTTAGGGGTTATGGGTAAATTGAGATGTTTGGCAAAAAGCGTAGAAAAGACTGCGCGTTATGTAAGTTACTGTTTTTGTTGTGAAATGTAGATGAGGAGAAAGCACTCCACACTCCCTGATCTCATTTCCCTCCTCTCCTCCTACTTGCACCACACTGTTACTGTACTCGGCTATTTACTGTCCTAAACTACTGCTGAGTCTCACTCACTGTCTGTCATCAACAGACTTCTTCTGTCAAGGAAAAACTACAGGACTCTACATTTATGATTCAGCCCTTTATTTCAGAGTAACCTGCTTCTTCACGTCTGCATTAAAAGGAGTCCATAAACCTCTTTCTTTTTTACATGCTATTTGTAAGTATCACCAATTAAAAGGGAGGTTGCATGTCTTTTCCTTTTAAGGAAAAGTGTGTCACCACTAAACCCCATGGAGGTATTATGGTGTCTGCTGTGTGAAAATATGGTAATGCAGTCAAAATGGCTGACTAGGCAATTCCCTAGCAGACGCCCCACCTCAGTTATCCCTGCAGATAGCAAAGAAAAGAGGAGCGACCAGTGCAGACTTTTCAGAGTCTGCGCCCAACATTTGACTGATCACTCTACTCATTCAGCGTTTCCTCAGAGTTATGATCCTCATATGTGCCGTTTATTCTGAGTTGCCAGCGGATTAGAGTCCAGTCTGTATGAGGAGGGAAGGCGAAATGCAGACAGGCACCAGGCTTTTCAGCCTTTGCCGCCATTTTGTGCGCACTCCAATTCAGCCTGATTTACAGTAGGGAGGTCATAAACGCAGAGTAACTACTCGCCCATATCCCGTCATGGCTTTTTTGGGAGAGGGAAATCGAGCGCGCACACAAAATCTGTATCAGGGAAAGGCAACACAAACGCCCTGTCATCAAAATACCGCATCAAGCTTAAAATGTCTACCATAAATGTTAAATGTTTATTTACACAAACTTTTTTTCTTTTCAAACTGCTTTTAAATCTTACTTTATGCATTGGCTAATGAAAAAAACATTAGTGACAAGAAAAGAGAGAGCAGAAACATTTTGTTTGTTATGACAGTTTTTGTGGAATTCCTGAAACAAAACTTTTTTGTTACATATAAATCACTGAAATTCATTACAAATCTATTAATGATTTATTATTGAAGCATTCACAGCACATTTTAATATATTATTACAGCTTCAACACCGCTGCATAAGAGTGTATTTTTTTTTAAATGAAACAATATTTAGAGTTCCAAATAATAAATCACTCATTTCGAACTTTCCAAAATTATTTAAAAATGTATACATTTTATATTGATAATATTAAATATACTGTTATAAAATTAATGTCACTTAATAGTAATGATAAATAGTAAAACTCATTATTCCCCCAAAAATAAACATTCAACAAACACTTAAGAGAAATTGAACAAATTAGCCAAACTCTACAATAATGTGCCTCTATTATCAGTGGGAGAATTTTGTTGGCTTGTTTTTTTAAAATCTGTAAATAACTTTTTCTGCTTCACAAACTGACATTTAAATGGCGCTAAGAAATGGGACATTATTTCTCTGCATTCGGAAGCCGAGTATTTTAGTAGGTCAAAATCCTTCCTTTCGCTTGTGTCTGCACGTCTACACATACCTGCTCTAAATTGTTTGATTTCTTCTCCCCAAAAATCTTTTTTTTTAATTATTAAAAAAAAAATCTATAATCTAATGATAACCCTTAAATTACTTTCACTGTGTAATAGAAAATCAAATAGCTTATTCAGAATTTCTCCTAAACGTAGTGGGGTTAGAATACAGAAAGACACATAGACACATCTATGCGTTTTTTCATCAGTGCATATATAAGCAGAGGCACTAAAAGCTCTTTAAATCAATCATTTGGCTGTTCCTGCATTCTGAACTATTATACCTGTTTACAAACAGGAGCGCACAAGTTATGGGAATGATTAGATATATACATATAAGAATAATACGCGTCTACTATGAAATTTGTTATATTTCTTAGAAATAAAAACAGTTTCTGTGATTTATATTTGATCTTCTCATAGATCAGTACAAACAACAGATATAATGTTATATTTACTACATTTACAACAAAATTACTTGCATTTCTTTTGCAAAATGTGGCAGCATTTAATTTGCAATATAATACTTTAAAGTTTGACATTTTAGAGTGAAACTTTGTGTCACAGAGAAAAACTGTAGAAAGAAAGTTTGAATGTGCTTTTTGCAGACGTATCCAAAGGATGGATGGGAACAATGGAACTTTCATGGCTACTGTGAGACAAATTGTTCCTAAAAAGCTGCAACTACATCAGAAAGGCAATTAATCCATAGTTTTTGTTGCTTTGTTTGTGTTTGTGATTTCCCCATCTGTTTTCAAGGACCTTCTAGCTTTATTTGTTTTCTCTCCTGCTTTTCTTTTGTTTTGTTTGTAAAAGTTTATGCATGGCATCAAAAGCGAGAGGGGCTTCATTAGCTATTTCAAGTTGTGAGCTAATTGGCAGAAGTTTCTTTCATTTCCAATGAGTCTTTTTTTAACGTCTTCAAGGAGAGTGGTCATGAATGGCTTATATAGTCATAAACTAATGATACTTAATGATAGGGGGATCAGTGCAGAGGATGGACTGATCAAAACTGCTGTCTTGTTCAGATGTTCCCCCCATGATTGAAATGGGAAACCTCCCAGTTTCTGTGCTATGAAAGCCCACCATCTGTTTGTCACACATGAACCAGTAGCAGGGACACTGAGGTCTGTCAGAAACTCACTTTACACGTCTCTGCCTGGTGACAGTGACAAGTCTATTTGTCTGTTTGGTCAGCTGATTGTGTCTTGTTTTTACTGAAGTGCATTTTCTTCTATGAGCCAAATTGCAGTCATTTTATAGCAGATTCATTATTTACATCATCTATGTTGATATCGTTAGGATTTTTACTGAAAGTCAATTGTGCATGGCAGTGCATGCAGTTTAAGGTTGCTAGGCTGAATTCTGCTACTTTAGAATGAATAGTGTGTCCCGCCTGCACAGCTCCCAGTGCCTATACAGACATACAGTAGCCTCTCTCTCCTGCACAGCT